>NW_027287272.1:1137500-1205000 GCF_022747635.1 Hetaerina americana | reverse complement strand
TTGTTGAGGATACTTCTACAGTTTACCTGGAGGATATTTTAGCCCTTACCTTCAATTTTACCGTCTTTACTATGCACACTCTTGGGTCTGCTTGTAGAGCCACTGGGCAACACTCTGCTCGCCACAAATCCCGTCGTTCCTCGCCATTCCCCGTCTTCACGCCCGTCGAGTGACCTCCGCTTCCGGTCCCTGCTTCAGTTCTTCTTTGTCTGACAGACTCTTCTGTGAACTCTCCCCCGTTGTATGAGACTGTCGCACAGAAAGTGATTTTGCGTCTGCGGTGGCTGTTAATTTCCACTTCCAAATCACCTCGGTTGACCCCTATAAGTTTCCCTGCTTTTATGTGTTTATTAACTTGCCTAGTAGTCTTCCGTGCTTATGGGAGCCCCTTCTGTTTAGATGGACACCATCTATCCCCAAATCGCCGTCGTTAATCCAGCAGTTTGTATCAACAAAGAATAAACCTAGTCTTTAAACACACCCAGTCTATTCCCTCGTTAATATAGTCGATTTTGCGGTCCCAAATATCTTTTCTTCTTATAATCCCACTAATCACTATGTTTGCCTTTTTAAATTTTTTGCTTTGCTGCCATGGCTAAATCCCACACCAATCCAAACACATGGGAAACAATTTACCGTTGCCCCACCTTCCTCGCAAACTTCTCCGCTGAATCTTATGATAGAATCCCCCATGATTCTAATCTTTGTTTTATTCTTCTTTGGTGCACACATTCCTTGTGGATGTGATTGACCTTCCCTAACTGAATTTCCTTCTCTTGTGCTGCCTCCTCCACACAAATCAGCACTGCGGCGTTTTTCCGGTGCTCTCGTTTCCGTGCGTCTCTTACATCTCCCGTCTCCAACAGCCTCGAAACGTTCACATTTGTTATCTAGTTGACATTTTAACCTCTCGTTTTCATCCTTTAGGGCTGCTATTACTTCCTTAGCCGTTTGCAGTTCACTCCTCAGCTTTTCTAATGTAGAGCCTTTCTTGCCTAGTTCATTTGAAACACTCTTTTCACATTGTTCGCACTTCCACCCTTCTTGAATACACTCCTTCATGGTCTTCTTACTGCACTTGAAGTGAAACCAACATCCACAATCCGTGCATTGGGCACCGTTTTTTAGTTTGTAAGTCGGCCAAGGGGCTGCAAGCATTGCTTAGTGAATTGGAAATTCAGTGCGACAGGTATGGGATGAGAACTAATATTAATAAAACAAAGGTTATGCGAATTACTAAAAAGTAAAAGGCTAAGCTTAATGCAACAATTTCAGAGCGTAAAAATCATTCGCCTTGACTGGGACTCGAACCCAGATCCCTCAATATCCGGTCGAGTGCTTTAGCCACTTATGCTACCGACCGTTAAAAGTTACTGTTGCGGCATCTCCCGCAGTTTCTTTGGAATTTGTCAAAGGGAAAACACCATACGTGTTTAAAGTTGGCTTTAACCTCGTGGACAGTGGCGCCTCGCGCACGACTACGAACGCATGTGACATTGTATGTACGGTATTTCGTCATAACATCTAGTTCCTTTAAAAGCCCCAAAATTTCAGAGTTTAAGAGGACGCCTCGGTAGCTTAAGTGGCTAAAGCACTCGACCGGATATTGAGGGATCTGGGTTCGAGTCCCAGTCAAGGCGAATGATTTTTACGCTCTGAAATTGTTGCATTGAAATGCACATTAGCGGATGACTCCGTTAAAAGTTACTGTTGCGGCAGCTCCCGCAGTTTCTTTGGAATTTGGCTAAGCTTAATATTAAAATAGGAGGGCAAAAAATAGTGCTGGTAGAACAGTTAACGTATCTCGGAAGTGTTTTGGACCAACAGGGTCAATGCAGTAGGGACGTAAGGAGAAGAATTGCGCTGGGCAAAGAGGCTCACAAGGAGGAGGGAGTTGATGACAGGGACGTTGAGTACGGATATTAAGAAAAGACTCATAAAAACTTTGATATGGATATGTACGGCGCGGAAACGTGGTCATTGAAGCAGGAGGATAGACGTAGACTGGAAGCTTTTGAAATGTGGGTGTGGAGAAGAATGGAGAAGGTGGGATGGACAAAGAAGAAAACAAATGAGGAAGTACTTGGTATGGTGGGCGAAGAGAGGGGTTTGTTGGGAGCAATCCTATGGAGGCAGGAAAAATGGATGAAGGGCGTATTGATCGGCAGTTTGCCGAAGGCTATAACTGAGGGGAGAATGTTTGGAGGAAAGAGGAACGAGGAAAGGGAAGGAACAGGATAGGGATGTTGGACGGGATGAAGGGAGAAAGAAAGTACTCAGATAGTAATTATGTCCATCCAAAAGCCTACCTTAACCGGTAGACTACCTAATAATAATAATAATAATATATATATATATATGGAATGGTAGAAGAGCACGTCCACCGTATATACTGTTGTTTTATATTACTTCCAAAAGGTAATATAAAACAACCTGGAAGTAAAATGGAAGGTAATATAAATATAAAACAACATTATATACGGTGGACGTGCTCTTCTACCATTCCATTTTACTTTTTAACATTGAAATACACCGCGCATTATATATATATATATATATATATATATATATATATATATATATATATATATGTTAGGACAATGATGAGGACAGGGAAATTGGAGAATGTTAAGCGAGAGATGGAAAGGGGTAATATAGATATTTTACGTCTATGCGAGGTGAGATGGAAAGATAGCGGGGATTACTGGAGTGATAAATATAGAATAATATACAGCGGTGGGGACGAGAGCCAACGAGGGGTTGCCATAGTATTAAATGAAGAGGTAGGAAGAAGCGTAGTCAACATAGAGCAGGTAACGGATAGAATACTACTAGTGGAGATAAAAGCAGAACCGACGAACTTAGTTATTATTCAGGTATACATGCCACCGAGCAACCATAAGGAAGAAGAGGTCGATAAGATATACGATCAGTTAGAGGACATGATCGCGTGTGTTCCTGCAGGGAAACATTTGATAGTGATGGGGGATTGGAATGCGACGGTAGGCGAAGGAAGAGATGGTGATGAGGTGGGCGACTACGGTTTAGGCACGAGGAATGACCGCGGGGAGAAAGCAGTTGAGTTCTGCAGGAGACAGGGGTTAGTCATCACCAACACTTGGTTTAGACACCACAAAAGACGCAGGTATACATGGAAAATGCCAGGTGACTCAGGAAGATATCAGCTAGATTATATCCTGGTTAGACACAGGTTTAGGAATAGTGTGATAAATTCCCACAGCTTTCCGGGAGCGGATGCGGACTCAGACCACAATTTAGTTGTTATGAAATGTAGCGTACGTTTCAAAAAGATAAGGCAGGGGCGGCGAGTTAGAAAATGGAATGTAGAAGCATTAAATGGGTTGAAAAGGAAGGAATACAAACAGGCGGTAGAGAAAATCATGGAGGATGGTAAAGGGCTTATTACTATCGAAGAAAAATGGGAAATGATCAAAAAAGGGTTGTCTAAAGCCGCAAAAGACACTATTGGAACCGTTAACGCTAAAAGGACTAGGAAACCATGGATCACGGATGAGATGATTACAAAGATGGATGAGCGGCGGAAATGGAAGAATATAAATACCGAATTAGGCAAAATGAAGTACAAAGAATTGAACAATAAATTGAGGCGGGCAACAAATAAGGCAAAAGACGCATGGTGGAAGACGCAGTGCGAGGATATGGAAAGTCTCCAGAGGAAGGGTGAAATCGGTGCGCTGTACAGCAAAGTTAAATCGTTATCGGGAAGTAAGAAAGGAAGAGCTATGCTAATAGTTAGAGATAAGGCGGGTAAGGTAATAGTTGACGCAGGAAAGATCCAAGAGAGATGGAAGGAGTATATAGAAGAACTGTATAGTAAAGAACTCAGACCAACACAGTTAGACATTGAAAAAGAAAATGACGTAGAGGAAGACAGCTTAGGTCCAGGCATACTAGACAATGAGATAGAAAGGGCATTAAGGGAGATGAAACTAAATAAGGCCGTGGGAGTAGATAATATTCCCGTGGAACTTTTAAAATGCTTAGGCAAATGTGGGAGGAAGAGGCTATATGGGCTGATCCGTAGCATTTATGAGGAGGGAATCTGGCCGGAAGACTTTGTGAGATCAGTTTTAGTTCCGATTCCGAAAAAGGTAAAGGCCACGTCATGTGAGGACTATAGGACAATTAGTTTGATATCCCACGCAGCTTAAGTTGTTCTCAGGATCATAAACAAAAGGATAGAGAGTAGGGCAAATGATTACTTAGGGGATGATCAGTTTGGGTTTAGGAAGGGGAGAGGTGCGCGTGATGCCATTGCAGTAATGAGATTATTAATCGAGAGGCATATAGAACACAACCAGGAGGTATTTGCCTGTTTCGTAGATTTCGAAAAAGCGTTTGATAGAGTGAATTGGGAAAAACTAATGAGTATATTGCAGAAAATAGGAATAGATTGGAGGGAAAGGAGGCTAATCCGCAACCTGTACATGTCTCAGACTGCTCAGGTGCGGGTGGGAAACGGAAAGTCAGGATGGGCAGTGTTAGGAAGGGGTGTAAGGCAGGGTTGCCCATTATCACCGTTGCTGTTCAACCTGTATGCAGAGGAAATGATCAAAGAGGCATGGGAAGAACTAGAGGTAGGAATGAAAGTGGGCGGGGAATTCGTAAAATCAGTTAGGTTTGCTGATGACCAAGCTTTAGTTTGTCAGTCAGCCAAGGGGCTGCAAGCATTGCTGAGTGAATTGGAAATTCAGTGCGACAGGTATGGGATGAGAATCAACATTAATAAAACAAAGGTTATGCGATTTTCTAGAAAGAAAAAGGCCAAGTTTAACATTAAAATAGGAGGGCAGAAACTAGAGCAGGTAGAACAGTTTACGTATCTCGGTAGTGTTTTGGACCAACACGGTCAAAGTAGTAGGGACGTAAGGAGAAGAATTGCGCTAGGCAAAGAGGCTTTCACGAGGAGGAGGGAGTTGATGACGGGGACTTTGAGTAAGGATGTTAAGAAAAGACTCGTAAAAACTTTGATATGGAGCGTAGCTATGTACGGCGCGGAAACGTGGTCATTGAAGCAGGAGGATAGACGTAGACTGGAGGCTTTTGAAATGTGGGTGTGGAGAAGAATGGAGAAGGTGAAATGGACAGAGAAGAAAAAAAATGAGGAAGTACTTGGTATGGTGGGCGAAGAGAGGGGTTTGTTGGGAGCAATCCTATGGAGGCAGGAAAAGTGGTTGAAGGGGGTGTTGACCGGCAGTGGGATGTTGAAGACTGTGATAGAGGGTAGAATGTTGGGCAAAAGAGGAAAGGGAAGGAACAGGATAGGGATGTTGGACGGGATGAAGGGCGGAAGAAAGTACTCAGAGATGAAGAGGGACCTGGTGTAGAGTAGAATTTAGGGTTTTGTTTTGTTAGTAGTCACAAAATATTTGTTTGGTAGTTGTGTCCATCGAAAAACCTACCTTAACCGGTAGATTACCTTAAAAAAATATATATATATACATATATATACATATATATACATATATATATATATATATATATATATATATATATATATATAAGGCCTCCTCATTGTTCTAGGTGGGCTATTTTTCTCAAAACATTGTATAGCTGGATAGTTTCCGTATAGACCCCTCTTCTTAACCCATTGCTTGCATCACGCCCCCAAATAAAGGTCTTGAGCTAAGAAGTTTTCAAGATTGATTCCCCCTCTTCCGCGTTACTTCCCCACGCATAGCAGCCTTCCACTGGCATTGCCTCTCGTAGTCTCAGCCAATCCCGTTTACAATCTTCTTGAATTTTGCCCATCAAGCTGATCCTCGCCCATATTTAATCCTTTATCTCATTTTTTCGCTTGCCTTCCTCTCCATCAAGCTTATTTTCTAATCAAACCTCACCCCGGGTCCGTATTCCAAAAGCCAACAACAACCTACGCTCATCCCTTTTCCTAAATAAAGCCCTGGAACCATAAAACGCTGAGGTCTATACGTATCCCCGAGAGTTAATCCCCTTACGGGTTCATTTTGAGTCATCAATACCCCCCTTGTATTCCTTAAGTGCTTCCTTAAATGGAGCAGTTCTTCGGACCTACGTCCTACCTCCACGCCGAGTTCATTTTCCTTCGAAAAATCTCCTTGGGGATGCTACGTAAAGCGCGCCCACCTGCTCCTTTAAATTATCGATCCAAACATCTCGTCTCCTCGTAATTGCATTCTTGTACGGTGAATAAAATAACATTAGGGTTGAAAATAAATCCTTACTGATTAAGTATTCACACAGCATAATTGGGATTGAGTGAATTTATTAATTAATTCGGTAAAAAAGGTGGATAAATGGGATTTATGAGTACTCTTTCGAATAATGTGTGATTTTTGCGCCATTTTTACCCAACATGTCACCTACCTTCCGGAACCCTCTAGCGAAGAACTAGATAACTAGAGTACTTTTATGTTGTGTTGTCGACTGCTCAACTTTGAGTTACTTCATTCTTTGCTCTGTCATTTTTTAAAATAGCTTTGAGCCCTTCCCTATAATTCTAAAGCACGCAGAATTTGTGAGGACAATAATGTATACGTTATCGATCGAAATAATTGAATGTAACGCAAATATAACCTGAAATGTTTTATAAATAGTGGGTTAGTTCAAATTTAGTTGCACTACGAGGTCTACCCAATAAATACGCGAACTGGTTGCAATTTTGCGGCCATGACGCGGTCTATAGCCCCGCCCGTAGTGGGTGGGGCTAGTTGCCTGGGACTCCCAATGAGCTATCCTTGATCATCCTCCTTATAGGCCAAATCTCGCCCCCCAACAAATTTGGCCTATTCCCCCAAAATGCAAAACTGTGATGAGTGGACATCACATTGGGAAGATGTGGAAGACACAATAAAGCAAGAAACGACGAGAAAACTAAAAAGCCTAACTGCTGCCAAGAGGACTTCCAAGGGCGCTTTAAACAGTCGAAAAAAGAAGATGGAATAGTAATTACATAGCCATACGAATGGAGAGTACTTTGAAGGGGACAATACTATTGATGTAGACTAAATTTTGCAAAATAAATTTTTTTATGACCCAAGTTCGCGTATTTATTGAACAGACCCCGTATTATCGCTTAATGAGCTGGAAGGATTGATTACATTTTGGGTGTGCTCACAAAAAAACCCGTCTACTTCAGAGCAAAGAGATTTTTTGGGTCAAAAATAAAAAAATATTTTGCATAAAGAAACCCACTCAACAAAATTAGATTCAAAAAAGAAACAACAGATTGGACATAAAAGCCTTCAATGTGTATCATACGAAGGGCAGCGGAACGAATAAATCGCAACCACGACAATTGAATTTCACGAATCAGCAATCACCCAGACAGCAGCCGAACAACGTCATCCCCACTTAGTCCCCATAGCATTCACGAACTTCGTAGTTTAATTGCTTGAATTGACACACGGGAGATATTTTGAATAATTTTGCATTTTTCATCGATAAATATTTTCGACTACTATTCATTATGAATAATAAAAGATGGAATAAAATATTTTGCACACGAATTATTATTTTTTTAATCACATTTATTTTAACATTTAAAACTCCATATCATTGACATTACGTTGTAAGTGGCATCGCATACACTCCAGCGTCTTAAAAATCATTGACTGCACTTAACATGATGCAATAAAGAAAACTGACGAAACCATTTGCAATTAAATATCTTTTACACGAATCCGATTGTAGGAATATTTTACAGCATTTTATTTTTATCATTCTCGATACTTACGATACTATTTTTAGGACTCAAATGGTGAAGGTCGAACCTTCTTAAAAGATACACGTTTCCTGAAATTACTATAGATATTAGATGAGAGTCGCGTGAAATAGACCGGAATTCAAGGTCAAGAGTGAGTGATGTTCGACCCACATTCACGGTACACGCACGAGGCTATGAAGAGCAGGAGTCCTGGGATCCTTATTGCTGATTAACTTCGTCCCTCGTTTCAATCGAGGAGTTATTTGCACAGCATCCGAGGGATGATGAACCTCTTACCACGGAGAGAGGGCGCTAGTTAAAATTTGACGCTCCCAAGACAGATCTAAGTGGAGAAGATCCTTAAGAGTAATGGACCCGATCCATCTCACCGAAATCCCCTAGAGAGAGTTTCGGCCGGAGGGAGGGGAGGGACAATTTCGCGCGTGAATATTTCAACATACCCTGGACCCCTTCAGGATAATGGCGGATCGCATCCCCACCGCCTGAGAGAAGGAATCTGAGAATATCTTACCGAGCCACTTGACGTGTGAGCGGTCGGATGGAGACGGTCCATTTGACAATTAATAGGAATATACATAGAAAATACCTCAACTTAAGTCATCATTTCGTTATTTCCGAATTAAAACTTTCAAAATCCCGTGGTAATACTGAAATGTCCTGCGTCCGTTAACGAGGTTTGTCTCAGAAGATGATTTTCATTGACTATCTTGAAAAAGGAAAAACTATCAACAGCGAGTATTATGCGAACTTATTGCAACGTTTGAGCGAAGAAATCAAGCACAAGAGGCTGCCGCATTTGGCTAAAAGGAAAGTGTCGTTTCATCAAGACAATGCACCAGCGTACAAATCCATTATTGAAATGGCCAAAATTCAATAAGTTTGAATTGCTACCTCGTGCACCCTATTCACCAGATGTAGCCCCCTCGGATTATATTCTAATTGGTTGGGTTTGAGTACAATTCTGCACGCTTGTTTACGTAGCAACGCCAAGTTGTTACGTTCTTCTTGACATTGTAGGGAGAGAATGAATGAGTACCAAAAACGAGTCCTCCTCTTACATCTACCAATTGAAAAAAGAGGCCCAATATTTACGCTTTAAGAAATAAGACACAAAATGGATTCTCGGACGACTTCTTGTACATACGATTTACTAAGATGTGCGAACGCGATCGAAAAAGGCACAAAAAAGACGCAATGCCACTCCACGTCACGGATGAGTTGCAAACATATGAAGGACGATCATCTTGAAAGCAATGCAGCGCTACTCTCTCTTGTTTTTTTACTCCCCTAATATAATCCGACGTAGAAGACAGATTTTCCTCCCCGAGAGTGACATCTCTTGGAAAAAGGATATTCTGCCATTTTTCCATCCAGCGGATGTTCGGTTGACGTGCCACTCGGAGCCATTTTCTTCGCCCTTGTCGCTTGGCCCGGCGCCTTCCCCATCTGCAGAATGAATACACTGGCGCCATTTCAATACCTTACGTAACCGGATGTCTGTCCAAGATTGTCTTCGAGTCCTTTACGTTAAAACACGAGCTATCTCCTTTAGTACACGCGGAACATGCTTGCTTGCGGACATTTTCGGAGACGTTTTCAATAGTCATTCATATCGTTTAATTTTTAATCGGACAAATGCAGTTTTCGAGAAAGAGAGAAAGAATTTTTATTTTGACTTAAACATGAAATAAGAAGAATGCCATCCTACGAAAGGAACCTCAATAAAAATCAACCACGAAAAATGCAACAACTTTGCCGCATATTATATATATATATATATATATATATATATATATATATATATATATATATATATATATATATATATATATATATATATATTTATTTTTTTTTTTTAATTTGAAAAAAATGAAGATGAAAATGCGATTACCAAATAATAAAATCGCAATTTATTTATTATAGCTCATTCGTATTCGATTGGTCATTGTCAACGTGCCACACTGTCTGCATGCATTCTGAAAATCATGGACGTAATAAAAGGTAGATGACCTGTCAATATACTTCTGACAAACTTAAATACACCGATTGATTGCCATATTATAATGAGTAAGATCGCTCCATTTATTCAAGTGGATTTAAATTATGTTGATATATATATATATATATATATATATATATATATATATATATATATATATATATATATATATATATATATATATATGTATATATGTATGTATATATATATGTATATATGTATGTATATATAGATATGTATATATGTATATGTGTATATATATATATATATATATATATATATATATATATATATATATAAGTATGTTATATATGTGTGTACATATATGGAGACCATTCAACCCCTCGCACCGTCACGCTCTCAGATAGTGCGGTAGGCCTCAACTAATGCTGAATTCATCCCTCCCACCCCCCCTACCGGAAGGTCATAATGAAAACTGCACCAATACTCCATCGCAAGTGAAGTCTTTCGGCCGAACTCGAGATGAAAGAAAGCCATTATACTTGACCGACACAAAAAGAGCTCAAAGGTAATGCGCCCCTCCGAATGGCGTGACGGAACTCTAATTAGGATAACTGTCGCTTTAATTAGATTAAGTTCGAGGCAATGGTATATTTCTTTTCACATGGCGGACAGAAGGGCACAGGGAATACATGGCATCAATTAGTGGTACGTCACGCACGGATGCCACGATCTAATCTCAACCGACGCCTGGGAAATCTTTGCGAATTACTTGCACACCTCCGTTCTACTTTTCTTTTCAAAACTTACTCAGAGATGCTAACGCGGACTGACAGGTTTTCAGGAGTTATTATCGTCATATATACAATTTGGATCATATTTCCTCAATTTGTCCGCAATAGTGTTTCATTACAACAAGAATATTATGAAAATAGATAGTTATTGATGTCGAAAGAGAAAGATTTCAAGAATGTTTTCACGGATTATGAAAACACTCGACTGATGTCACAATAAAATTCATATAATGTACGTTATTACATATTAAGGAAATGGAATAGCGTTATTTTAACAGAACCTATCTTTTCTTTATGTAAAATGGGATTTTTCGGCCCGGTGGCAGCGGGGTATCATCCTCGCCTGGCAGCCTAGAGGTCGCGGGTTCGATCGCGGCCTAGGTGGAATTTTCTAAGCCACGGGCTTGGGTTTATGTTACTGTCTACAATATCAGGCCTGAGGGTTAAATTGAAGATGGGGCCATAAGCATCAATCTCGGCCAATTAAGTCGATAAATAAATCAAATAAATAAATGGGATGACATCAATAAATTCGTGTAGAATAACAATCGAAATGGCATCGTTTTCCCAAATTCAGCAGTCCATATAATTTCTTGGAGAGCACTTTTCAAAAATTAATCAGAAATTTTAAAAATTGCTTTTTATAAACGGTAGTTTATAATCAAAACTTTTCTAGGTGTAGTATCACAAATGGAAGACATTTTAATTTTCGTCACTCGGAATTTTATACTTTGTTCTCTCTATATCATCTAACTTTCTTAAAGGAGCAGTGATGATAGGAGAATTAACTCCTGCCCCTTAGGTTTTTTAAAATTTTATTGTAAGTGGTGTGCCCAATACATTCTCGAATTGGTGCCATCTGGTATCCATGGCGAGGACTATAGCCCCGCCCACTAGCGGCGCTAGTTGTCTGAGACCCAATGAGCCGTCTGTGCTTGGCGGATCGTCGAGCTGTGCGTTTGGTGCCAGTGACATTAGTTTCTGTCGTTGTTTTTTTATACTGTTTGTAGAAAATGGAAATTGGCGAAATCACGGAGCAACGAATCATCATCAAGGTTTATGGTGAAGTGCGTCTGGTATAAGTTATCAAGAAATTACTGAATGTTGACAGCTGTTTACGGTGATAATGCTCTGCAGAAAACATCAGTTTTCAAGTGGATTAAGTGTTGGCCGACAACCAGCCACGGATGATGGGGATAAGACGCCGGGATGACCTTCAACCACCTGTGTTGAAGACAACATTGATCGTGTGCGGTATAGCTATAGTCAAAAAACTGTCCGAATGAAAGCTGATGAACTGAAGTTAGGGAAATCAACAGTGCACACTCTTTTACTAACAAAAATGATGGATGGATCCTTCACCATGACAATGCACCTGCACATTCAGCATTGATCGTTCGCCAGTTTTTGGCAAATAATTCAATCACCTTGATCCTTGATCATCCTCCACATTCGCCAGATCTCACCCCCCCCCCCGCCCCTGCGACTTTTTTCCTAATTCCCCAAAATGCAAAAATGTGATGAGGGGACGATCTGGGAAGGCTACAATAAAGCAAGAAACGACGAGAAACCTAAAGGTCCTAACTGCCGATGGCTTTCAAGGGTCCTTTAAACAAGATGTAAAAGGAGATGGAATAAGTGCATGGCAATGAATTAAGAGTACTTTGAAGGGGACAATAATCGCAGACGACTAAATTAGGCAAAATAAAGTTTTTATGGCCTCAGTTCGGCCATTATTGGACAGGGTAGTATATATTTAACCCCCTCCCCCAGACCCTTCGCCAGGATCCCACGAGGAAGTTTCAAAAATATAAGGTCGCCTCTTGGCGTAAAAAGGCGACGAAACTTTTGCAAGATTGAAGGCTTTTTTGTGAAAAGGGATCCCAAATTAGGTGATGGTATTGTTTCTGATAATCCATAGGCATCCCTAAAAGTGATGTACATCGACTTGTAAGTGTAAACATGGGCATGAGAAAGGCGTGTGTGCGAAGTTGGTACCGCGAGTGCTCTCGGACGAACAAAAGGAAACTCGCACGCGGATCTCTGCCAAGAGCTTCTCGATCATGACCACAGCCACCCTAATGCACTGGCGTTGCCCAACCAGACTTCTTCCTCTTCCCCCGCTTCAAATGTGAGCTGAGAGGACGTCACCACGGCTCGGTGGAAGCGTCACAACAGGTCGTGACGAGGGAGCTAAGCGTCATTCCGGGTGCCGCCTTCCAGAAGGCGTACGAAGCGTGGAAAACAGCGCTGTGTGTATGGACGCACAAGGGTTCTATACTTCGAAGGCTCTTGAGTCTCGATGTATCAATTCCGGGAATACATTTTTTTTAATCAACTTGGTCCTGCTACTTTTGGGAAAGACGTATCAGGGACGATTTCATCACAGGGGACAAAAAAAAATTTCATTTGACAAGATAGTTAATTATTTCTTTTTACAAACGTCGCGATCCGAAACGTCTTGCATTTTGCGAGAATACCTTCGGTTCGACTTTCTTATTAAGATTAAGTGGTCAACTTTGGAGCGGCATCTCTTCGAAGCGTTAAAAAAGTTATTGAAGGATTAGACACGAAACGGTGATTATCTGGGGACGAATGCGATCATCACGCTATCATTAAACACAATTTGCCGGCCGGCCCAAATTAAACCCTCCGGGACTTGACTTCATTCTTAAAGAGTGGGCAAGTGTTGCAAAATAACACCGGTACTAACGATAAATATCTAGCAGGGCATTCGGAGGAAGAGGGGGAGAGAGGGTAGGGAATGGCATTTGTTCCTCTGAATGCGTCGAATCGCGCTCCGTTGGACTCGGACATTAACGAAGTGAATGCACTCTCGCCTATCAAATCTAATCAACATTCTCCATCGACGACTGCGGGCGAATTTGAGTGAATATTGCGCCGGCTATCACGAAGAAAAAACATACACAAGGTGGAGTAAAATTTGATAATTCATCCAACAGTTAACATTTTTTTTAGACCATTGTGCTTCGTATGATTTTTCCTATTTTTGCAAAAAAAAAAGCGGATTTGAAGAATTGAATTTTTTTGCTCGTCCATGTATTCATTCCACAGGGTCGTGACCAACCACACCTCCCCGCCCACACCAAATCAGTCGGATAGGGACTGCGTAGTCCAGTGGTCAGAGTACTGGGTTGCTGTCCAGAGGGACCCGATTCGGTTCCCGGAGAATCCTAATCCCTTCGACCGATCAGTGTGATTTTTTAACAGTTATCCCCGGAAAACCAGATACGGCAGAGGGAATAAGAACCCTTTAATAGTATTACCCTGATGAGTGAAATACACACGCCTAATTAGTAATAGGTGAATTCCATCATCACCTATCAAACCTAACTCCGGGTTGATGACTCCGGGCCTTGGTCAGATAATCACAGTTTACCAATCCGGTGGGCCAATGGATTTTATATCATTTCTTGGCGAGTAACAGAGCAAATAAGATGGTCGATAGCAAGATAGCAAGATAATCGATAGTGAGAAAGAGACGATTTATAAAGATCTCAAGTTATGAAAATGTAAAATCAAGCATTAAAGTTGAGGAGGCATTGAATCAGACCAGTTAAAAGAATTCAATAATTACGGAAATGTTTTCGAGAAACGTTGGGCGAAATAACAAATTGGGCGGCATTACAAATAAGAGTAGCGTTATGCGAATATTCTTATGACATAGAAAAGTGAGATTGTGACAACTTAATAGAATTAAAAATTATTTTCGTAAAAAAAATGTTAGTCATAGCTTTTAATCTATTTTACTTCGCATATCTTAGCTTAAGAAAAGACTTGTTAAAACCTTGACGTGGGGCGTAGCTATTTACGGAGAGGAAACATGATAATTGAAGCAGGAGGATAGACTTAGACTGGAGGCTTTTGAAATGTGGGTGTGGAGAAGAATGGAGAAGGTGAAATGGACAGAGAAGAAAACAAACGAGGAAGTACTTGGTATGGTGGGCGAAGAGATGGGTTTGTTGGGAGCAATCCTGTGGAGGCAGGAAAAGTGGATGAAGGGGTTATTGGCCGGCAGTGGGATGTTGAAGACTGTAATTGAGGGAAGAATGTAAGGCAAACGAGGAAAGGGAAGGAACAGGATAGGGATGTAGGCCGGGATGCAGGGAGGCAAAAAGTACTCAGAGCTGAAGAGGGACCTGATGTAGGGTAGGATGTTGCGTTTTGCTAGGATTCACAAAATATTTATTTAGTAGTTGTGTCCATCCAAAAACCTACCTTTGCCGGCACATTCCTTAATAAAATGTTCTCAGTTTTCCACTGCCGTCAATGACTACCGCAGTGATCTACGCGACGGTTGCTTTGACAGCTGAGGTGGACCTCTCGTCCTTTGCTTAACTCTATCCGGACATTTACAGGGTAATTAATAAGGGTTAGGGCGTACGGTTCCTTTTCTTGAACCACCGTTCAGGTTTTACAGGGAGGTATCCTAAACATCACGCGGTTTGGGCGCAATCAAAGGACAAAAAGGTCGTTTTCCTCGGGTTGAACTCCTTGCTCCTCTGCCAAATCCCATTCCCATTTCGCAACCCCCAGCCATCCATTCATGAAAGTTTCTACCACCTCCTCTTCGGATGAGTTAACGAAGTGTACGAGGTCTGCCCAAAAAATACCGGAACTGATGCCAAAAAACCTTTATTTTGCAAAATTTAGTCTATATTGATTGTGTCCCGTTCAAAGTACTCTCCATTCGTTGCTATTCACTTATTTCATCTTCTTTTCCACTGTTTACTGAAGCACCCTTGGAAGTCCTTGGCAGTTACGCTTTTTAGTTTTAACATCGTTTCTTGCAACCTAAATATATATATATATATATATATATATATATATATATATATATATATATATTGGGTCGCGCTAGTCCACGACGTAGAGCGTTGGACTGCTGACCGGAGGGCCCCGCGTTCGATTCCCGGGCAAGTCTCTGGGCACCTGCAGCTCCACCCAAGCTATGTGACTTTTCGGGTACCAGGTCTTCCTGGGAAACATATCCGGCACAGGGAAAGGAACTGGCCCCCATTAATATCCTGTAAATGGGTGAATTTCACACGCATTCGGGCTTAGTACTGGGTGAACTCTACCATCACCTACCAAACTGACCTTCGGGTTGATTACTGTGTCTATGGTTTTAAAGAAACAAGATTTGGTGACAATATACCGTATAAACATCGGATATCAAAAGATCCGGATTTGAATCCCGGTCAAGGCAAATGTATAATTTACTCTTAAATCGTCGCATTGCATTAATGAGTATTTAGAGGATGACATCGTTAAAATTATTGTCGCGACATCTCCCGTCGTTTCTTGAAATATGAAAATTATTCTTTCATAGCGGAAGATAAGCAAAAAATATAAGTACTAGTATTTAAGGGGAGGCGACCGACAGCAGAGGTCATTTGCGCCATTAGGTAACCCGACAACGGCTGCGTGGGCGAACGGCACCTGCCGAGCCGTAATAACAAGAGGCTGTATCCACCTCCAATAGAAGTCTCTCCCTCTCCAGAGAAGAGGAAGGGTTGATGGGGAGGGATGGGAATGGGTGCGTATAAGGGGTGGTCGGGGGCGGGGAGGGAGGGAGGGAGGGGGTGGGGTGGGGCGTCCGCAAAGCGTGGAACGGGGCCTGGCACGAAAACACGCACGGTTGTCCGCAAGGGGGCAACACGTGTTCGTCCTCCGTGCCGAACGGAATTCAACCCGGCCTCGGGGAGTTCCAAGGGTTTGAAGGGACGAGGGAGGGAAAGAGTGGCGAACGAAGGGGTGAAACCCTGAAACAAAGGAGCAGTCCGCCTAATGGAGATTTCGTGTAGGGCGTCCATTGCCGGGGGCGTCCAATCTCAGCCCCCCGTACGAATAAGTCTTCCGAAATCACCGCTGCCACACCTCACGAAAAGGGTGTGCGGTGTTCTTCTGCAAGACACGAAGAACTCCCCGATAAATCAAAGAATAAAACATTGCATTGAGGATACAGAAAATAGACGACCCTTTTAGAAGAAAAATGAAATTCTCAACAAAAAAAATACTTAGCAACTTAAAAAGCTCAAGCATTGATTGTTCGCCTGCTTCTGGCAAAAAAAATCAATCATCTTGGTCCTAGATCATCCTCCTCATTCGCCAGATCACTTTCCTTTTCCCACAAAATGCAAAAATGCGATGGGACATCACTGGGAAGAAGTGGAAGACACAGTAAAGCAAGAAACGACGAGAAAACTAAAAAGCCTAACTCCCGAGGACTTCCAAGAGTACTTTAAACAAGTTTTAAAAAAAGATGGAATAAGTGCATAGCAACAAATGGAGAGTATTTTGCAGGTCACAAAATCAATAGACTAAATTTTGCAAAATAAAATTTTCATGGCCTCAGTTCGCGTATTTATTGGACAGGGTAGTATATGGAACTGAATATCTGCATCCATAGTTAAGGAGTGCGCAAGGCATGATTGGGGAAGTGAGAGGTTTGCCGGGAGAGATCTTTAAGAAGACAAGGGCAGATGAATAGAAGATATTTTGAAAGGCAACGAGAGACGCTGGAGGGATTGAGACGCGATGGGAGTGAATGTTGGTTAAACGAGGAAGGGGATGAACAGAGGGCGTTGGGGCGTGTTGGATGGGATGAGGGAACCATGTCGTCAATTGCCAAAAATATATAACTAATGCTTGAGCCCATTTAGTGTGGTGTTAGGCAGGGTTTTGATCGGTACCATATTCTAATAATAGAAGTCCCAGACAAAAATTTAAACCTTATCCGCGGTAACGTCGTGGATAGCGTTGGTGTGGCGTAACGCGGCGCGAAATTTGAATATCGTCTGATATGATGATGGATGTCAACCACCTTGAATTACTTCAAGATTGAATCACCATGATTTGTATTCAAGGCAAACACGAGTCTCCGTCAAGTGACTGGCATCCTCCCTAAATGTTTCCTGATAACCCCAGACGTAATCACCTACAGACCCTGAATACCAAGCAGGGTTCGATAGAAAGGAGGGGAGGGAGAGAGTTGTTCCAAGCGTACCCTAGGCTAGCGGTCCCTAGGGTCGAGTGGAACCCTTAACTCAACTTATTTCGCCCACCCGCTTTTCTCAATGTAACTCGACGCATCACGGAAATCGACTGAAATGAAAATCACGCCCTCTTAAGCCACTGTATCGAAGTGGGATGGTCTTAAGATGCATGGGAAGGGGTCAACGGTCAAGGGGAAGGAATGGTGACCTTCTTTCTCATTAACGATGGAATGCTAACATATGATGCCTAGGAAAAAAACGAGAAACTTACATACGATCGATCGAATTACATTTGGGAGACATAATCTTCACTTCGTAACATTTTAACCAATTTCAGGCTGAAACAACGTTTTTTATAACGCAGGTGTTCCTTGGCATTGGTCCAAATTTGAAAATTGAAATAAACCACACGAAATTTTGTGTATTAAATATTAAATCATACATTTACACACACACACACACACACACACACACGTCAAAACATTACATAACTCCGAGTTTCTTGCTGATGAATATTCCGATAGAAAGTACTTCGCCGAATATTTTGAAAAGTGGAGGAGAGTGCTTGGATAAGTGTGTGTGAGGTCTCCAAAGGAGAGAACTTTCATCAGGGACAACTAAAGCCTCCTCACCGTTCAATGCAAGGCTATTTTTCTCAAAATATTGCGAGGCTGTATCCTTTCCGGGCCGACTTGAATTGTGTGTGTGTTTATGCATACATATAGTATATAATAATCAAACCGAAGGTCGGTTTTGTGGGTGATGGCAGAGTTCACCCAGTACACGGCGAGTGAATATTCACACATCAGGGTAGGGGGGCCAGTTCTTTTCCCTGTGCCGGTTATTGTTTCCCAGGAAGACCTGGTACCCGAAAAATCACATAGCTTGGGTGGAGTTGCAGGTGCCCAGAGTGCCTTGTCCGGGAATCAAACCCGGGACCCTCCGGTCAGCAGTCCAACGCTCTACCCACTGAACTACCGCGACCCATAAATATATATATATATATATATATATATATATATATATAATGGACGGACGTGAATAATAATGTGCATGAAGTTAGCACTTACGGACAAAGACAAAAACACAAAAACATTAGAAGAAAGAAAAGAAAATCACTAGTTTTCGAATTGTCGGCGGTCCAAACCACCTTTCTCATAGAAATGAAGGGAGAATATTAACACATATATACACACGTACGCACACATTGTATATATATGTAATGTATACATAATATGTATATATATATAATATATATAAGTGGGGGCACAGAGCTCAGAGTGCTAAATGATATATTTTCTTGAGCTCTACTGGCAATCTCCACAAACGAATTCAGTCTAATGAACGCCGACCTTATCTTCGAATTACGTTGGTATTTAGAGTATTTATCCTCCTTCAACTCAAGTCAACCTACGTACTAAATATCAATAGGAATTTGAGATTTGCTTGGATTTTGCATTCAGTTTTATTCTCTTTTACGGGTGGTGACCTGACATCCCCCCGCCATACGCACTTGCGGTGGCTCGGGGGATATCACGTAGGTGTAGGGATCAACAAAGTTTAGGGAAAAACACCATGGAATTGGTACCCGAAAAAAAACATTTTTGGGTGCATGGCAGAAGATGCCCAGAGATGTCCCCCAACAAACCCAACGGGGACCATCAAGGTTATTTACACCCACCACTCTGCCCACTAGTCAACCAAGTCTCCTCCTAAGATTACTATATACCTTCCTTTTTCTTTCATGCGCTTTCTTGTAAAACTTTCTTAATCCACGAAAGACTGCGAGCAAGTAATTACAGTTCTTTCCCGGAATTCTCTCCTTTTTCGCAAGTCTCTCAAGGAAAATCGCGTTTAGACGATAAATCCGGAATCTAATTCCATTATGAAGTCTCTCCTCCCGTAATCACATTAATATGAAGGAATTCTCAGCCCCACAAGACGAGGGATACCCTTCGAATATCCTCCCTTCCCCGAATCACTCAAAATTCTTCATCGCAGCCCCGACAGGACAAACGAGCACGTGTCCATCTTCCATCGTCACCATGGGTGCCCATGGGAGCACCGAGACAATTCCCTCACTAACATAAACTTGTTTCTTAAGCATTAACGTTCCATTATCACCGTTGCTGTTCAACCTGTATGCAGAGGAAATGATTAAAGAGGCATGGGAAGAACTTGAGGTAGGAATGAAAGTAGGATGGAAATTCGTAAAATCAGTTAGGTTCATTGATGACCAAGCTTTAGTTTGTCAGCCAGCAAGCAATTCTTAGTGAATTGGAAATTCAGTGCGACAGGTATGGGATTAGAATCAATTTTAATAAAACAAAGGTTATGCGATTCTCTGGAAAGGAATAGGCCAAGCTAAACATTAAAATAGGAGGGCGAAAACTAGAGCAGGTGGAAATTATGTGGAAAAATGAAATAATTTTTTAATGAAAATTGCAGTCTTTTATTTCCAGCTGGATGGACACGGCGGACGAAGGGAGGGAAGATTAAGGGTTCGTGGGGTGAAAGGGGGAGAGTGAAAGAGGGAGGGTGAAAGGGGGAGGGTGAAAGGTGTTGTAGTTGGGGTGGGTGGGGATGGCGCGTATCCCTTGGACCCTTCCCACCCTCTCTAGTATCAACAACGCCGGACCAAGGGCACTGCGCAAATTCGTCGCCGTGCGTCAGACGACGTCAGGATAAGAGCGTCGGTAGGGGGTGTAGGGTAAATATAAATCTCCCCCTTTTTGCTACGATCAAATTTATCTTCACAATTTCCGGGGTTACAAGTAAAGTCAGGGATCACAGTTAACCCTTGGGGTCGTCCTCGAATTACTTAGAACTACTAAAACCCTTTTTCTTTGATTCCGATTTTCTTGCTTTGCTAGGATCCGAATGAGATGAACGAACCTTCCTAATCATGTATTCATATCAATCAAAACGAGAAAGTATTTTATAAAAATTTTATAATATAACAAATTACATTCGGGTTTGAATAATAAAGCGTTTGCCACTAAGATTACTTATCAGTTTGATTTCCTGTTTTTACTGAAACATTTGATGCGATTTTCCAGAAAGAAAAAGTTAAATATTAAAATAGGAGGGGTGGAAAACAAGAGCAGGTAGAAGAGTTTACGTATCTCGGTAGTGTTGTGGACCAACACGGTCAAAGTAGTAGGGACGTAAGAAGAAGAATTACGCTAGGCAAAGAGTCTTTCACAAGGAGGAGGGAGTTGATGACAGCGACTTTGAGTAAGGTTGTTAAGAAAATACTCGTAAAAACATTAATATGCATATGTACGGCGCGGAAACGTGGTCATTGAAGCAGGAGGACAGACGTAGACTGGAGGCTTTTGAAATGTGGGTGTGGAAAAGGATGGAGAAAGTGAAATGGACAGAGAAGAAAACAAACGAGGAAGTACGAGTATGTGTATGTATGTATATATATATATACATATATATATACACACACATATACGCATATATAAACACATATATACGCATATATATACACACATATATACGCATATATGTACACATATCTATTCATATTTATATACACATATTTATACACACACACTATATATATATATATATATATATATATATATACACAACTTTTATGACTACTTATGATTAAACTAATTACAAATTTTATGACGACTATAATATGAATACGATGACTGGTTATATGGAAGAAGGGACCGCTAGGCCCCAATTTCGTCCAAATTAAGACCTCCATCTATCTTTCCAGTTGCGACACCGAGAAAGTTTGCACTGAGGTGTAAGTGCATACGCCGAAAAAATATTTGCCTGGGATCTGTGTGTGATAAGGAGAATGATGAAATGAAAAAAATATCGTCCAGATTAGAAACCACATCATATTGAAGTTAAGTCAGATGGTTGTGGCCGGGGAGAAAAAGTGGACCAAAATCCATTTCCCACCTGAATATTTGAAAAAGTTTGTTATTTCGATTTCGCAAAATTGTTTAGTCACGTCGTTCCTCCACTTTGCTAACGTACGTGCTGAAAATCGGTTGCCAAGATACACTTAAGTTCTTCTCCGCTGGATTGGGGGAATTCCAGGAAGAGAAGAATTGATAAAGTTTGTTTGCGCTCACGTCACATCGAACTAACGTCACTCTCATCCATATGACAGCCATCGGCAATTTATGACGAAAATTAGGGCGAAATTTATCTACCAAAAGTGCGGAGACAACAATTTCAATGCACCAATCTAATGTTGTCATTTGCTAATGAATTGAGTGAAGTGAAGAATATCCGGATATATTGTTTCAAATATCGAACTAATTTTAAACTAGTAGTATTGGAATAATCAACTACAGCGATTAATTAAAGAAGAAAGGGGAAGAAAACTCCAATGGCCGTAAGGATTAGTTGCCAATCTCTCGTCAGACCAATTGTTGTGTTGGTGAGACGGGAATCACGACAGGGACCAACCACAACCTCTCGACCAGAATACCCTCTGTGGTGGTTTACGGGAGATTAATCCGCGTCAGGGACCAACACACAGCCACACGCACACTATCCTGCCTGAAATCCTTCACGAGGCTGTGAGACCCTGTTAAAGAATTTCAGATGGAGATGGAATCCTTCACGAGGCTGTAGAGTAGACCCCGTTAAAGATTCCAGGATATTCTCAAGCACACACTCTGTGGCGGTTTACGGGAGATTAATCCGCGTCAGGGACCAACACACAGCCACACGCACACTATCCTGTCTGAAATCCTTCACGAGGCTGTGAGACCCTGTTAAAGAATTTCAGATGGAGATGGAATCCTTCACGAGGCTGTAGAGTAGACCCCGTTAAAGATTCCAGGATATTCTCAAGCACACACTCTGTGGCGGTTTACGGGAGATTAATCCGCGTCAGGGACCAACACACAGCCACACGCACACTATCCTGTCTGAAATCCTTCACGAGGCTGTGAGACCCTGTTAAAGAATTTCAGATGGAGATGGAATCCTTCACGAGGCTGTAGAGTAGACCCCGTTAAAGATTCCAGGATATTCTCAAGCACACACTCTGTGGATGGCACAGACCAAACACACACACAAGCACTCGAGAAACGCACACACACTCAAAAGGGCCCAACTTCTGGGAGAATCTGGACACAGGTAAGTGACTTTCAACCTTGTGTTGGAGGTGTTTTCCCTTCGGTTCGCTGAAGAGGGCCACTTTGTGGCCGAAACACGCGTGTTCGACGCACTTCCTAGTTGCTTTTTACCTGTGTCCAGATTCTCCCAGAAGTTGGGCCCTTTTGAGTGTGTGTGCGTTTCTCGAGTGCTTGTGTGTGTGTTTGGTCTGTGCCATCCACAGAGTGTGTGCTTGAGAATATCCTGGAATCTTTAACGGGGTCTACTCTACAGCCTCGTGAAGGATTCCATCTCCATCTGAAATTCTTTAACAGGGTCTCACAGCCTCGTGAAGGATTTCAGACAGGATAGTGTGCGTGTGGCTGTGTGTTGGTCCCTGACGCGGATTAATCTCCCGTAAACCGCCACAGAGTGTGTGCTTGAGAATATCCTGGAATCTTTAACGGGGTCTACTCTACAGCCTCGTGAAGGATTCCATCTCCATCTGAAATTCTTTAACAGGGTCTCACAGCCTCGTGAAGGATTTCAGGCAGGATAGTGTGCGTGTGGCTGTGTGTTGGTCCCTGACGCGGATTAATCTCCCGTAAACCACCACAGAGGGTATTCTGGTCGAGAGGTTGTGGTTGGTCCCTGACGTGATTCCCGTCACACCAACACAACAATTGGTCTGACGAGAGATTGGCAACTAATCCTTACGGCCATTGGAGTTTTCTTCCCCTTTCTTCTTTATTTAGAGGCCGTAGAGCTCATTATTTCTAGCGATTAATTAAATTTAAAAAACAATAAAAATACAAGACCATTTACTGGTAAGTCTAAGGCGATAGCTGTGTGCAACCATGCAGTAAGGACATTGGAAGACAGCGTTAATCAGTAAGCGTTTCATTTCGGATAACGTTGAAAATTATGATATTTTATCAAGGAGTTTAAGTCAAGGGCAAAGAATGGTGCGGTCTTGTATATGTATACAGGTACTTGTACCTGTATCTTCCAAAAGGATGCCTCTTTTGTGAGGACACAAATATAAAAGAATTTTGATAAAAACATTTATACAAAGGAATACAGAGCAAGGACACTCACATAAGTGCATATCTGGTTTTGACGTTTCGACGGCACGGCCGTCAACTTCAGAATCTGATACCGAGCCGTAAAAACGAGATATATGTGAGTGTCCATCCTCTTGTGTGCCAGTGTATAAATGTATTGATATGTATATAAATGTACCATGAACACAGCAATTAACCCGAAGATCGATCGGTTCGATTTGGTGCCGGTGATGGTAGAGTTCACCCAGTAATAAGCCCGACGACATGTGAAATCCACACATTAGCTGGGTAATAAGGGGGGGGGGGGAGCAGTTCCTTTCGGTATGGCGGTTATGGTTTCCGTACCCGAAAAATAACATAGTATCGATGAAGCTGCAGGTGCCCAGAGAGGCTTGCCCGGGATATGTAAGCCTGCTCCAGTTTCTCCCCTCCTATTTTAATATCCAACTTATCTTTTCCCCATCTCCAAAAATGCTTAACCTTAATTATATTAATAATAGTAATTAAAACTGTATGTATATTCAATACCGTTCCAAACTGATCAGTTTTCCTTCGATTGAACAAAGCCCGCGCTATTAAGGAGGCAGACAGGTTCCTTAGCCATCGCCTTTTCTTTAAGAAAGGGACTTTTGTCGCTTGGGTGCGAACTTCTTGCTTCAGGATTTCGCATCCTCGCATCCTCCATCGCAGGATTTTGCTTCAGGAATCCTTCGCATTTTAAGGAGTCTCGGCAGAATGCTTTCACCAACCCCCCCCCCCTTTCTCCTCACAAGCCCTCAAAACCCACCCTCTACCCCTTATTTCATCCCCCTTGAGGTCACCGACCCATTCTTGTCATTCCTTATTTCCCTTCCCCATCACCTAATCCACTTCCTTCGACCCAGCCACGGTCGTCCGTATTCTTTTCGCCCGTATTCCCCCCGCCTTATCCCGACCCGTGGTCGCTGGCCCGTGCCGCTCGGGAGAGCGTGTTTTCGCGCGGATATGCATCGCGGTGGCATGGGACGTACTTCCGGAAACACGATCGGTCGACCGCCGCGGCGAGGCCCAGCCGGCGAATACCCTCTCGCAACGGACGCAGCGCCATCAAATGGCGGAAGGGTCGAGCGTGCGACCCCAAGGGAGGGTCATTAATCACCCGAAATTCATTTACTGACTCTAACTGAGCACATGCGCTGCGCCATTTTACTGGCGTCAAATTTTTAGATGAAATCCATCGTTTGATCGTATCCGGGAGGGAAGGACGTTGAAAAGGCACGTTAACCCCACAGGTGACCTCAAGGGAGTTAGGGCACCAAGCCATTCATAGTTTAGTTTCCCACTAACACAAAAGCTTTAACATACAATGTTCGTATTTTAAAAGCATTGGTGGCAATATTTTTCCGACGTGAATTGCATGAAATGCTGAATTCAAACCTTCGGTTGTTGAGAGTGATCACAGATCGTATTATTGGCATTGATAAGACAGTGACAGCGCGCAAATCGTAATTAATGCAATTTTGGCAAAGTGAAAGATATGAGCTAAACTCGCCCTGCCGAAGGTCTTATGGACGAACAATAAAAAGAACAGAGTCGAGTGTGTACTATTTATAGAAAACATGTAAACATTGCCAGATATCGTCACACTTGATGACTGCTCCTTGATAAACTCTATTAAAATATAAATTTTACCACCTGAGTCACCGTTAATCAACATTGGGATGTATGTAATCTAATCTAATGCTAGGTAATCTAATACCAATAATTAATAGGTATTTTTTTAAATCTTCCACCTAATAGCACAGCATATGGTTATTTTAATTGTTGTACGGATGTTCACCAATTTGTTATTAAAAACTTGCTTATCTTAAAAACTGTTACTTACCCAATGTTTTTTATTTAATTTTCAAAATACGTTCATTTACTACTCAAAGTCAAGTTTTAAGTACTCATAAACGTGTCTTCGTATCCACGGACGTACGCGTGCCCAATGTAAACAAACTTTCACGTGCCTTTATTTCCTCCTATAACTACCGTCGCTAAGTAAACAGCCTGAGACAAAGCTGCCATTGCCGAAGCTGCTTGCCATTGGCTGATTAATTTACGGCGACTGTTGACGTTATTTCTCATGCATAATTCAAGAGACTCAGAGACCCGTTGACTGATTTGTCGATATCCCAATCTTAGAATAGCATGCGTCGATCAATTCCGTTCGTTTCGATTGTACGTATTTCGACCAAATTTTTGACTCTCCCCGGTTTTTGTATAACATCCGAATGACCTGATCGGCTTCGTCCGCCTTATTTCATTCCCACAGCCCGCCCGCTTTGCCTTCCTCTAATCCCTCGCCGACATCATCCCCTGGGAGTAATTTAAATAAGCTCTGTCGATAACGGCGACACCCTGCCTTGTCCATCAATAGTCGATATATATGCTATCAATTGTGAAGCTTCATTCGCGCGTATTTCTCGAATCAGACGTCTATCTCACCGTTCAACAATATTCAGCAACTTTCAAATAACCTTTCTCGCAGCAAACTGCAGAATATTACAATGAATAAACTTTTCAAACGCCCCCAATAAATTGCATCCTATTGTCCCATTTGACACTTTCTCAGACCGCACTTATTTCCATTGTTTGCAGGATATACGAATGTAGGCCTGGGAGTGTGTTTGAAAAATGCTTCACCTATTAAAAGGTGGGTAAAATTGTACGAAGCAAGAGTGATTCATTTTAAGTAGTTACCTTAATTAAACTTAAAGCTAATTGCGAATGAAAGCAAGGCTAGCCGATGGCTGAATCTTTGCAAAATAGGAGAGATAGAGAAGAGGAATGATCTAAATTAATTATTAAAAGAGAGAAACTTAAGTTCACGCTACAACTAGGTCCATGGACCCCGATGCCTAGGTAATGATCACTACGCGGTCATCAAGGTTCAGGGAATCTAGTAATGGCAGGAGAACAACCCAAAATTAAAAAGCACGTGATCGATAGGGATTATAGTCACGACGACCTGCAACGCATTCTATCTCTTTCTTAACTTTTCTGAGGCAAACTCCTGATTTGGGTTGTGAATTTGCGGGAATCAGAAAATAATGGAATGGCTTCCTTTACCCAAGAAAGCGACGATAATCTATAACCTATCACAGAACGGCCGAAAAATGTTAGCAACCTAAAGAAAATAACATACAACTTCGAGGAAATTTAAAGATGTCGAATCAACTAAACTTATTACCAATTAAATTCGATTTTTTTTATTAAGGGACCGAAACAGAATACTTGCGGAAAAAATAATGAGTATTGAAGACAATAATTTACATAAACAAACCACGAATGCATTCGATTAGTTCCATCGAGTTTCAAAGCAACCACTATAGGAAACAAATGAATGGGACAACGCGTGATGTTGATATTCAAGTCTTTCTCACATCAAAAAAACAGTATTTCGGCCATTACCGAAAGGCTGCCGCAATCTAAGGTAAATAACAGTTACAAATGAGCTTAGAACAGCTTCAGGGTCGTTTGCCAAGGTATTCAGGGACACCAACCTTCCAGGAATATTATTCGGGCGGGGAGCATTCACCAGACTTTACGCAGGCATTTTAATAATAATAATATGTACTTTCGTACTAAAGGGCAGTCGTAGTACTTGAACGATTGAAGTATTCAAATTACAATTGGAAATATATCGGAGGAAAATCTAAAGAATTGATATACTGTAAATGTAACAGTTCTTATCAAGCCCGAATAAGCCGTAAATGTTTAATGATTACAAATTCAGTTGTTTTCGTGTTGATTCCAGCATGTCTTTGATAACGGTTTGAAATTATATCGTGGGAGGCAAATATATCTCGAATCATTCGCATCTAAATATTTGTCAATGGATTCTTATAAAAATGGCATATTATATAAGGTGCAGTAGTTACTTATACAATGGAAGGCGACCGACTGCTGAGGTCATATTAGGGATGAATGGGATAGAAGGAAATGTGGAGGAAAACCCGCGTTTGCGGCATTTACTCCGATAGCGAAAGGCACCAAGGGCCCGCAGTTTAACGCCCCATCCGAAGGACGGCGCATTCACTCACTCAAAAGTGCCCTCCACAAAGCACCTCAAGTAGGGATCGGGATACCACCGAAAAGTCTCTACCGCCTCCAGGATAGGTTTTTTATGTCACGAGTGATTAAATCGACAGTTAAGTGCAATAGAAAGAAGATGTAACAATTATTTCCTAAAGTCCTAACGCAAAATCGAGCATGATTAACCGATATGTTCTATTACAATGGGTTTGATATGGCAAACTATTACCGCAATTACGTTTCAGTTCAATCTAAAACCGGCCATATCCCAATCATTGCATAGTCACATGCGACATTGATAACTTCCGAATTAGGATCTAAGCACGTAAGACTGCAGGTACCATGGAATATCTCTGATAGCGTCCTCTACAGTCAAAAAAAATGAGGTGAGGCTTGATCCGCGTCAACAACACTCCCATTCGACACTACGTTATGTGGGTTATAACCAAAGAAGCATAAGAAGTTTCACTAAAAGGTAAATAGGATTTGAAATACACCCGGAGTGGATACACTCCTCATTTATTTCCTGAAAGACACTGATGTTTCCATTTTTCTTTTTGTCATCCAGAATTCCCTCTTAGGCCACGAATTACATTTCCACACTGTACTTCCACTTAACGAAATACAACTGCAGTTTTTATGCCGTCATCCACGCCACACAGGAGTAAAGATAAAGAATGATTCGTTTATCGCTAAGAATCAATCTGTAGAACAAAGAGAATTTATCGGAAGAAAACAAATAAACGAAAAATAAACCAAGGCAACGCTTGGTTACTTGTCTCTTTCACAGAGGATATTACTTCATTGGCATTTTACCGATTTATGCAGTTTAAACTGAAAAATCTACACGTCATACATAGTTGCCTGCCACGTAAAAACCTTGCATGGAGATTTTTTCACATGAAACTATGGCTATTTTATTCGACAGAGGTGACAGACTCCACACAATTCAATGACACAAAAATACCGTTGGACCATACACGGGAGGTATGGGACGAATCAAATTCAACAACTTTTCCTTCGTGATGAAAGAACATTATTATTTCCCACACCACCTTCAGGTACCCGAAGATGTTACGCTGTAACGATACCTTGGTCGTAATAAAAATACTCAATGTGGAAAAGCGAAGAGTCTTCTTTCATCATTAAGGATGTCCACCATGTTACGCCTGAAACTGTTATTTGACTATTCCTTCATTCAAACGCAGAAACACTCAGTGGCACATGTCATCCACCAACGACATTGCTGCTCTTCGGCCTTAGACCATGCTAACACTTTCAAACCTACGAGGTCCATGTGTGCCCTCTCACTCAGGGAATAGAATATAAAGGGATAGAGTAGAAGAAGAGGCGAAGGACACGGAAAGGGAATGAAAAGACACACTCACCCTATCCATCCTTAAGGGAGATTGTCCTCCACCAGGCGTTTATATATCCTACTCCGGTAACTTCCGACACACCACAGCTTCCTCCAACCACTTTCCGTGAACTACTGAGTCCTGAGAGGGCAAGCAACGCTTGGCGCGATCAATAAGCGAAACCTAAGCACAGAGGGCGGGGGACGACACAGCGCAACCTATGGTCGAATGCAATTTCGTTTCGCCCTCTTGAGAGGAAGTGGAGCGTCGCGAACAAGTGAAGAGCGGTCTGTTTTAACCGCCGTCCTCAAACTACGTATGCCAATTTACGTTTTTCGATGGAAATTATTAGATTATCTATCGATGACTCGTCATGAAATCAATATCGTGCTTCTAAAATAGGGAGATAACGAGTTACCCTCAGATAAAACTGTCAAGCAAACACTGTCACAAATATTTTGATAAGCGCTATTGAAGCTTAAAATATCCAAACGTGATTTCTTCCGAGGAAAGTTGTATTTGCATTCCGGCATTGGAAGCGGTAAGAATCCGTCATTTGGATGAAAAAAATAGAAAGAGTCCGCGAACAAATAAATTGAACATCACGCCTTCCTGATCCAGGTAAAACGAATATATTATCTGTTTCAAATATTGCGTTAACACATTTAATGCAATTCTTTGACTGTCAGAGACTGTAATAATGGTATCAAGACAATTTTAACAAAAAAACACCAATCTGACTTACCTCTTATCGATTGTAAATCCATTTATACTTGAAAATCTTTATGTACACCATAAATGATTTACATAACACAAGTTTCTCATAACACACTGACTAATTGACTTATTTCTAATTACTAAGCGAGTTGACGATTGAGGCCATTTGCACCTACACAGGCCACCTAAAACGGCGTACTTAAGTGTAGGTATTCAAACGAAACATTGGAAAATATCCATCCAAGAATTTAAATGGATATTTTTCTCATAATAATGGTTTCCGCCAATTTTTAAACCACGTAAAGTCAAGTAAATGTATTTCAAGTTATCCAATGAGTAATCCTACCACTATATGTGCTAGTAGACTATTACATCTCTTTAAAACAATTGACACAGGCACAACAAAAAAACCTGAACATAATGGTATCATGACCATTTTTTTAAAGGTCACTTCTGAATACCTCAGAACTAAGCTTTTATTCCCTGCAATCATAATACAAATTAAAATATTTGAATTCAGCCCTAAGAGACTGTGCTTACTTTAATATGCATTAATCAGCTGTCGAAGGCTTTCCCAGAAAATTAAATTAATAAACCATTTCCAACAGCTTCTTCTTAACATTTAGGACAAGGCACCTCTTTAAAAATAATCCACTCACCCGTATTGCATCTCTCACCAACTCCATTCAAACCTAATTCACATTTAACTCTTTCCTTATATTGTCTTTACAGCCAAATTGAAGATAAAATCAAAATTTACATAATTAAAAAAGGAACATCAGTTGCAGACCTGCTAAATCTCACTTTTAAAATTGTTGGGGATAAAAAGTTAAATTTTCAATTAACTAAACATGATCCCACTACTTTTGCAGATGACCCCACAAACGGAGACTTATTACATCCACATTACTCCAATCATGGCTATTACTGTTTCCTGAAAAGACTAGGACACAAAAGGAAGGCTGAAGTCTGAGTGGCAATGAGTCCTTGATTAAACTTCACAAACCAGACTGCCAAACAATTGCCTAACACGCTTCCCTATTTATATCACATCCTCCAACAACCCATCAGTACAGCTACTGTTATTTTTGTTACCATATGGGAAGTATATTCAGCAGCTTAAGAATACAGCACCTCACAGCCAATCAAAATACTTGGCAAGCATCTTTCTCCTGCCTCCTTTGGAATTCTACTCCTTCCCTTAACACCATGCCTACTTCTTCAATTACTTCCCCAACTCTTCACTTCACCATCTCCACATCCATAATTCTATTGTAGTCTCCAATCTATGCCTATCACCCTACTTCAAGGACTATGTTTCCGCATCGCACAACACCACATTCCAAATCTAAGTTTTGACGAGCCTTGTCATGACGCAACCTTCCTGTCATCAATTCCCTACTCCTTGAGAAAGCTTCCTTGCCAGATCAAGTTCTCTATCTAATGTCGCTGCTACTAGGCCACTTCCAACGCAAAACACTTCCAATATGGGTAATCCACCTACAATAATTTTTTATCATATTTCCAAGCCGCTTCATACAAATGTATAATTAATTGAATATATATAGCGAGACATACTCGCAACACTCATTTGCTTCCAATCGATCACGTTTACAACAAACAGCTGATATCCTTGGAATTTGAATGACACGACTACAATTAAGGTTTGGCAACTACATTAAGGTTCCCAGTTAATGACATACAAAAAACTGAACAAATTGTCAAAAATATCAGGCAAATTAATATTTTGCAGCACCTGATGAAAAGTAGTATTAAATAAGAATGCCTTTATCTCAATGAGTATCAGGAAAAAATGCATTCAAATATTATTCTGTTAAACACTTGAAATCAGAACACATCCCAGAGAGGTACAAGTAATGCCCGGGGTACTCACAATATATGAAAATAGCAATCAACCCTAACATTGGTGAGAGTAGAGTTCACCCAGTACTAAGCCCTATACGGCATGTGAAATTCTCACCTTGGTAAGGCAATAAGGGTGGCCAGTTCCTTTTCCTGTGCCAGTTAAGGGGTCCCAGGAAGACCTAGTACCCGAAAAATCACACAGCTTGGGTGGAGCTGTGGGTTCCCAGAGAGATTTGCCTGAGAATCAAACCTGTTAGTAGTCCAACGCTCCACCCCTGGGCAACTGTGACGGAACTCACAACATATATGCTTTTCTTTAATTGGTCCCAAAAACACGGGAACTGTCCATAGAAGGTAAAAACTGAATGAGGAAGAGGGCAAGGACTTGAATGAAAATGACTTTCAACATACTTTGCCCCTTGGCCCTTAGGGCCATACTTTGTCCCTTGGATCAAGCACTCAGTACACCTGAGAGGAACATTCTACAAGCCAATCAAGCCCCAGCTTTCACACTCCTACACTCACTCCATCGCTTTTACCAAGAAATACAAAAAGCTGGCCCTCAAATGACAGAGACAAACGTTCCAGTAGGCTATGATAGAGCACTTTATTCGAAAGACAAAGAATAACAAATAATTTAAAAACACTACATTGAGTAATAAACCTTAGACAACGACGGTGTTGAACTTCAAGACACACAAAGTCATCAGAAAATTCATAAATGTCAACTTAGTGAAGTTAACATTTTACTATGGTGACTTGAGTAAATTTCATTGGATAAATCTCAATGATAAGAGAAAAATATATCCCCATTTCATCGCATCAGCATAGAAGACAAAAAGGTAAATTTTCACAATGAATAATGTAAAGCTGTTTCAAATGTACACTTTATTGTGAATTGAACACTTCCCAAATCATTGTAAGTCTCAATCCAAGCATCACAACCCCAACAAATATTGGGAATACACCCAATAACAACATCTTAACTCAAAATGTTAACCATTGTGCAAGTTTTTAAATGCTAGTATCAGTCACGGTGTTACAATTTTATTTTTTTACTCCTTTGGAAAAAAACAACAAAGTGACAGAATTAAAAAAATTATCACTAATGTTTAAATTACCCTTTTCAAAATTAGCAATGTTTTTTAGTGTGAAACCAAGGAAATTTAATGCAAAATATGCCAGCGAGCATAATTTATTGTAAACCATGCATGTAGGTGTGTGTGTGTTTATATATATATATATATATATATATATATATATATATATATATATATATATATATATATATATATATATATATATATATATATATATATATATATATATATATATATATATATATATATATATATAAATAAAATATATATATATACATATAAATATATACACACATATAAATATAAACATATATATGTATACATACACACACATACATATACATTCAGACACAGACATACACGATCATATGCATGTATCTACATATACATATTTTTATATACTTATATATATGTATATATATATATAGATGATTTTGTCGACGTAACACAGAAGTGTTGAATAATAAATTGGACAGCAACAAACAATATAGAAACACACAAAATGATCACTCACACGTTATTTCTTGATCATTTCGATGGAATTCTGCTCCGTCTTCAGCGGAGGATTTAGAAGTAATCATAACTTCTATATCTTCCGCTGAAGACGGAGCATAATTCCATCGAAATGATCAAGAAATAACGGGTGAGTGATCTTTTTGTGTGTTTCTATATTGTTTGTTGCTGTCCAATTTATTACTTATTATATACATATATATATTTATGTATATAAACACACACATATATAAATATATATATATATACATATGAAATCTTAGAGAGGAAAAAGAGGCCTACACTGGTACTATTGTAAGAACAGGTACCTTAGTGAAGTATTTCTCTACAATTTTGTACACAAAGTTTATCTTGAGTTGTCACAAATATGCTGGCCTGAGTCAGGATGGATACTATTATTAGTGTATAACCTGTTGGAACATCAAATTACATTCACACATCAGTTCTGTCACTTCATTACCTAATGATTTATTTTTTTAAGCTATTTAAATAGACAGTAACTAGGTAAAAATATTTTTTCCTTACTGTTAAGAAGAAAGAATCACATTATCATTTTAATACAATTCGATCAATATTGTAGTGCAACAAGATGAAGGATCTGCATGGTCATATTAAGTATTTCAGATAATGATTCTTTATTATATCAAACACTATACGAAGTGCATTAGCAAAATTACACAATATGCATATTGCACCCTGCTTTAGCAGATGAACATTGGTTTTTTTTACAAAGAAATATCAGGTGGAATGATGCACTTCAATTACAAACAATTGTCTTCAGCAGCAAAAGAAAACATTACATAATAAAAAAATTGTTATGGATTGCCAGGCACATTTAAACCTCACCTTACTCATAATATATATATATACATACATACATATACATATATATATATATAAATATATATATATAAATATATATATATATATATATAAATATATATATATATATACACACAAACACACATATATGTATATATATATATATATATATATATATATATATATATATATATATATATATATATATATTTAATTATATACACATACATATATATACACGTATATGTATATATACACACACAATATCAATACTGGCTTTGGTGGATCAATAATTATTAGGATGGACCAGTAAGTGTAGATTCTTGCTTGCATAACAAAAATTGGCAATTTCCAGACAGGCACATGACAATTACAGGAAGGAATAACCACTAGCATTAAAATAAACATCCAAGCTTATATCATTACAAACATCCAGGCATTTAAAAAAAAATTCCATTTGTATCAATTCCAGGCAAAAATATTACGTATCAAGCTTAATTAGAAATATCCAAGGCATTTTATTTATTGACCGCTCGTCAAAACATTTGACAAGATGCATTTGTCGGTATTCACATGCTTCTAATTCAAAAGCAGCCGCCCGATCAACTACATGATGACAGTGGCTTAACAAAAATATTGAGCTTTTCATTTGGTTGTAGAAAATTGTCAGCTAAAAAGCTTTCACAAATTTACATTTGCTTCAAGTTCATCGTCAACTTCTGCAGAGGCACAAACAATAAAGAGATCATGAAAGTACACGATTTGCATTGTACACGCCAAGGGGGGGAGGGCGGAAATAAAACACTTGATCAACAAAATCCAATTTGGTGATATACAGCCATGCTTAAGAGACATGTAATATCACAGATAGCTCAATTTTCTCTCTTCCTTTACTTGTAATTATATATATATATATATATATATATAATTATATATATATATATATACATATATATATATATATATATATATATATATATATATATATATATATATATATATATATATATATATATACCCAAAATGCTAATGAAATTAATCAGAAAGCGTACCTAACAAAGCCGATGCATAAAAAAGTAAATTGAGCAAATTTAAGTGCTTCATTTGGATGAAAACAAAATAATAACATGCTATCAGCACAAAACCATTACAAAACTGGATATTTAAACTACAAAAATAGGTGAACATAATAATATTTAAAATCTGTGAAGACGTCATGCTTAAAAAAAAAAAAGCAAATGTTATTCCAACACTATTGATTCATGATGGAAAATGTCTTTTCTGAATTAAAAAAAACACACTGCCTTAAAAATGGAAATAAAGAACTTATTTACAGTTGAATATAAACAACTTATGCACATTCAATCAATTAACATACATATTGGCAATCCACTTACAATTAACATTTCCTTTGCATTAATTTTAAAAGGAACCACAATTTCAGTATGCCAGCAAATCACAGATAACTTTTGGCAAAATATAAATTTAAATCAGGGGATATCAAATATGCTTACGTTTCTCTTTTTTTTTTAAATAGGCAAGGTTAAAAGGAAAATGTGTCAATATACAATTTTTTTTAATAAAATATCTCCATTGGATTAAATTAACATCGATGATAAAAACATAGCATGAGAGTTTACTCTATGAAACAATGTACATTACTTTCGATCTATTTCATAAAAGATTTTTTTTTTTTAAATGGTACCTTAAAAACAAATCTGAATGATGGCAAAATGATTTCAACCACAAGACTTCTGGAATGGTGTATGAAAGCATGTTCCTTACTTTCTAACTGACCGTATACATTACTTAATATACGTACATACTCTGTGCTCATGCATTGTTCACATACTAATCAAGTATGCACTGTGTATATATTACATGCAATTCAAAAGACTAAATTATCTCCATTAGGTCTCCTAGCATCTAGAAACATACGGCCAGAATAGACATAATTCTGTACATAAAGAGAACGTCGTCTGTGAAACAAAAGGCACAGAAAATAAAATATCTTTCCAATACGGGGAAAAATATAACATTACTTCCACAATATATTTTTCAACTTTGTACGGGTCATGCTCTTTGTGCGCACGCACACACAAACACTCATACAAACGCCACCAGCCTCTATTCAAGTATTCACTGAATTTGCATGCAAGTGTAAAATACAATCACAAATAAAAATCACTGTATAAAATAAGTTTCTTGTGTACGTCTCTCATCATCCATTTTTTTTCCGTGACAAGAGTGCTACTTGTGTCAGCTTCCAAACAACTTTTAAATACATTATATATATATTTTTTAAACATACATAGTTTCTTTTACATTATTATTCATGTGTCTCAACGATTCTTGCATTAGAATATGACTATAAAGCTTATAAAAAATGAAACAATATTGTGTCAGAGGCAAATTAACTCTCCACTCAAAAATTTCATGTTTAGTTCAGGACACCCACGTTTTGAATTTCTCTTTTCTTTTGACATAGGGGCGTACCAAGCATATTACAATAGGCACATTAAACGCTGCTGTCCCAAGTACTTCAATCAAACTTCTCAAGTCCTCTCTCTCAATTTCTTTTCCCAGAATTATAAAAGCTATGTGTTTTGGTACCATCGATCACAGGCACTTATGAGAACGTACATGTCACGTACACAACTAAATCCGCAATGTTCGTGAAAAATATATCCAGAGAGAAGTGAACACCACACAATTATGGCAGAGGAGGGGGTGGGGGTGGGGTGGAGGTGAGAATTGATGCTCAAAAAAATATTTTTTAAACCAGAGAACATTAGCAAAAACAGTCTTTGGAAACATTTTCAATTTTTTTCTCAACAAGTCCATCATATAAAGGAACTCTTCATTTTTTTTTAGTATTTAAACACTTAAAAAAAAAAAATTGATTAATACAGCCAGTCATTCTTGACATCTGAACGACTACTAATAGCTGTCTACATTTCTGCTCTCTCACAAAAAAAATTGGATAACTACAAACACTGTACAACACAGTACTACGCCACTTTGTAAGGAGACTTAATTGTACACATCATTACATCCAGCCGATGTTGCCATTCATCCACGCACAAAAAAAAACTCATATAAAGTCCAAGCCAACTGTCCTCAAAGAAAATAATAAAACAATGACACATACAATATGTAAATTTTTGAACAAATCCACCACGTCGAACGGACAACAGCCAACAGTTCAAATTAATGCACGCGTGTCCCGCTTGTCTTCCGCTTGGTCCTCAAAACGACAAAGGTCATGCAAGAGATTGAGTGGCATCCTTCAATAGTGAGGGGAGGGGAGGGGGAGAAGGAGAAACGTCAGGAAAGGGAGACCGACCACTCTTTTCGACAGGGCCAATAGCACAAGGTAATCACTCAGCAGGAGAGCAACGACATCACCACTCAGAAAAAGAGATCAGTGTGTGACAAAGAGGTTGAGAAGGGGAGTGTGGCAGAGGGTGAGAGGGTAAGGAGGCGACGACACCAAACCCAGAAATACATTACATATAGGCTGCGGAATGGGGGAGGGAGAGTGAAGGAGGAGGGAAGGGGAAACATAAAGAGATCAAACAGTGACGGAGTAATTATCCTATCGAGTCCAACACGTCCTACATCACCGACTTCTCCAAGGTTTCATAACACGAAAATGCTTCCTCCTCCAATATATATATATATGTATATATATATATATATATATATGTATATATATATATATCTCCGTGGGCTAACCTAGATGGGAGCAGTGGCGAATGTACCTCGATGACGGATTCCCACAACGCCTCCATCCCTTGTGCCGGGCTACCCTTGGCTGCGTGTCCACCAAGGGGCGAGACGGGAGAGGGAGGGGGGGGCTCTGCGAGTGGCCTCAAGACACTGACGAAATGGGATTGTGGGGCGATCCCATTTGCGTGAGCACCTTGTCCAGCCACTGGAGTGGACCATGCAAGTGGATCTCAATCCAGCAAGGGGTGCTGGTCACGTCCTGGCGGTGGTACTCTGCACCCCAACCTTTCACAAATGACATCCTGAAAGGAAAATCAACATCATAAGGCAACTGGACATCTTGTGCGCAGGACACGCATCCATTGCTTGCACTTGCATCCTCTTCCCTTCTGCGGGGTCACATCAGGGAAATCACTAACTGAGAGAGATTACACAATTAGTACTACACAACTCCTCAGGTTTAATTCATTGTCAAACCCTTTCAGGGTCTCCATGCAACTTCTTTTATTCCCTGCATTTTTAAGTCCTCTGCCGGCGGATACAGGGAAAACATTGAGTACCGTCTTCGCACAATATAAAGGTTTGTATAAAAAGTATTGGTAATGATTTTTCCTGACCTGCATTGCGTGAAGTGCTGAATTCAGACCATCGGTTAAGTGCGTGCAAGATCATATTATTGGCATTGATAAGATAGTGACAGTACACAAACCATTGTCAATGAAATTTTGGCAATGCAAAAGATCTGTGCTAAACTGTCCCCCCAAAAGTCTTCAGACAGACTATCAAAAGAACAGAGTTGAGTGTCTCTATACTTATGAAGACCTTCCGCACAAGGCACAGCAATGACTCCCCAACCCTCTTACAGTCCTGACTTGGAACCAGCAGACTATTATTCCTATACCCTATGAAAGTGAGTTCCTCCCTCAAAGATTTCCACCAGAGGACCCTAAGTGCAGTCAAAAAAGCATCCACGCGTACCCTCAAGAGTAACCTAATCCGGAATCCACCCACCAGGGAGCCTTGTTGAGTCGCGGAAAAGCTGCAAGGGTAAATGAGTGTCGACGTTCAATGGTGGACTTTTGAGACATTTTAGCAATATCCGGAATAAATCAATTTTTTTCCAAAAAATTTCCTGATACTTTTTATACAGGCCATGCATGGCTGTTAATGACACTGGCCAATGCTGCTCTTTCCATCAAATTTAATCCTGTGACATTGTTTCTCTCCCCTTACTCTCAAGGTCTTGATATTTCAAGGAAGGTTCAATGCTATGACCACTTTTCTTACTGAAATTATTTGGGATATTTTTCACTTTCTACGGACTCTTCTGCAACAGATAAGAAGCATCTTTCTTCTTCAGCTGGCGGCAGTTGGGCACTCACATTAATGAACTCATGAGCTGGCAATGGACACGAAAGGTCAGGGACAGTTAAAATTTTACAGAGAAGCTGGAAAAAAAAGTTCCATGACGATTTTACTCGGAACAAACTTCATATCAACATGGGAGCTCCAAATTCCCTCATCGATCTGAGTCTGGGTGTCAGTAATAACCATGCTGTACATCAGAATCACCAAAGAGTATTAAAGAATTGTGTTTTTCACTACAGCGTGTATAAAATAGAGATTTAGTAAACTTATTTTACCAAACAATGATATTATAACAGTCAACAACCCAAAAATTTGCAAAATACAACAGTCCAAAAGGCATTTCCCGAATAACAATAATTTTAAGGTAGGAAAATAAAAACTGTGGCATATAGTGCCGAAATGAATTATCAAACAGATTCTCCAATTGAAAACATAAAAAACTCAGATTTAAAAAATTAATTTGTGCAACTCGTCCAACTCGGCTTTTCCAAAATCGAATCACCGTTTCCTAACCTAATTGACTTATTCCTATGATTATCTAAATCTAATTCAGCCGGTTTGTGTTCGACGGATTGGTTTGCGGGGAAGCCGCTTGGGCTAGGCGACTCCCCGCTTGTCCGTTTTCCTGCCGAGTAAACAGATGTTTGCAATTAGGGCAATTAATTGCCAATAAGCCGACCTTGCCGCAAAGTTGGCACTTTTCTCGTGTCCTACCCTGTCGACTGGGGCAATTGACACCGATATGCCCTCTTGCGCCACAGCTGAAACACTGGACTCTCGGGCACACATTTGCCCTATGTCCCGACTCTCCGCAGGAATAACAAGCTCCGTCAAAGCCCGGTCCCTGGTCTCTCGCCTGTGAAGGCCTAGACGAGACCAACGTAGGTCTCGTTATGGCCCGGTTGTCCCATCGGCCATTGTAACCTGCCCCAGAGGAGCTGGGCGTGACCTCTCTCGGAGAGGACGGCTCGCCATTACAGGAAACGCAGCGGGGGGCCCTCAGCCCAAACTGCCGCTGATGGACTCATATGATTTTCCGCCGCTGGGGGAAAGGAAAGAAGCGTCAGATTTGACCAGAGAAAAGGAAGAACTGCGCATTCTGCCTTCGGAAGCGAAATCAAATCAGAAAGAGATACCAGTACAGAGCGACCGCAACTCTGAGGAAATAAAGGAGTTGCGGAGTCAATTGCAACAGCAGAACGAGATGATCAACAACCTGACGGATGGAATTAGCCGAATTTTACAAAAATTGGGCAGTGAGAAGAACGATAAGGAAGTGAACTTGAGAAAGGGTTCCAAGAAAAAGTATCGGAGGGAAATAACATCCACTTCGTCATCTTCTTCAGAGTCGGAGGTAACGAGCGGGTCGTTATCTACTGACAGCAGTGATGACTCGGACGATACATCAGGGAACGATGGACATAGACAGAGCATCAGCTCTGAGTTAGGAAGGGCCAGTGCTCCGAGAAAATTGGCATCTAAATCCAAGAGACATCGTACGAGCTCGTCACGCTCAGCTGAGATCTCGCAAAGATGCATAAAGGCGTTCCAGAGTTGGAAGCTTGAATTTCGAGGAGAAGGCAATTCAAAGGCAAGAGAGTACCTCCAGAAGTTGGGAAACATCAGAGCCAGCACTAATGCCTCGGATAGCGATATCTTGAAGGTTTTGCCGTTTACTCTTCGAGATACCGCTTACAACTGGTATGCGGCCACGGAGGAGTACATCAAAGACTGGAATGACTTTCAACGGCGATTTAAACAGAGATTCGTCGAAGAGTGGGACGAAGAGCAAGTGATGAGGGAAATTACCAATAGAACCCAAGGGAGGAAGGAGAAGATAGCAGAATTTATAGGAAATTTACAACATCTTGCTAAATATTTGAAGAAACCGTTGTCAGAGAGGAAACTGCTCAAGGTCGCATTGAGCAATCTACTTCCAGAATATCGAAATGAGATAAAGGATCGACGACTTAAGACGTTGGATGAGCTGATGGATTGTGGTCATAAGTATGAAAGAAGAATGGCAATCAATGCTCGTTATCATGATCCTATGCCAGCTAGCGAGTCGCTAATCACGACTGGCGCTTATGTGAGGAAAGGAGAAGAGCAAGGATCGAGAAAACTAGCGAAAGTAGGGGCCCTGGGGAGTAATGTGGAGGAAATGAATAAGAAGACCAGCATTGTTAATGAACTTCAACCCAATGAGGTCAAGAAAAAGTCCATCACGGATGGGGGAGGGAGAATACCGCCCACTATGGGGAAAAATGGCGAGCCGTCCTCTCCGAGAGAGGTCACGCCCAGCTCCTCTGGGGCAGGTTACAATGGCCGATGGGACAACCGGGCCATAACGAGACCTACGTTGGTCTCGTCTAGGCCTTCACAGGCGAGAGACCAGGGACCGGGCTTTGACGGAGCTTGTTATTCCTGCGGAGAGTCGGGACATAGGGCAAATGTGTGCCCGAGAGTCCAGTGTTTCAGCTGTGGCGCAAGAGGGCATATCAGTGTCAATTGCCCCAGTCGACAGGGTAGGACACGAGAAAAGTGCCAGCTTTGCGGCAAGGTCGGCTTATTGGCAATTAATTGCCCTAATTGCAAACATCTGTTTACTCGGCAGGAAAACGGACAAGCGGGGAGTCGCCTAGCCCAAGCGGCTTCCCCGCAAACCAATCCGTCGAACACAAACCGGCTGAATTAGATTTAGATAATCATAGGAATAAGTCAATTAGGTTAGGAAATGGTGATTCGATTTTGGAAAAGCCGAGTTGGACAGCCAAATTCTGCGAACCAAATTCGATCAAGGAAGATGTAAATAGTGGAATAAAGGATTGTATAGGGAAAGGAAGGGAGATAAACTCAGATGGGCCAGATGAAACATCTGCTCCTGGGTCGAGTTGGACAGCCAACATCCACCACCCATCTGAGGCGTTGGCAAAGATCAAGGATGAAGAAATCTACAGATCGAGGTGGACAGCCAACCTCTATCGATCTGGCCAATGCAATGGAGCTATCAGGAAAAGCTCTCCAGCTGAGCAGTCGAGACGGACGGCCGACCTCCACCGCAAAGCTGATATTTGCTGTCCAGCCGTTGATTTCGCCGAGCCGAGCGGGTCAGCCCGTCTCCGCCCATCAAATCATATGGGGCAGAAGGGGCAGAAGGCGCATTGGTCGACGGAGTCAGCTCCGCTCTGCCAATCCGTTAGGTCGGAAAAAAGCGAAAGGGTCAAGTCTTTGGTCGGATCGAACAGGCCAGCCTGTCTCCAGCCGCCAAAGCAAGCAGAGAGTGTGATATACCCTGTAACCATTGAGGACAAACCTGATAGGCTGTGTCCGGTTCAGGGAGGGGGAGTCGGCGTGGAGTCCACGCCTAGAGTGAGTTTAGCGAGTGTGACGGCAGGGCTAGTAATCAATAAGGAGAAGAGCGAGTTTTGTTGTACCAGGGCTGCATATCTTGGATATCTGTTAGACGCAGAGGGACTTAGACCAGATCCGGAAAAGATAGCTCCAGTCGTGAATTATCCAGCACCATCTAACCTCAAACAACTAAGACGATTTCTTGGTATGATTGGATGGTACGCTCGGTTCATAAAGGACGATTCGGAAATCAAGCTTCCATTGGTCAAGTTATTGCACAAAGGTCAAGAGTGGGAATGGACAGAGGAACAGCAGAAAGCGTTTGAGACATACAAAAGGGCCATTACAGAAGCCCCGGTCTTGGCAAGGCCGGACTTCTCTAAACCCTTCATCGTACAAACTGATGCGAGCAGTGAAGCAATTGGAGGTGTTCTTTCTCAAGTGAATGAGGACGGAGAACATCCAATCGTTTATGTCAGCCGAGTTCTCACATCAGCTGAGAAAAACTATACGACGACAGAGAGAGAGTTATTAGCTATTCTATGGGCCATAAAAAAACTAAGGCCTTATTTAGAGGGCTACAAGTTCCTCGTGATCACAGACCACTCCGCACTCCAATACCTGCGAAATCTCAAGGAACCTACGGGTAGGCTCGCGAGATGGGCGCTGGAGTTGCAGCAGTGGGACTTCGAGGTGGTGCATCGTAGAGGTAAAATCCATGATTTGCCTGATGCACTATGTCGTATGTACGAGCAACGATCTGGCGAAGAGAAGATCGCTGAAATTACGAAAGTAAAGGATGAGGACTACCAACGCAGAGTCGAGGAAGTCAGCAAATATCCGGAGAGGTATAAAAATTGGAAGGTCGAAGCGGGCCACTTGTATCGTTACAAGTACGATGAGCTGCTCGATCCAATCGCTGATTGTGAAGAGGGCTGGAAACTCGTGCTTCCAAAAGAATGTCGAGAGCGGGTCATAAGGGATGCCCATTGTGAACCTTCATCGGGCCACCTCGGAGTGGAAAAGACCTTCGATCGAGTCGTACGAGATTACTATTGGAGAGGGGCCTATCACGACATTCACAACTTTGTGAGGCAATGTCAGGACTGTCAACAGTTCAAAACGTCGCAGCAAGCGCCTCAGGGACTATTGGGTAAAAGAACGGTAGAGAGACCATGGAGCGTCGTAGCAGCAGATCTCATGGAGTTTCCGCTTAGCAAAGCCAAGAACAAGTACTTAATAATCTTTCAGGACTTATTTTCAAGATGGGTGGAGCTAAAGGCGGTCAGAGCTGCTACGGGGGCCAACGTGGTTAAAGCACTTGAGGAGCTTGTCCTATTTCGCTGGGGAACGCCGGAGTATCTCTTGACAGATAATGGAAAAGAGTTTGATAACAAATGCATAAGAGAAGCATTGGCAGAGTATGGAATAACGCATACAACAACGCCTCCATACCATGCTCAGGCAAACCCAGTGGAAAGATCCAATCGAACGCTGAAGACGGCCATCGCGATGTTTGTAGAAAAAGACCATAGAGACTGGGATCAGCATTTACACGAACTAAGGCATGCAGTCAACACCGCGAAGCAGGCCTCGACTAAGATCTCGCCCGCCTACTTGAACTTCGGAAGGCATCCACTGCCAGTGAAGAGTTTGCGGCGCGAGCTTGAGAAGGGGGAAGGCATAGAGAGCAGATTGGATCCACAAGCGTGGAAAAAGAGGGCCGATAGGTTAGGCTTATTACGAGATCTAGTAGCCGAGAACATAGAGAAAGCTCAGGAAAAACAGGCGCGAGCGTATAATAAGGGTAGAAGAAACATCGAATTTAATGTAGGAGACCTAGTAATGCGTAGGACCCACCATCTGTCCAGTGGGATTGATAGGTTTTCAGCCAAGCTAGCCCCTAAATTTGAAGGACCGATCGAGATACAAAAAAAACTGTCTCCAACAGTTTATATCGTAGAAACGCGTTCCAATAAGCAAAACGCGAAAGTAGATATTGGTGACTTGAAACGATATATAGCACCAAGATCCACTCGTCAAAGTGGTGAGTTCTCCGAGCGCCAAGCCCACGGAGCACACTCTCAAAAAAATTCCTTATGAATTTTGGTATTATGCAATAGGTCAGCATTGTGTGTTTGCCTCATGTTATCTTGTCTGTGTGTCAAAGTGAGCGATTTATTTTTCAATGATGTGAAAATCTCTGTCGGACATTATTGTTGTTATGGCACATAGCCCTTGAATTGTGGTGAATGAAAGTTTGCAAACGAGGTGTGATGTGTTTGAGCTGAGGACGTACTGCCTTTTATAGAGTGAATTATCTGAGCGAGTGATGCTTTTGTTGAAATTTTGTGAGAAATTCCCTTGGAATGTATGAAAGATTCATGCCAAAAGTTTGTTCATACCAAATGTATTACTTGATGTTCATAGAGAATGTGGTTAAAATTAGAAAAAGTTGTGCTATCAATTTTCTATCCAATAGCTGAAGACAGAATCTCAAAACTGAGTGAACTACTGGTAGAAATCTGTGAAATTGTTGTTATTATATTGTGTTCATAGGTTTCAGTTGCAGGCTCGTTTGTAAGCGGTCCACTCGGACGAGTGTCCGGCTTAGGGAGGGGGTATGTGACGTTGTGCTTGGCGCAGCGTCACTTGCCCAGTTCGAATACGCGCGCCTCTCTCGCGAGCCGTAGAACGGCGGGGCGCTATCTGTTGGCGCCGACAATGTATGTAAGAAAAAAGAAGAGCGGAGCGCGCCGCGCGCGGAGAGTGACGGCCAACACGTGGCAAGCAGAGTTCGTTGTGAGATGTCCGAGAGAGAAGGTCGTGTGCTATCATCGTCGAGTCACCGACAGCCTGCGAACACCGGGGGTGCGCGTGCCAGCAACCGACCTCGCCGTGTGGGCCCCCCGCAGGCCCCGACCGGAACATCGGGACCCAGCAGTCGACAGCGAGGCGGCCATCTTCGGCTGCCGCCGAGCGGCCACCCAACATCGTGGCCCAGCAGGCGTCGGCACCGCGCGTCATGTTTGCTTGGGAGCGCCCACACCTTTTCTTGTGATAATAAATAGTTCTTATGAAGTTTACTCGTCGGAGTCCATTTTTATGCGCCTCCTTGCGTCCCTCGTGATTTCAGCTGAAGAGCCGCTGCCCACCCCGGGGCACATCAAAGGTGAGCGAGCCCTCCCCTGGGACGAGGAGTGTGATGGGCCAGGTGACAGCCAGCGGCGTGACTCTGCGGCTAGCCATGCGGCTAGCCTGGCGCCCTCAAAACAAGTAGAGTCACGGCCTCCCTTGTCTCGCGGTATCGGGGAAAATTTATCTATAAATTAAATACCGCGTCACAAATTTTTAAGAACTAACATTCATATGCAATACAAAAAATAATAAAAAAAAAGCCTTCCAAGTCCTTTGAAATTTTAACCTCTGGGTCAGCAGCCAAATATTTTACCTACTTAGGCAGCATACCGACCTTAAGGAACATTGAATGAGTATTTATTTTTTATTGCTATTTTTAAATGATTTGGATTTTTTTCTGTTTAAGCTGTTTCGAATTACTGACGTTCTGCAGAACATTTTCCTTGAAATTGCATTTCAATCCATTTTTACATTAAATGAAAATCAAAAAAACAATGCAGTGCATCATTTTCTAAGCGTGGACTGATAAAAAAAAAAAAAACGTGAGCACGCAAGGCTGAATAAAAGATAACAGAAGCAACAAAATAGTTTTCACTTCCATTATGGATTAGGTTTCAAATAAATGATTGTTAATTCTACAAAATTCCACGTTTATTTCTCCCAAGTTTAAAGCTCAATCAGCTCCGTTTTGCCAGTTTATTATTATCTCTTCTTAATATTCCAGTACTTAGTGCTGTTAGTTAGAAAATTGTTTCGGCTGACAGATACGGTAATTTGCACCATAAGAGATGGATGGGAAAGGACAAAGGGTGGGAGAGAAACCTGGCATCGGCATGAGCCTACTCTTACCAAAAGGGGACCACACTTTAACGTCCCATTCAACGGACATTGTACTCACTCCAAGCGCTCTCAAGCAGGGATAAGGGTACCACTGAAAAATGTCTGCTTCCTCCGTGATTCGAACCCGGCCCCTTGGGGTGGGAAGCCAGTGCATTAGCCAATGCACACTGCATCCCCATCCCCCCACACTTCAAGAAGCAACTTCATTCACTATACTTGACTTTACCTTATAGTGCACATTTTTGTCAGTTCATAGACGGCCTCGAATCCATGGTTGACGCTTTGCGAGAGAAGCTGGGCGAATTCCTGGTTGTTGAAGATCTTGAGGGAGCATCCAGGAGGGATTTTGCACACTGTACTTGGGTGGAACCCGTGGTGGTGATTGCAGTTCCTGGACTGCACGAAGATGGCACTGTCCGACAGACATTCTGCATAGACTTCCCCTCCAACATAATAGAGGTGAACACCTGAGTGGGAGAGGGACACCATCGCATGCATTTAGAACAACCAACTCACACAATGCCACAAGTGTTGGGGCAATTAGTCCTCAGTTTAAACAAAATTGCAATCCTGTACGATTGCAAGGTTAGCTGAACTAGGTAGCATACATCTGTATTAAAATTGAGGTGATATTTCAAATGATTCTCTAGCAATGCACTTTTTATTACTTTATATCAAATGGACATTGGCTTGTAACTTAATGGCATAAATTATGGGCACTCAATTCAAGTACGAAGGCAATCAAGCCGAGTGATGAGTCAAGTGACTCCAGATACCACTGAATTCATAGATATAACTTTTGCTAATGTCTTTCCTGCTGGCATGACATGAGTTTGGTATTTTCACCATTATGTACCAGGCAGTGGCAACACTAATATGCAGTCGAATCATTCATTCTCTTGGCCTCGGGAGAATTCTTTGAACAATGATTATGAAAGTTAATCAAATAACATTCAAACTCCTGTAATACTATCTCAGGGAACTTGAACATTCGATTTAAACAGAGTTTGTATCAGATGTAGGAAGACCTAGCTTGTTTCCCATTGGTTTATCAAAATTTACATTCGAACTTATTCCCTCAATCATTTTACATACACTGCAAAAACTTTATTCTAATATTATGGAGATATAACCAGTGCACTTAAGCTTAACACTAAAATTTAATTTGAAGATTGGCAGGGGAATTGCTGGCCACTGCTATGGAATTCTAAGTATGAATTTTAGGCATGGGACATAATAGAACTTGTGAAGGTTACGTTTTTAGATTTAATTCTTGACATCAATTACGTTTATGGTCCCAATTGCTCTGGTAAAAGGATAATTATCGAGCTATTGACAATGGCAACCGTAAACAAAACTTCATAGAGACTATCATTAGTTCACTTGAAAATATGCACATGGTTCATGAAAAGTTTCATACTTTCACCATGTTGTAAACACAATTTATAGATAAACACAGCACGATAAAGTTTTAATGATATCTTTTTTGAAAACAGTGGGATAATTAAGTCTTCCATGTTTTTGAGAAGCTGAACAAATTATATCAAGGGAAATTTGGAAAAATGATTACAGAGAAGAATTCGAGTAATATATTTTTATCTTGAACAAGGGAAATGAATCATTGTACTAATTACGGGCTCCATTAAATTTCATATTTGAATTTAGAGACGTACTTACAAATTTAATGGCTTATGTGACCTAGTCAATATAAAACCTTTATCCGACAGAATATGCCTCATGAGGCCTACATACAATTTCCACACGTCATAAGAACCAACTGATAAAACCCAGCAGGGTAACCATTACTCCTATTCTTTAAAAAGCTTTTTCGTAAACATTTATCTCTCAAACATTCAGACTAATCATTAACAATGATGGACCACAATTCAATGTTTCAGATTGAATTCTCTTAGCCATGGGCAGGTAGGAATGGATCAAGGGCAATGTAGAATGATATGATTACAGAAAACTACTTAGAAGTCTTTGATATACTGCAGTGGATTTAATTATTTAAAGAGACAACCAACTTCGTATAAACATTGATACCAAAACTTAGGTTCCAGAAAGGAAAACTGATCCAGATTCTAATTTCAAAAACCAGTTTTAGTAGGAAATATGGAATACACCAAGCCTGCAAAAATTATGTAATGTAGATACAGATTACTACAAGGAAGAATGTACCCATGAAGTGATATCTCACTGCTCTACATAGGCTAAGCAAGCACAGAATGAACTGTCCATTCCATTACATCTTCAACAAAATCAGAACTTCAAGGGATTCAAAACTTTCATAGCAGAACTATGTTTGAGGATTGGTTTCAAAAATGTTTTTCGGAATAATAGTTATTTGAAATCAAAGGATAAAAATAATTCACAGTAGCCAAGATTCTATGCATCAAATCCTAGTCAAGGTAAATGACTATTATGCTATGAAATTGCTGTGTTGTGAAATGCAATTTTCTGCAGTTTCCAAGGCAACCTTGGTTATCTGCTGTCAGGATTAAATGTAACCCAGGGATATAAATACTATTATAATTTTTTTAAATCAATACTTATGTATATAAATCTGAAAATACATGTACGTTATTCTGGTTAAAATTATTTTTTATCCATTTACACCAAAAACTGTTTCCACTGATTGTTTTGCTGGGAAAGGATTCCAAGCTATGTATTTGACAGTTCCCGGTACAACTTTGTTGAAGTTCATGTTCATTAACTGAAGAACACAATATATTTCTCCACTGTTCTTCATTTTGACACTACTTGTTTCAACGCTTAGCTTTTATCATCAGGTACCCTGTCGGGTACCTGATGATGCCAAAATAAGAAGTGTGGAATATAAATTGTGTTCTTCGTTTAATGCAAAGCTAATTGCAAACAATATTATCATCAAGACTGAGATATAGACAGATAGATAGCATTGTTCAGTTTCTGTCTTTCCAAACTCTACCTTAAACAGTACATATATTATCAAATACAACTATTAAGAAATCCACATTCCTGCCACTTAAAGATAACCAAGCCTGTCAATCATTCCTATACACTTTCTTGCTCTCTCAATGTAAAGACTTCTTTTGTCAATTTATGGATAGTGCTCATTTGCATCAACTGAAAGTACGTAAACTATTACTCAAAACAAAATTTTGGCATTAACATCTCACTAATTAAAATTGGCAAGGGTGTTTGGCACAGATGTAATCAAAGTAATTATGGCAGTTAAGTACGGCATAAATATTAATATTGGAGACAAATGGAGCAGCATTACATCAAGTAACTTATTAAAGAGCACTGCATGGACGCACAATAAATATTATTTTTTATGGGATTAGAGTAGGCACTAACCTGGAAACTGCAACTTACAATAAACAAAGGACACTTAATTTAGGGGAGAATATGATCACTCTAGCTCAGTCAAACAACATGCAATCGCACAGCAAATAGAACAAGCACAGTTTACCTTTTCCGATGTGTCTACGTGTGTTCTCAATGGTGGAATTGCGGTTCACGTTTGACAACTGGCCCAGGCAGAACCGATCCGAGTTGTTGCTTGGATTTGTGAAGCCATCCACAACAATTGAATGTGACTGGCAGTGGAACACCTCCCCAACTCTGCAATTCAACTCATAATATGCTATGCTGGCCCAGCACGGAGGTTCCTGGAGTACGACGAGGGGGAAGGAACACAAGCATTGAAACAACCGATGGCTTCACACACACAAAATACATTGCCATGTAACTGAAACTCATGACCACCAGGAGCAAGAGAGCCAAAAAATGCCCACCGCTCAAATTGAGAGAAAAAGCAATCCTTGGATTGGATTCATGAGATTCTGGAAATGATTTATGCAATGGAATGCCATTAAAAACTTCACTCAATCAAGTAATAATTCAATGAGTTAAATTCAAACAAGAATTTTAATAAATTTACTAAGTACTAATCAAGAATATTCAGATATGTGCTGTAACAGATGTAACGGAAAGTATTCAATGGTCAAAACCCAAATCAAAAGTAGGGACTAAGGTATTTAAAACAACCATAACAATCTATTTCTAATTCCAAAGAAACTGCGGGAGATGCTGCAACAGTAACTTTTAACGGAGTCATCCGCTAATGTGCATTTCAATGCAACAATTTCAGAGTGTATCCCAGGCAAGGCGAATGATTTTTACACTCTGAAATTGTTGCATCTATTTCTAACTCAATATCTTATACTGGCTTGCATGAAGAGAGAGAGGGTTGATTTCATGGCCAGTGTATTGGCTTCCCATCCTAGAGGCTCAGGTTCAAAGGTCTCAATGCTGGTAGAATTTTGTCAGGGATACCTAAACGCTATTAATAGTAGTTTTAGGGCAGGCAACCTACAGCTGAGGTCATTTGCGCCATTAGGAATGGATGGGAAAGGAGGGATGAAGAGAAACCTAACATAGGATACCATTGAAAAACATCTGCTATATCCAGAACTCCAACCAGGGCCATCTAAGTGGGAAGCCAGCAACATTAGCCATCGCAAACCCTAATTGGTACATCGGTAGAGTATGCCATCTGTCGGATTGAAGGCCTTAAGAGTAGACCCCTCGGCCCCCTCCGTTAAGAGGAGACTAAGGCTGGCACAGTTTCTCTCCCCCCTTCCTCCCTCAAATCCCTTAACATGCCAACACAGCCCCCACAACTGCCACTCCCCTCATTAGCACATAGTGTAAATGGAGCAGAGCCTTCACTTATCCTTAATTTACAGCAACTGGGATATAGTAACACACTCCACATACGTATACATTTACTACTCTGTCCAATAAGTACGCCAACTGAGGCCATAAAAACTTTACTTTGTAAAATTTAGCCCAAATCAATTTTGTCCCCTTCAAAGTACTCTCCATTCGTTGCTATGCACTTATTCCATCTTATTCTCCACTGTTCAAAGCACTCTTGGAAGTCCCCAGCATTTAGCCTTTTTAGTTTTCTCGTCGTTTCTTGCTTTATTGTGTCTTCCACATCTTCCCAATGTGATGTCCCCTCATCACATTTTCGCATTTTGGGGGAATGGGAAAAAGTGGCAGGGTGGGGGGCGAGATCTGGCGAATAGAGAGGATGATCAAGGATCAATTTGATTGAATTTTTTGCCAGAAATTGGCGATCAATCAATGCTGAATGTGCAGGTGCACATTGTGTCATGGTGAAGGATCCATCCATCATGTTCGGTTAAAATGGTACGCACTGTTGATTTTCCAAAATTCAGTTCATCAGCTATCATTCGGACAGTTTTTCGAGGATCAGTAATAAGGACAAGGGACCATCCACGATCAATGTCGTCGTCAGCACAGGTGGTTGAAGGTCATCCCGGCCTTGCATTATCATCTGTGATGTCTTCTCCTCCATTTTTAAAATGCTTAATCTACTTGAAAACAGATCTTTTCTTCAGACAGCATTATCACCATAAACAGCTGTCAACATTTCCATAATTTATTGATAACTTTTACCCCACTTCACCAAAAACCGGGATGTTGATTAGTTGTTCCGTGATTTTGTCAATTTCCATTTTCAACCAACTGTAAAAATAAGGACAAGAGAAAGTAACAGAACTGGCACCGTACGCACATCTCGACAACCCACCAAGCACAGACGGCTGCTCATTGGGTTAAAAGGCAACTAGCGCCGCCAGTGGGCAGGGCCACAGTCCCCATCATGGCCGCCAGATTGTACCAGTTTGTGCATTTAATGCACGGACCACTTAATAGGGCATCTTCACTCGTTAGATTTTATCACACCATGAATTTCGCCCATTATGTTGATGGTACAACATATGGCGGTGATGTTTTCTCCTAGGCAGCGAGTAAATAATAATTTTGACTTTCAGAGTAAAACGTGCGATTAAATGGTGGTAGAAAATTTGAAATTTATACGGTTACATTGGGATGATCATCTTAAGAGGCATGAAAATATCCCCCAGGCATGTGAGGAAATTAGTTTAGTTCACAAACAGATATCAGTTTTAAAACACAGTGAAAGTTTAGATGTCCTGATAATATTATGCTAAGGCTTGTCTAACTCTTAAACTTCTTATGGAATTGTAATCTGGGTAATATTATCCTCATTAAATCAAGTACTTTTAGTTCAGAAAAAAATAGTTATGCTCATATGTAATCAGCCTTTTCATGCACACTGCAGGCCTCTTTTTAAATATTAGGGAATATTAACTGTGCCTTGTGCATAGTATGTCTATCATGCTGTGACATATGCTAAAAAAAAGGTTACTTTACAAATTAATAATAGTTATCACTGTCACAATTTCAAGAGTATGTAAAGATATGCATACACGAGAGAACATCAATCCCATCAACGGCAGCTTAAGGACAAACGTCAATGCTCACAATATTGTTTTAACAATCTGCCAAACCATTTAAAAAATGAGACAAGAATTTCACAGTTCAAGGAGAATCTATTCGCATATCTGGTTGACGAGTGTTGCTTAAGTGCAAATGAATACCTATGCAAAGCTTTAGTGCATGTTAGTTTTTTGACATAACTTAAGTTGTACTTCAATTAAGGAATAATGTGCTCCATATACCATTGACGTGGGATATACTAAACAATGTGGCGTCTTCAAACTTGAAACATGCTTTATGGATTGCAGTTTTTCTAATACAGTGATATTTTTCAAACTACCGCCATCTCTGGGTCTGGCCGGGTACTTCCAATTACACGTCAATCTTGGCAGGTAGGCAGAAAAAAGATTTTTCTTAATGAACTACGGTATTTTCCCATCGATAACGCACACAGAACTTTGTAGTTATCATGAATTTGTATGGATACCGTGCATGCCCAGGGCTAAATAGTTATCTTGAACGTGTACAGATGCCACGCATCTGTATATAAATATAATTATGCACATTACAATTATGCACTGTTTGTGCAAAAATACATTTTATTGGATGTGTGTGTGTAAAAATAAATCCATGTTTGGATTTGTTAAATTTTCATTGCATAATGTGCAACGTCATTTTCTCGATCATTCAAAAATTTTTATACAGATAAAGTGTGCTTTATCGATGGGAGGATACGGTAATTTATCTCTTTGAACCAAATCATGTAATGAGTTCAATCACTTTGAGTAGGTAAATGTCATTTTGTCCTTTCCATTTCATTCCCCCAACGTTAATGCTGTGCGAAAATGGGAATGCTGTGGATTTTAGATAATGACAAAAGCCTAGAAAATAGGTTGCATTTTTCTGCACATTTCAGCATACAGAAAACTGACTGAAATTTTGGACGAAAGTTCATGCGTTGACAACTGTGTGGTGGGATTGATCAAAATGTTTCGTTGGCTGAGTCGGTCATTATCTTTGCCTTGAAGTATGGGTACCCTGAAAGATACAGGATGCATAAAGATAGATAAGGATATAAGGCATTACGAAAACAGTGGCAGACTCCTCCGTACAGCATTGTTCTCAAACTAAGAGACCAATAAGCATATTCCCACCATTCCACCCACAATAATATTATCATCTAAGGTCCATGACTATGAATATTGATAAAACCTACAATCTCAACTCTCGACTTCCACAGAGGAATGTCATCAAAGATTAATCCACTGCATTATTTCCTCCACTCATTCTATCATTGTGAATGTAAGTCAACTAACTGTAATGTACACAAGAAGATGTAGCAGCGGGAGTTCCTAGTCAATTGCAGCTGAACTGAATTCACCAGTCTCACTGAAGATTCCCTCACCTCACACTGCGCAAAATACAATGTCCTGTTTGTGCACGTGCGTGGGAATAGACAGGCATTCACCAAATGGTTGACGGGTCGCCACCAAGCCAGGGTTCCCACATAGGGAGCACCATGACTGAATGTAAGACACGCAACTGCCAATGATCATCCAAACCACACTTGCAAAACGCACAGAGGGCGGATGCATCAGCATGGCTTCACGGCCTCGCAGGTCACCTTTTCCCACTTCAATTCCTTCCCTACCACACTCCTGAGGTCACTACACTGCATAGACAATGGTTCCGGAGCCCCTCAAGATTCAGCCATTACCTGAGCCACCTCCATTGACATTTTCAAAAATAGAAACATTAACTCGGTTGATTTCTATTGATAAGGGGCGATCCTTCAGAGAGATTGAATGGATTGGTCGAGAGCTTACTTTTTTGGCAGTTGCTTTTAAGTTTAAATTTAAATTGAGAAACTGATAAATAAGGTAAGATGGACAAGATACGATATCAAATTGTGGTACTAGTCATGGTGAATGGCGAGGCAAGAGGATTGCTGGAAGAGATCTAAAGGAGAGACAAAAAGGCGGACGAAGGGCATTTTAATAGGTGGGAGAGGGGAGGAAGTTAGAGGCTAGTGAGGAAGGGGCAGGGAAATAGGACTGGCATTGCTGGACACGGGAGGATGGGAGTGTGCAGGATTGAAGAAGGATTTGCGTACGGAATGGAAGAAGGGTTTATTGCGGCGTGGGAAGTCAGGTTGTGCTTTGTCTGGCAAGGCTAATTAATGTAAGAGTATTCAGTCCATGCCCACATCAAAACCTAATTTAAAATGGTAGGCTAACAAAATTAAAATTTGCATTTGGTGATATTTTAACATTTAAATATATTGTCTCTTTATGGTTTATACTATCATTCATGCATATTAGGCAATTTGCAATATTCTTCGTTTTACACCGACAAGAGCTTACTTGGTATGACACGGGGGCCACTTCTGAGAGTATGTTATTACTTGTGTCCATGGCTTGGTCACCCGTGGGAGATGGCTGACTGTCATCAGGCGGACTGTATGCCGGGGGCGGCGTCTCTGAAATAACAGCAGACATCACTTCACTGCAAGTACTAATTCACATCAATATTCAGTCCATGAAAAGTTTACACTCACAAATGACACACACTCGTGAACGAGTCAACCTTTGAAGACAAACTACATGCCTTGGCACATAAAACGCACCCAGATTATTCATGTAAGACTTAACGTAAAACACTTGGATCAGACAGAGGAGATGAAAATATTTTGGTGATTACCCAAATTGGAAGAAAATTGAATTGTTTACATTAAAACATAAACAGCTGCAAGTACATACATCAATGTTTAATCAACGCAGAATCACAGAAATTCATCATCGCTGGCCACAACACCTATCAGCTGCTGCATTTCCATATTCTGAAGTGCAATTCTAGTTTAAATGCAATTAATCCTCAAAGACAATCTCCCCTTTTAACAGCTACTTCTCCTCATGAGGTTGTTACCATTTTAACTTCTCATGCAATGTTTGGTTTTTGTTTTGATATCATTGAAATTCATATTAATCACAATCACTTTCCATGCCTTTCTCGTAGCGCGTAAGGTATAATGCCAGTTTCAATTCAAGTTTGTTGAAAGAGATACTATGCATGTATCAGCAAAGGAGGGCATATCCCAGTTAATCCAAAGGATATTACGTTCCCTGACAGCACCACACGAAAGATGGTGCTATACATGCCACCGAGTATGCATTTACAATTTATTTGAAAATATTTATCGGAAATACTTTTGATGAAATAATATAACACTGCAGCTTGATATTGACCAGAGGGTCCCGGGTTCGATTCCCGGGCAAGTCTCTGGGCACCTGCAGCTCCACCCAAGCTATGTGATTTTTCGTGTACCAGGTATTCCTGGGAAACCATAACCTACACAGGGAAAGGAACTGGCCCCCCTTTACACTCTGTTACTGCATGAATTTCACATGCCGTAGAGGACTTGGTACTGGGTGCACTCTAACATTACCTACCAAACCGACCTTCGAGTTGATTACTGGGTTCATGGTTTTTTGTAATGTAGCTTACTACTGACTGAAAACAGTGATATTTTCAAAATTTAAGATAAGAGCAACCATTTTCTAAGCCTGATGTTGGGATTTGGCTGATATTGCTGAATAAGTTTCTAAGGCGTAGTGTGATTCAAGTTTCAATGATCTCCAAAGAAGTAAGCTGCCTGAATTGGTAATCCAAACAGAGAAAACTTTTTTTCTCTGGACAGGTTGATCTCTTGAAAATCATATGAAAAATATAACCACTACCGACTGACCATAATTTAACATGTTGATTTGTTTTCAAACCGATTAAATGACTTCAAGAACTTGTCTCTAAAATGAATAATGTCATTTCCTCATAAATTGAGAATATTAAATACTTGGTCTAATAGAACACATAGGTAGTAATCACATAAATACTAACATAGGGACTGTTTTTGGGGATCTCAATGGTTTTAAACCATTCAAAAGATAATATGCATTGTATATAGTGAGGAATATTAAATTATGAACCAGGAATAATTGAATTATTATCCAATTAGTTTTTTATTTTCAATTTTTGGAGATATTTCCTTAAACAAATGGATGGTGCTTGTTGTCTTTGTTTAAAAAAATTTTAGGGAAACATGTAACTTGAAAAAATTCAAAATGATCTTTAATTATTTTCGTGCCACAACATCTCGACTTTGCATATGCCTCATTCTTAAAAATTCCTTCACTAATCCCATCAAAAAAGTTAACTTGGGATGTTACATTTCGTGATTTGGCGTTTAGTGAAGTCATTGCAAATATTCCGCATTTGGGCCGTAAATCGTTCCTTTCCCATCGTGAATTGCTCCATAAATGATTAGACTAGATGGTTATGTCTGAAATAAATTGAAATTATTCCAAACTAATTGTACCGCGGACCTGAAGAGGATCCCTATAAGGGGGCTTACCAGGCAGGGTTTGAGAGCTGGCAGAAACATTGGCAAAGGTATGTCGTCAGCCAAGGCATGTTGTACTTGGAGGGCGACAAGTTCGATTCAGAAGTATCCATCGAATTAAGCAAGTTATAAAATCAGTCCTGTCTTTTTTCGATCACGCCTAGTAAATGGCTCATGAGTAGAGACCAATGAAGTTCTTCAACAGCAAGCCATATTAGACTTGTGTGGGAAAGCTAAGATTCATGTATTAAATATGTAATTCTTGAGTAAAAAAACACTGATCCAATAGCAGAGGTTAAAATATACATAATACCACAATACTGCGCCATAATAACACCACAGATTATACCATTACATTATTACAGACCCATAACAGATGAATTTCACGATTGTATCGCATCAATAGAATGAAAACTTGTAGAATAGAAACTCAAAAGAATATGTTTGGGAGAGAATGAGTACATTGGCATCGTAACATTTTACCAGAAAGTCCTTGAATGTGAAAATAAAACCCCAAAATGTACTCCTCTGAACTTTAGATCACCACAAATAGGCTTTAGGGATTGAAATAAGACTAGAAAATTTTGACTGATTTTAATTTGCTACGTGCAATTCACATTATATTCAACTCATGGCCCAATTACATGGAAAAAAAACATGCTTCTAACCCTCACCCACTTATATTTTCAAAAAAATTATCATATTCAACGTGGCTCCAGCAAGTGGAAGTGTAGAGTAACACTTACAGAGGACACAAAAATCACATGGAATGAACATGGAAGCGTTTGATTGCAATGAGCAAAAGATGCCCACCTGTCAACATCAGCCACAGTGAATGCAAGTACCCAATCAAATGACGAAGCAAAGCAACTCACCAGCAAGGCCGTTGCTTCCAAAAGGGCTTTGGGGGTTGGAAGTGGTGCTGCCAGGACTGGGCACGCTGCTCACTGGAGAATTCGGCCCACCCCCGACCTGAGACTGCGGCCCATGAGATGATGCTGGAGGTGGTGGAGGCTGCGATTGGCTGAACCCAGTGGGGGAGTAAGAGACATTGTGCGGCATTGATGGTTCCGGGAGCTGCTGGAACGGCAGGAGGGAGTGCCCTGGGGGGAATTCACTGTGTCGTGGAACCAGGACTGGCGGGAGGACTGCAAACAGAAGTTAAGGTTATCACCACAATCAGCACAGGGAACGATCCAATTAATAGAAGGTGAACCACCTATTAACGGTATGCCCCAGACTAATATGTACATAGTTAAGTATTGAGAAAAGTGTGGGATAAGATATAGATTTCAGACATTGCTACAATGCCTTTGAATTCTTCAAAGTACATCCCTTGCGCGTCCACACACTTTGGCCCTTGTTGTTTCTAAATGACTAGAAGGCTCCCTGGTAGATGGATTCCCTAAGGTCCTTAAGCGTACGCCTGCAAGCGTCTCTGACGACACTTAAGGTCCCATGGTGATATCCTTTGAGAAAGGATTTAACTTTTGGAAATAGGAAATCGTCCGCTGATCCCAAGTGTGGACGGTAAAGGGGCTGAGGAGTCATCACGATACCATTGCAGAGGGTCCTCATAAGCAGACACACTTGCCTCAGCTCTTTTTGACGTCCGTCCATAGACCCTCGGGAGGACGAGTTTAGCACAGGCCTCCACAACACCAAATTTTCAGGGATGTAAATATTGCGTGCACTGTCATCTTGCAAATGCAATCTACGATCATGCACACACTTAAACCGACCGTCTCAATTTAGCACTTTACGTACACATAAGGGAAAAATTGTCACCGATACTTTTTAATCAAACTTAGGACGTAATATACATTTACAGCATGAGCTTCATAGCATTTGCCCTGGATTATTGAGTTTTAAATTTTTCCACCACTTCTAATTGCTTTCATAGTGTTTAAAAGGCCCTTCCCTTCCTCCCTCAACTCAGTTCACCCAACATTCTTCCTTCCATCAAGGCCATCATCATCCCTCCAACAATTATTCTGACCTGCATTGCAGTTTGAAACGTTTACCTTTTCATAAAACTAATTCCAGCCCCTTGTCCATGGCAATAACTTCGATGGTTGAGATTTTACTTTATTAGAAAGTCCGGCAGTTTTCATACTTATGTTTAGAGATTTTACCACGCCTTTATCATTGCCTTCTTGCCTGCTCAGGAGTTCATTGGCCTCACTTTGACTCCTTTTGGGTGGCCACAAAGTTCTTAGGATTAAAAATAATTTTTAGCTTTATCCCCCATATGAACAAAAAAGACAAAATAAAAATACTACATGCTACACTATCGATCTTTTTAAATTACAGTTTTCAGTGATTTACGGGAAAGCATTTTGACACTCATATACATTGACATGACATATACTCATCAATTGTCACTCACATTACTGAATGAATGCAAATTAAAGCTTAATATTTTAGTGTGACGTCCGCCAATTCACTCCATTAACAAAAGCAGGGCCATAAAAAGAAAATGTGTGCAGCATTTAATAACTCTGAACCCCGTCACTAATGCTTTACACCTGTAAGCAAAAAAAACATCCAAAAAGGTGAGGATTTAATTAGTCATGTGCGAATGATTTTAAATGTAGCTCATAAATTAGGCTTGTTTCTCTTCCTGATGCACTTACTACAAAACTGTGGTACAAGTCAGATTTCCTGCTATACAAGGATGATTTGATGCCTAATAAGAGCACCAATCTCAAGCTAGGTAGGCATTCATGGTAAGTGGAATCCTTCTTCTGCTTCGGCAGCAGTTTAACTTGGGATGGAACAAGTTTGGTCAACATAGATTGGAGTAGAGCTCAGGCAACGGCTCATGAAGAAGAGGCAACTACTGTAGTCAAAGAAACAGAGGCTGTACGGAAGGAAGCAGTTATTCAAAATGCCCGTGTGGAGCATGGCATTCCACGGATCAGATACATGGAACACCGGAAAAGCGTGGACCAGAAAAGAATATATGCCCCTGTAACATGGTGCTGATGAGAAAAATAATGAAGATTAAATGGATTCTAAGTGGGGAACTTGGTGAAGAATGAGAGCATATTTGGATGCACACCCTGAGAGGCATACATGGATTTACTAGAAACGTAATAGAAATCGAAGGGAAAAGAAATTTGAAGGAACGATCCTGCATTAGGATGACCAAGAAACAAAGGCAAGGGGGCAAACTATGAATAACAACCCTTTTAGTGCCAGCCTCTTTTCCCTGGTATTCGTGAAAAATGCCATGGTTGTTTTGATGTATTTGTAGCTCAGCGATTGGAAATTTATATAAGTCCTAATCTGAATGTGATTTAGCTAATTTTTTCTAAGAATACCTTCAGTTACATGTACGATAAAAAGAATTAAATCATGCTATCTTGTCCACACATTTAGAAAAAATTTTTAAATTTATTTGGAAAAAACCGAAACTTTTACTTTCAGATTAGAAAATTTGTCATTAATAATTTTTTTACATGAATAATTTTGTCATGATTGGTCTCTGCTAATATTACTTTGCTCACACAAACAGTTTACTGCTTTGGACATTTTTTTAAATAGGTAGTTATATTCCGACGTCAGGGATATTCCCCCAAACATCCTCCCTGGGAGTCAGCTCCCACTTCCCCAATATCCAATCTTCAAACAGGGAACACTAGGGAGGAGATATTACTTTTTTACAAACTTAGTCCAACAGAACAAATAATTGAGCAATCATTGTCAGTGCTAGTTTTTCCTTCGCAACACCAAAATGGCTACTGCAGAGAATCTCATACCAAGGCAAACATAAGATGTTTTATTTCCATTGAAATGAATTACCATGTGTCCCCAGAAAAGGGTTTAGGATTATAGTGATATGAGGTAAATAGTGCTTCCTACAAAGATGAGCTTGTAGTAGCTGTAGTTTTAGGGGAGGAGGGGACCGACAGCTGAGGTTATTTGCACCGATAGGGATGGACAGGAAAGAATGAAGGGGGAAAGAAACCCAGCCTACTCTAATAAAGAAAGGCGCCAAGGGATCCGCAGCTTAACATCCCATCCGACAGATGGCGTATTCACTCAAAAGCGCCCTCCACAAAGCACCTCCAGTACAGATCGTGATTCCACTGAAAAACATCTGCAGCCACCAGGATTCGAACCAGGGCCCTCTGGGTAGGAAGTCAATATGTTAGCCACTGCACCACCTCGATCCCCATGAGCTTGTAAGTTATACAAATACGCATAATAAAATGTTAACTTATGTATAAGCTAACACTGAAACAGCATCTGCTAGGCATAAAAAGAAAATATGCTATAATGCAGAAAACTCCTTACGTTTAATTAACCAAAACATGAGCATTATTTCATTTTAGTCTTGAAAATTTGTCAGCAATGATAAGAAAGCATTACTGAAACTCAAACATTGTCTACAAAAGCTTTATGATGCACAGAAAAATATAGAGTTGAGCAAAAAACCACCCGGTCCATAGATTGCCCATGGGCATTCTTTGCACACACCCGACCAGCCGATAGATCGGCCCACAGGCACCAGGAGGAATAAACAGAGAAGCTATCGGGCAGTATGTGAGAGGGACTTTGCACCGAATAGAGAAGAATGGAGGAGCACCATAAAACAATCTTAGGATTGAAATACTGATGATGAAAATGATAGGTAACATAGAGCTCACCTAATAACACTTTTTCACTCCTGCCTTTCAACGTAATTCTAATTATCCATTCTTAAGCCAAATATATTTCAATACGACCAATTTTAAGACTAAAACTCAAAGGATGATGCAGAGTTGGCCTTACTGAATACACCAGCTTACATATTCTGGGGAAAAAATAAACAGGCATGAAAATGAAATTGGCCCGTAATAGATCCTCCAGTGCCCTCATACTCTTCTCCATGCTCGAGTTCCACAAGAATATAGGAGCATACGAATGTTTCGAGACAAAAGAGAAAATCGAAACTATTCCAATACCTAAGTTGTATCTGACATGCAGCCAGTTCTTGAATGCCAAGCGCAACGCAACAATACACCGAAACTTTGCCTGTCATAAGATGCTCCATCCCACTTTGTACAAGCACAAAGAAACTAGGTTGGGTTTTCAATGCAACAATATCAGAGCGTAACAATCATTCGCCTTGACCAGGATTTGAACCCGGATCCCTCGATGTCCGGCTGAGTGCTTTAGTCTGTTAAGCTATCGAGGCATCCCTCAAACTCTGAAATGTAGGGGGCTTTAGAGGAACAAGATGTTGTGACGAAATACCGTACATACAATGTCACAGGCATTCGTAGTCGTTTGGCCATCAAGGGATCCGGGTTCTAATCCCAGTCAAGGTGAATGATTTTTAGACTCTGAAATTGTTGCATTGAAATACACATTTTGCGGATGACTCCGTTAAAATTGTTATTGTCGTGGCATCTCGCGCAGCTCCTTGGAACAGGCTAGGTTTATTCATTGCAATGAATTTCCAAGAGATGGAACTAAGAACTGCCCTGCCCATCTCCCCTCTCTCCCCAAGGCTTCAGGCACTTTACCATTATGAGTGAACCCATCCACAATTGGCATTCCCCCTCCTCCGCTTCTACCTTATCCACAAGCTGTGCTGCAAACGAATATACCACAGTGTAGCCAAGCACATTGCCAAGTGTGCCTCCTACAAAAAATGTTTCCAAGCTGCTGTAGAAATTTATTTTTGAATCATTTATATTCATGTATTTTGGGTGAAAGCTACCATGAAATAAGGCAAAGAATGAGATGACGCACGTAAAATTGGTTGTTTCTTAAGATTCTATTGGGTTACGCCAATTCTGGGAACGTTAATAAAAGCACTGCATGGTAGTAATATTTCCAATGGCAGCAGCAGGGGAAGGATTAATTTAAAAAGCAGATTGCAGTTTCAGGCACAGAAGTTTACAAAAAGACTGCTCTATCAGTCTACTGCAACAGAAAAATACAAATACATTTCGAAATACATAGAAATCACGTAGGAAAAAGTACCGACTTTGCTTTTGTACACCACGTGCGTCTAATATACACTGTGGTTCTATGTGCACACAGAGAAATCAATTGCAATGGGTAGCTATTATCCGCCGCTTGACATTAACCCTTAGCATTTATCTCAGCACTTACATGGGAAATTTAACTCCTAAAACATGCAAATATACATGCAATTTTCCCAGCCTCAAAACCTCTTTATGTACCTCAACAGTTAACATCTTCTCCGAAAGACAACTGTTAGTAAAATGAATTAAGCATATTACCAAGGAAAGCATTGGTAATAAATTTCCTACACTTGAGAATCCTAAAGCTACGGATACACAGAAGCTAGTCACCAAGCCTGTGCCTATTTGGGTGCAAATTAGAGAGGCATTGCAAATTGGGGAACGCAGAGAAAATTAGCAGATGAGGCGTGCCCATGGGTAAGTCCAATCACCACTACTTCCCTATATTACCCAAGATAGAATAGAATACTCTTCCAATTATGAAAAACTAAAGCTATTTATTTCTGAAGACAAAATTGTCAAAAATAGATGCTCGTTCCAAAAAAACTGACCAAAAACCTGGTGAGCAAAGCTGTGAAAAGTGAAAACAGTATGTTTTTTGAAAGGTATACCTTGAATTGAATCACATACCTGCACTAAGAATGGAAATTCAAATCAGCCAAAACACACACAATTACTCACAGAACCAAACTACACACAGCCAATAAATTGGTTCTGTATGTAATTATTTATGCCTAATCATAGTTAGTTATAAAGGAAAGATTTATACGTAACAGATCTCTCATACATTGCTAAACAAAAAGGTAACTCTAGCATACTCCATCAGACAACTAATGCATCCTGAAATACCAAAAGCAAGGGATATTTAACAGCATAACAGTTGCACCAGTTGGGTAATTTCTTTAAAGCAATGTTTACTAGTCATGAAATAAAAACACGTAAGCACTATTTCCTTTCACCATTTAAAGGGTACCGCACAAAATAATACAATACTGATGGATTTTCAAACTATTTCCAAGAAACTAACATTCACAGAGACATTCAAAATCTGAAAAAGCCTGCATGAGGGTCCATAGAATGAAGGAGACTACTCGCTAAAGGGTAAAGGTATAGCCACTGAAGTTTGGAGGAGTAAACAATACTAGTATGCATAAAAATACATCCAAATTTACAATATCCCTTACTCTAATCTCTTGCGGAGGTTGTTCATGGCCCTTTCCGAGTTTATTTACATCAAAAATAGTAGTAGCATGCATTGATGCAAGCAGAAGTCATAAAATGGGAGTGGTATATCCTGTGTGAGGAAGATGCATAGATTTGCCATTCCTAACCACTAAAAACTGTATGCTTCATTAATTTCGTCGGTTACATTGTGGTAAAACACAGCAGATGCACATTTAAAAAAATATACATCAATAATATTCCTAATAACTCTCGCTGAGAGGACCACAAAACCTTCACATTCACCACCTGATAAATTTCAGAGTAAAAAAATGGCTCACCCTCCAATAAATATTCACCAAATAGAAAATTCAACCTATCATTCTAGTAATTAATGCCCCAACAAACAATACAATTAACTAAACCGAGTTTATATCCGAATTTATCACGTACATCAATCGCACATAAAAACGAACCTTGGACCAATATTCCAAGGAGATCATTAACCATAATATGCCTTACATGTGTTTCAAATTCAAAGATAATTTTCTCTTTTCACATTGATTAGAGTGCACATACCAGGACTCTCCACACGTTTGTAGTGGTAAGGATTGATGCACACTTCCTTCTGTTTGGCAGAAAATGGATACTGACAGTGTTCTAGAGGCTTCAGCTCATGATGCGATTGCAGATCAGGCCACCGCCAAACACGACAGTAAATAACATGAGGCAATCCCTTTCTGTGCGAGACCTAAACGAAAATGAATAACTTTGAGATGGATGCAACAAGACTCCATAAATGCTAAATTAAATAAACGCATCTTGCATAATACTAATATACATATATATGTATGTATCAGCAATACCTTATTTTAGTGAAAATACAACTCAGCATAAACATAAAAATGCGAGTTCATGAATAATTACATAGAGGTATCTCAAAAGAGGAATACTGAGGATCCCACTAAGCAAAATTCATTAAACATTGTTCAGAAAACACAATACATGATTATGGAACTGGAGTATAGACTAACTACATAGACTTTAAGGTATATTTACTCTAAATAGTTCATAAAAGTATAATCACTTTACAATGAAGCAAACCAAGGTACCGTACAGACGGAACTAACCTGTAGGCGTCCATCTAAACTTCGTGGGATGGTCACACATTTTGTTGGCTGGCCGGGGCACCGAAGGGCTTTCTCCAACTCTTCAATCGCTCCTTTCTTCTTTTTCAATTTTTTCACCAGAGAATCTACAGCTTTCTCGGCCCACTTCTCCTCCTCGTCGCCTTGTTTCCACCCAAGAAGCTTTTTCACTGCTGGGCTCGTAAATGAAAACAGGCTGTTGAGGGATGACATGGGCCCCGAGCTGGAGGACTCAGCCTCCTCGGAGTCCATGCTTGCACTCTGATTCAGATCCAGGTTTTGGGCTTCAAACTATATCCGTAGAAGTCAACTCCTCCCAGCCTATGGAATAGAATATATCAATGAGTGTCAAAATGTTTTTTACCCTGTTAATACCATGTACCGTTTGAGAGATTCTGGGTTCGAACTGAAACACGGCAGCCTTGGCGGGAAGCACTTTCATAGATAATGAGCACGATTCAGTGAACAATAGCTAAACAACTAATTCATACCGCAGGAAAGATTTGCAACACAATTTCAAGTACAAAAATACAAGGCAGCATTGCATCCTTTAAGAATATTTTGAGCGGCATTATAAAAACAAACTTAATGAGTCAAAAAACTTCAACATTGCATGAGTAATAGCTTCAAATCACTGAAGGGGATTCATGGCATAGTCAAGCAACAGAAGCAAAGATGCTGGCGACAGAATGTCTACAAGACAATAATGAAAATAATTCTCGATACATTGGACTCAATAAAAGCGTAATTGCAGATACTTACTTTGACCTTTTCTATTCCTTCATTTCCAGAGAACATTCCCACGCGAACGTTACGCTTTTTGCCCTTGGATTACGTCTTGCATTTTCCCCGTGCCTCACTTGTTATGGCTTCTATTCTTCAGCAACTGGCGACAGTGAGGCGGAGAGCTTTCGCCACTATTTGTATCAATCCGCACGCACGTAAATAAACGGTTTTTCTTCCCCTAATGATCATGCCAAATATTTATCATTGATTAGACCAGGAAAATAAACTTTTTCATCAATAGCTGTAATTTATAATAAAAATATAATATGTGATGCTAAGAACTATTTTTTATGGCGAATGGGTATGATTATTATTAATTTGCATCAGGAAAATGCGAGGATTTTTCGCTCATGAGCAATTCTTAGTCATGTATACAAAACTATTTTTTTGTAAACCAATTATGTCCCAGGAGAGAACAACGCAATTTGGCGTGCAAGTAAAATTTGCCAATTCCTTTAAAAATATTTGGCGCAAGAATATATTTCTTGGAACGGTTACATGGCGGTAATTTGATTTATTATTTTCAACGCTATATCGTATATTGAATTTTATGCACAATAACGAAGTCTCTGTCCGGAAATTGATGAATTTGCAATAGCTATGATTTTCACTGAACTGAAAGAAGGAGTCTTCAGATAAAATATTATATAGATCGCCAAATTAAAACACTTAATGCATCTCGGGATATATTTTCATGAGAATTTTAGCATATATATTTGAATTTGATGACTACAATATATAGTCAATTATTTCCCGAGAGTTTCCTCAAAGATAAGATACATGGATATTTAAGATCCATTTCAATTGTTCATGAAATACTCAATTGATACCAGACTGTCAGGAAAGAAATCCAAGGCATAATGAAGTTAAAAATTACCATAAATCATTACAAAAGCATTAAATGCCTTTGAAATCATTGAAGTGCTAAGAATAGGAAATAGACCCTTCTCCTATTAATTATTTACCCCGCCAAGAAATACTTTGGTCAAGTTGTACGGTGCCAAATACTTGTAGTTTTCACCTTGGACTCAATAAAAAATAGGTTTTCTTGGTGCAACATTAAAAAACTTATGAATACAAAAACTCATTGAGCACATTCCGAGGAACAATGACTAATCAAAAACCATCCTCGAGTCTTAATCCACTGGCCAGAAGATAAGAGTAAGTGATTGTC
>NW_027287272.1:875000-1135000 GCF_022747635.1 Hetaerina americana | reverse complement strand
TAAGTGTACAGCATAAAAACTCAAAACAGGAGTCAGGAGCAGTAACAAGAGTATTTTCGTAGAGTTATTTATAAAGAAAATTATTTGTCAAGTGAAATGGACATGAATTCAACTGTGCAGCATTGATGATCACAAATGGATTGGTATAGTTTAGACTTAAATAACAAAATAAGAGGTCTGTCCAATAAATGACTAAAATGACTGAATGAATAAAAGACGACTCATTGGGACTCAGGCAACTAGCGCCGCCAGTGGGCGGGGGGCTAGAGTCCACATCATATTGCCACCAGGTTGCACCAGTTCGCATATTTATTGGAAAGACCACGTAATATCGATTTCCCTTTAAGTAAAAAGTTACAGGTTTGACAGGGTACAGCTCATTATAGTTGACTACAATAACTACACACTACAATTGATTTTTAAGACACATGACCTATTGTAAAAATCAACCCTTTCCGAGTCCTTTGGAGTATTTGACATAACATTCACCTCAGACGTAAATCTAAGATAAAACGAGATAGCAAATGCATTCTTGCTTGCTGATCATGCAATCCCCACCATATTTAAGAATTTGTAAAAGGGCTGATGATTTTTTCAGAATGAAAAATGAATCTTTAAAAAAAGTTAAATAAAACACCCTTCATCACATTAAAAGTAAGTGAGTTGAGGAAATTTATATTCAGATATGCAACAGTGGGGATAGTTTCATTTTTATTGATTAAAATCTATCTCAGAGTAAATGTGGAGATGACCAAAGAACAGGCTCATGACTTGATTAAATTAGTATTTTAGTTAAGAATACTATATGTCTCACTAACTAACCTCGCAAGCTCAAAAACATACATCCTAAAATGAACATGTGTACACTTTACCCACACTCCACCATCTTTATAATTTCAACATTCTCTAGAGTAAAAAAATTAGTGTTAACACAAAGGGAATCTACAGTATTTTCCCCAAAAGGTTATAACAATTTTAAGGCTCTGACAGCAAATTATGCATGCAATGCCAACATGAGGCTGAGTTACCATTGAATTTAGTCAGTAATTGGGCAAATTATCTAAATAATGAGCATTCATGAGCAACAACAATGCTTCAGATAACATCTTCTAATATGCAAAACATGCATCAAATTATTATTGGCAGTCTACTGCCTAAGATAGGATTTGGATTGACACATACTATATAACTATACAATGATGCTTGCCTCTTCTTACTAAACACAAGCTGACATCAATACATGTTACACGCTACACTACTGACATACTACACCAAGTCCATCTTCATTTCTCATACCTCCTCCCATCCTACATCCATATCCTATTCCTTCCCCTTTCCTTGTTTGCCTAACATTCTCCCCTCTGTTACAGTCTTCAAAATCCCACAGCCGACCAATATGCCCCTCATCCATTTTTCCTGCCATCTTAGGATTTCTCCCAACAAACTCCTCTTCACCCACCATACCTAGCACTTCATTTATTTTCCTTTCTGTCTCTTTCACCTTCTCCTCAACCACGTCTCTCATAAGCCTCCAATCCACACCTAATCATCCTGCTTCAATGGCCATATTTTCTCATGAACAAAAACATGCCCACTCCCTATCAAAGTATCAATGAGCCTTTTCTTAAAATCCTTACACAGAATCTCTATCATCAACTACCTCCTACCTATGAAAGATTCTTTGTCTAACTCAATTCTTCTTCTTATATCTCTACTACTTGGACCATTTTGGTCCCAAACCAGAACAATTCCTTCCTCGCAACAATGAGATTTTGCCCGCTGGGCCATGTGTTGTGCCCAGAGGCAAGGTTCCCATGGTTGTCATTTCACAAAATCCTCGCAAAGACAAAGAAGAGGACCAAACCAATAGGGAAAGCACTTGGAATGTTAGGATGACGTTGAAAACTGGAATTCGAAAAAATCGAAGCTAGTGATAGAGAGGGGAAATCCAGACATCGTAGCAATAAATGAGGTGAGATGGAAGGCAGTAGTTATTGAGTAATATACAATGGAGAGGAGAAGAGCCAGCAATGATATTGAACAAAATGACAGGAATAAGCATAGTAAGCATTGGTAGAAGTAAATGCTGAACAAACAAACTTGCTCAGTGTTCAAAGTCTACATGCCACTGAGCAATCATGGGGAGGAAGAAGTTGACAAGGGTATTCCATCAGTAAGGAGAAATAATTGCAGGCATTCCTGGAAGGAAAATTTGATACTGATGAAGGTCTGGAATGCAAGGGTCATAAGAATTGGCAACTACAGATAGAGAACAGGGAACAACTGCAGGGAAAAAGGAATACAGGTCTGCAGGAGACAGGATTTAATCATAACATATACTTGATTTAACAACAACAAGAGGCATAGATATTTGATGGTCGGCTGAAAAGTAAAGCACACATGCTTGTAGGGCACAAAAAGGAACAAATAGCAAGATTGGGTACATTAAACATGAAGCACATTACAGTACAATTCTAAAGAATGAAAATCATATATTTATTTTTCAATATAGTCACTGTTAAGGCTGCCACATTCCTCCCAACATGTAACAAGTTTTTTCATTTTGCCGCTGAAAAACCCTTCAGCCTTATCTCGAATCCAGGACTTGACAGCTGCCTTCCCCTTTTCGTCTGAGGTGTAATGATTACCCTTTGAGATCTCTTGAGTCAAGGAAAATAATCGGGAGAATAAGAAGGGTTTGGAATCTGAAATCTGTTTGGTTCTACTCTTACAGAAGAAGTTGCAGCGGTCGGGAATAAGGAGGTTGTGGAATCGGTTCAAATTTCAGGTTTCGCAGAGCCTCTCCAGTTGGACACGAGGTGTGTGGATGGTTGTTGCCATGTTGCAAGATTATTGGCGCCAGGCCGCCTTTAACAGGGCAAACTTCTTTCTTTGATATTCTAAGGTGGCCAGCAATATGCTTTTCAGTGATTTGACGGCCATTTTGAATCAAATCTTTGACAACTTGGCAATGTTTATCATCTGTGGCAGTCATCAAACATTTGCTGTCTGCTTCATCAACAATTATGGCTTTTCCAGGCTCCCAACCACGAAATTTTATTACCCATCAATTTACAGTAAACCTGTCAACAGCATCGTCACCATAAAGAGCCTTTAAACGAAGATGAATCTCAGTAGGAGTCACTTATTCAGCAGTTAAAAATTCGATAACAGCACGCTGTTTAACTCGCTTTGACATTGCACTAGAATACGTCTCCATACTTCCGCTTCTCAAAATACACAAAGAATTAAATGACCTCAAACCTGTGCATGCATGTTGAGGGGGGGATGCTACTTCCACATGCCACCAAGAGTGCCTCGGAAGGCTCTTTTGTTTTTGGTCTACAAGCATGTGTGCATTAGTTTTCAGCCCACCCTCATACATGGAAAATTTCCAGGGATTCAGTAACACTATATCATTATTTGGCACATTAGGGAAGTGTGATTAATTCATGCAGATTTCCATGTGTTGATTTTGATCAGGTCATCAGTCCCACCGATGTATTACATCAGATTCAAGAGGCTAAAGCAGGGAAGATGAATGATGAAATGAATGGTGGAAGTACATATCTCTTCATGATTAACCAGAATGATAAGAAAGGAGTATATGTCAGCAGGCTGTGGAGGAAATCATGAGTGTGGAAAGGAAGATTGGTACGAGAGAGAAAAATCGGAGCACATCAAAACAGGGATATCTTATGCAGGAAATGATGGATTTGCCATACATTATCATTGCTCACGCCCGTTATGTCTCTTGGGGATCACCGGAATGCACAAGCCCTTCAAACACATCCACGTTGTCGCTCTTGGGGAGGGATAACATGTACACATACTACATGAAAAAATAGCAAGAAAAAAAATCACTATTAGCTTAGAAATGAGTTTATTTTTATCATAAAACTGCTACATCATGTATTCTAATTAACTAGTCTGAACAGCCAAATATATCATAAAACTTCTCACATTTTAACTCTTACCTCAACGCCCAAATTTCCAACTACCACATTAAAAACAAGGTCAACAGGTCAATTATCAACAGTTAATTGGTTTCCGATCAATAAAAACTCAAAAAAGAGAAAATTTCAAATTTGTTTATCAAAAGCTCAACACACATGAGCCAGCACTTGTGAATGGTTGTTGTTGTTTCAACATTTCATTTAATCAATTTAATAAAACAATTTAGGTGCTTGCAAATATCACTACAGCTCGCCCAACGTCAACATATGCAGCACACATTATACGCACCACCGCTGCATCTCCTATATCGAAACTACTCATCAAATACATGTTGATATACATATATATATATTTATTTATTCATATATTTATACTATAAGGAACATATGCAATTTAACACTGGCACTTCTTGAAATGCTGAGGTAACTCGTGGAAGAAATGGCAATTTCATAGAGTACCTTTCAAATACTTATTGATCACCTGGCTATCATCAGCTCTTCAAAAAAATATTCACAATCTTATAAATTTTGTGATTATATTAATCCACCAATTACAATAATTGTAAACCGAAGTAAGACTCCTATTAGGTAATTTACTAGAATGAAACATATTTGAAATAATTTTAAGGACATAATTCTCAAATAAAAAAAATAAAAACATGAAGGAAACACTTAACATTAACAATGGAATTAGTAATTTCAAAACATCAAGTGCATTAAAAAAATCACTTTGAGAGCCAATTTACCCTAATTAAATGACTCTACATTATGCTTTGGTGTTTAATGCTATATCAAAACACTTCTGGGATTTCAAAAGACAATTGCCTGCAATGGAAATAGACCCTTACGACAATAATAGGCAATAATAATGCCATATCACATTTTCCTTTCAATTTGTGGTTTTATTATTCAATTTAACTAGCTCTGATATGACTAGGAGTCCATAGGACTCATACATTTGGCTGAGACAATAACAAAACAAAGGAAGGTGACATCCTGGAACGACACTAGACACAACCAGCAATTCAATCATGCTCGCTAACCGAAGATGCTTTCTTTATTGTAAAATAGCTCAACGTAAGAGATCACTAAAAACACAGAAACTAACGCGGGAAGTATTTCGATAGTGCTGTTTATGTTCACAGTGTCAATTTAGTTTTTTTTTTGCAGTAATTCTGAGGCTAAAATAGATGAGATGACAAAAATGTGCGCTAACATAAGTATTCTTTGGTGTTTTGGTGCCACGAAAGACTCGCAAATGGTGTGGTGCTCACCCTTATGGAACAAATTACACAAGCATATCGTGTCAACACGGATAAAATATGGTGCATACTTCTCATGAACTACGGCAATAATTACGCATCATAAATACTTTCACCTATGCAAGTAGCAGTGACGGCAGCGTAAGAGATAATACAACGAAAAATTGTTGAAAAAAAAAATACTATTTTATATCACAAAATACTTTTGATAGCAAAGTTTGTAAATATGAAATGTTGCATTACAATTAAAATGGGAGACGAGATACTTCCAAAAAAAGAGTCCCTGGACCCAAAAGACGAAAAAGTTAATTGATAAATTACATATAGCAAAGGAAACAAATACTTCATTTCTCACCATCATTTAATCCTCTTGTTGTGATTACGATAACACATAAAGTACGCATGTATTACGATTTTGGAGTTCCAAATGTTTCACAGCCAATTTTTACTTCCGAGGACTTGGTGGACCGAAGTAATAAAATGCAATAACGTATGAGAATGGATGCCAAATGGCAATATAACCATAGGGCGGACAAAGTCAAAAGGACACGTCTTCATAAAGAGTGTATTAACTCTTTGATAGCACCCCCATCAAATAAGATGTCATCTGCAAAAGTTTCTTGAACAATAAACTGCAGTGGGATGAAACAATGTTTTGTGGAGGAACAGTGTTAATCACTAATGGAATTAACTTTGTAAAAATTTGAATTCTCAACGCAGAATGATAGGAGGAGGAAAACATGGCAAGAACACATGGAGAAGGTCCAATGAACAACACTGTAATGGCAATAATGGCTTCAATTCATCAAGACCAATCCATTCACATATTAAGTCTCTGGACAATTAAAAAAAAACGATTTAACGCAATATATCACTAAAGATGAGGCAACAATAAATGCTATTTCAATAAAACTAATATGAACTGGACTATAAATGCATGAATACTGTTTTGAGTAATCGTAAATAAAATTTTTTGGTGCTCAATAAGCAAGTGACATCCGTTATAAAATTCTGCACGTGCTATGGGAAGCATTTTGGATCACAATGAATTCAGTGAACTAGTAAAAACTAACGAGGTGGTCAACTGAGGGAATGATAAATTGAAGTTATGCCAACTTAACCGGAAGCTTCTGAGTAGACAGATTTTTCTCAACTGTTTTGTGGAAAATGTGATGCTTTGATAAGGCACAAAAATGGATGAATTGGTGAAGTGCAATTAAAAAAATAATAAATCTCAAAATTAGGCATTGAAAAAAAACTAAGTACGCAAAAAATTTCCTCTTTTTATTTCCTCATCTCAATATAATTCCATCAACCCGAGGACCAATCCAATGGCTCTGATGCCATGGCCTTCAATCCCTACATCTGTACAATGAACTTTAGCATCAGTCTTTTATTGTGCAAGACCAAGCAATCAAATTGTGGGTACAACTCAACAAAGTCCGTGGGTACAACAGCAACAAAGTCCGTGGTGGGAACTGAGGGCACCATGTGCGATAACAAAGTTAGTGTGTTTGCTGCCACCTTTGTTTTATTAACGTTAATCCCATGCACTAATGCTGTTTTATTTCTAAACCGTAAAGAAACTAATGCACGAACAATGCAATTGTGCATTTTTGGCACCCAAGACTGGTACGTGCCGTGTATATGCTGCACAGAATGAGAGAGAATGCATCAACAATAAATATTCGCAAAGTATTGAAATTTATTTGAAAAAATTTATTTTATATTGAAATTTCATATGTTTTAGGGTTAAAAAAAAAGAATGCTGCCTTTTATTTTTGCGGAACTTGGCTAACTAAGTATTTACAAGCTAAAATACTCTGTTAAAAAAAAGAGGATTCAAAGACAAGGAGATTTCAGCAGAAAATGGAGAGAATAAACTAATCTAATCAACCCTAGGATTGATGATAGTGTTAAATTTTGATCACAATTCTGTTTAAACTTTAAAAAAAATTCCACCTGATGAGCATCCGAATGAAAATGATGCCCACACAATATGAAGACTCAAACATGCATGGTAACATCTTCTTTGTTGATATCAGGGCATAATTAAAAATTAAATGGAGAAAATGCCTCAAAATACCTTAATACTGGTCGACTCATATAACCATTTATGCTTACAAATGGCCAGACTTTTTTTCCTACACCTGTTATCCACCACCAAATAATCACTGCAACCATACAAGTCTGATTACAGAGTTTCAACAACTTTTTAAATAAGTTGTACATGCAATCCTCGTAAAAATGGAGAATTCATGTCCTCGCAAAGAATGGACACAAAGCTTAAACTCAACAAATCAAAGCACCTAAAATGCAGAGGATAATATATGAATTTAAAAAATATCTTCTTATATTGATTAAATTCTTTAAAGTCTTGACTAGACAGAAATGTTTTTTGAGCTCCTAGCTGTGAAATTTCACTAGTTATTCGGATGGTCTAAAGTGTTACTTTTTAAACAAAGCCCAATCAAATTACGTAAAGTCATAAACAAAACTCTTTGGTATAATCCCTGAATTCTAACTAGAGGAGGGAGACTCAAAGGTTGGTCTCTGAATATTCAGTGTTGGGGCAAGTTGCCTACGTATTTCACACTGTTACCTACCAAGATACTAACGTTGACATTATTACTTTTACTACTAGATTCTTTTATCAAACCACAACTACCTGCACCCAGATACAGTTTGCAATGCCTATACAGAGAACATTGAATGTGTAAAGATCAAGATGATTTGGCCCTCTTTTAAATTCAGGGAAACGTATCATCACCGTGCGAGAACTAATTCTCAACACATGAAGAGATCATGTTGGAGATCTGATGTTTGAAATATCCACCTTGATGAAAGAAAATGGTTCATTAGTATAATACGTAGTACTTTGAACCCTAAGTTGTCATTTCTTACCTTAATTCACTTTTCTTCCAACTTAATCTTTCCCTTCAACTTAGGAACTACACCCAAGTGAAATTTTTAAACTGCAGTCATTACTTATCAAAGAATTTCAGCCACTGAATTGAATACCCCTCCAAGAGCCATGAAGTCTAATTTAAGCTGGATTTTTTTAGGTATAGATACGAATTTTTATATTTCCCAACAAAGATTCGAGTTTCAACACCCTGAACTAATTTAAGGAGGGAGGGTCATAAACGGAACATGGTCAGGATTTATGGATTATGGACTCTTTATTAGGTCACGAAGAGCAACTTCAGTGGCAACTAGAGTCCCATTGCCCGATGCAAACTCCTGGAATCTAGAAAATTTTAGAACCAATAGAATCTCATGTATCTGGGTGGAAAGTGAGGAAAAATATCATTTCTATATCTTAGGAGAATATAACAGCATCTTACCCAACACTGTTGATACGTTAGAGTAACAGTGGTGATGCATGTACGTAGAAACATCTCAAAAGGCATCAGTAAAAATGAATTCTCTGCAGTAGCAAAACAGTCAAAAAGCACCCAAATATATGCACACCCCTTTTAACTCTTCAAAAGAGCTAAAAAAATAATGACTATTGCAGTAATAGGCAGTGGTAAAATATGCCAAAGTTTGGCTTTGTGAGAAAAAAAAATGCACAGTGTAAATAAATTCCAAATTACTTGAAGACAATTGCAAAAGCAGGCATATCGCTTGAAAAAAAAAAGCCATTTGCATCCTTTGGATGGCTCTCAATGCAAAAACTAAAGCAAGCGCTAAAATGGATAATTGGCAAAAAGTTACATTTTCTAGTCCTGGTAACACATTATCGTAACTTGCTTAGCATTATTGTTTCAGCTGTAAATTGTTTCACAATCATTCCTCCGTAATGAAAACCACGCATTAATTTTTCATAAAGCTTCCGATGCTCTCATTGAGATTGGACTCAATGCATGGCTTGCAATGTTACAAATCCATTGTACCTGGATCACTCTAACAATTTATACCATTAAATATTACTCTTCACACACATATAAAATACTAGATGTTTACAAAAATCGCTCACTTGTAGCACACTACAATAGTTATATATATATATATATATATATATATATATATATATATATATATATATATATATATATATATGTGTGTATGTATGTATATATCACTTGTTCAAAACAGTGAATGCTATCTCATTTGTACGTACTAATCGAGTACCATAAACTAACAACAATTTCTCTTGATAAACTGTGATAGAAAATTTAAAAATATTTAAGTTTTTAAGTACCCTTGTACAGTCTGCTTTAGCTCAACTTATACTTTTAAATACCAAAAAAATACTAATATCATAATTTATGATTCCAGTCTTAGTAAACTTACTTAACCTTGAAGATTTATGAGCACAGAATACAGAAAGAAAAAAATGCCACCAGCTCATTAAATGCGCCCGCAACAAAAACATTAATTTTGGAAGTTTTGCTTTAAACCAAATCAATCCATCCCTTGGCTTTTCGGTGTTTGTCCTGTCCTTTTGGGATGGTTTAGGAATCATCCATACCATCCATTACTTTCATTTCTTTGATGTGGCTTTCATCAATGCCAGAGCTGTACTGTTTGCTTTTTTTCTCCTCTTCAGATTGCACACACTGCAAACAATAAACATAGAAACTTTTTGAGTTTTGTGAAATACCAATTAGTATTTCTAAATTTTGATATTTACTTCAAAATTATATTACTACTGATCATCACTATCTTACTCTATTCAATAGGATTAACGTTTTAACTTGTTTATTTACCTCTGACACACTAATTCGCGGTGCTGTCATTTGCTCAGGGAAGTGCCAAGGCTTCCAATCAGGGTTGTGGGACAACTTCCAGCTCTTGTAGCCCAACGAAGCTTTGTGCAAACGCTTGACCATCTATCAAAGAAGAAATATGATGCCATGTATTTTTTAAAAATTAGTATCTTCACCAAATCTGCATGTGAAATTAATTTTCACCTTAGGAGCGAATATCTGCGTCACTCTGTTCACCAACCACGACGGTAATTTCCCTTGTGGATCTGTTTGAGATACATAACCTAATTCACAACCTCCATCTGGACAAACACGTACGAGAAAACCTAGAAGAATAGAGTTAAATACATTTAACGAACGCTGAACAGTGAAACGTATTGCCACGTACCATTTCCACACAATACCTAACCTGTTAGATGCGACTTGGCTCGCACAAAATTTTTCCGTGGAGGAAATTTGTTGTGATATACAGAATGATTTAGAATGTACTGTTCATTCCCTACATCTAGCCACGATCTTTGAAGTACGAAATCTCTATTCCGAAGCGGGGGAGGGCAAGACACTAAAAACGAAAGAGATATTATGAAATATCTGGGGTGGGAAATCAATAAGCATACCATTGACATTTATCATACTTACAAGCATAATATCCGATGTCGTTGTTAGGATTAAGGCATCCAATATCACGAGACTCAATCATATGATCGTCCCATACTTTTCTGTAATCTGGATCATGTAAAACGTCGTACATTATTTGTGGATCTACATCACTAAAAATCGTCTTGATCTATAAAAGTAAAAATACACATTTAAAGGAACAGCAATCTGATTTTCACGCAGTAATCACCTACACAAAACAATACATACCTTAATCATTTTAAAATTAGTATCAGTGGAAGATTTGGTCCATACTTTAGTCTGAGCTTTATGATAATCAAGTTTCCAACCAGAATGATTTTCCAATAAGGACTTGAGCTTTTCAAAATCACAATCTTCCGCGACCCTAACTATGCCAACGTCCATTCTCGGCGGAAAATACTTGGTTTGTGTTATCAATAGACACCTCCAAAGTGGTGTGCGAATACAAAACAGATAAGCCAACGAGACCCATACATACGATCTGCTATATTATAACTGACGATCAAATACCAATAAAACGCCAAAATTTCTTTAAGTTTCTCACAGAAAAGTCAAAGATCCTCATAGTGTCAACTTCTCCCGATTGTGACAGAATATTTCTATTATGCGTTCTCTGCTGTCACACGTTACGACATATTTCAACATTTGACCAGTGGCATTGTTTTGCGCTACGTGCGCTAATTATTTTAGTTCACAAGATGTACTATAGGTGGAAGCCACACCGGCGAGACTTTTGAAAACCAACTTTTTGTTCTACACTAAAATTAATAAAACAATAAGCAAATTATGTCGTTGAGCGTGTCTTAAGGTTAAATAATAAGGAGGTGAGAACTTCCTATCTTATGCTAAAATAAAATTAGAATTGAGGAGAGTGAAAATATATGCATTTTCAGTAACAGCTTCATATCAAATTCATATACATACCAAAGGGTATTATTATTGCGGATTGATATAAAAAAGAAAAGAGAGGAGAAAAACAGTGGGGAGAGAGTAGAATAGTAAGACAAAATAGTAACTTAATGAACATTGGCAATAAGTTGCATTAGATTAGAAGGATGGTAAAATCCAACCTGTTCCATTTTGTGGGTGCAGTAACTTTGGAGGCAGTAGTGCCAGAGGGGAAGAATCTAGCATAACTACATTTAGGCCTGTACTTATAGTCATATGCCTGATTTGAGAGACTATAAGGGGTTTCTACATTAACGTTATCCGATTTTTGATGAAGGAGACTCCTAAAAAATGTGGGATCATTTTAACGCAGAATACCCCTCAGATTCTTCTACAACTGGAAGATGACTATAATTATGAGCCTTAAAGTGAGAATATTACTGCATGCGCAGAGGTTACAAACACTGCAAGGTGTGCTCTGACCTCCTCCATACAACCAATCTTTTGATTCATTTCTGACTTGGTTTTTTCCATCTAATGACATACTGATGACACCTCCATTCCTTCAATTTCACTGGTTAGCAAACAATCCTTTCCGATGCAGTGCACAATCCAATTTATCTGCATTTTTCTGATCATTCCCCTTTCTTTTTTCTCTCTTCTAAACACCACCATCATTCCCCAACCCATCTTCCCATTTCTCTTTGGCTATTTGACTCCATATCCACATCTCCAAGTACCTACAATAATTTACCACCACAATACCTTAATCTTCCAATGCGATGTTAATGGTTTCTCCCTTTCCATATCTGGCCTTACTTTTACCTTTCTTCTTATTCATCATTATAACATCTTCCTCATATTTGATCTTCACTTTAATATTTCTAGCAACTCACTCTTTGCCTCCAGTAAATAAAAAATAATAGCATTTACTCATCCTATGCCAACATTCACGTGGTAGCAGCATCCACATTAAGAGTAAAATGAGTCAAAAAGATTCAACTGTATGTAGCTACATGAACAATGCATAACACATAAAATAGTCTTAATTTTCCAATAAAAATTTGTCCGAGTTCTTTTTTACATGTGATCTCATAAAATATCCACTGTTAAAACTAATTAATGAATTTTTGTGTAAGAAATTGCTTGCTTAAGATATCCAAAGTTGTACTTGTATCTAAAAGAAAAATCAAGTCAGATGGGTTCATCGCTACAGATCAATAAACCTAATTGACCAATTTGTAAAGATTTTGAGAACTTTCTTTAAAATTGTATGCTTCCTTTTAATGTTGGTTACAATAGCCTAGCCATGGCTCAACATGATTTTAGAGCTAACAGCTCTACTAAATCTGCTATGATGATCCATGGTAAAAATATGAGTATATCCAGATTTACAAAACTTGCAGTGTGCATCCATTTATGATCTACTTAATCTTCCATATTACTATGCCATCAGCAATTGCATGCATGCATGCCCATTACATCCCAATTTTCTATTCTCTGCATATTTCCCCTTCCATTTTGCCCCAAATAAGGGGCTCCATTTAGCATACTTCTCTTTTAATCAATTCCTATTTTTCCCAGTTTTATGTATGCAATCATTCATTTGCCTCACCTTACTTTGTCAAAAACCCAAAATATGTAAAAACTGCAAACAAGTTCTTATAATCCTCTCAAATTCTCAATTCGGTTTCATGAAAAAAATCAACTGAAACGGCTAAAAATAAATTCATTCATGATACCCTACTTGACCTTGATAAAAAGACTAATGTAATTGATGTTTTCTATGAATTTAAAAAATCTTTTGACTCAGTTGATCACATAGTATTAGTGAGGAAACTTGAGAAATATGGTTTTTCTGGGATAGCCATCCAATGGGTAAAATCTTTTTTAACAGGAATATCACAAGTAGTTCAATTGTACTCATCTGAATCAAAATCGCACACCAACTCAAATGCATTGATGATTGAGAGATATGTTCCTTAAGGTTCTATACTTGGTCCCCTACTTTTCCTTTCACATATCAACAATCCCCCTGATTATTTTGTCAATGGATAAATGTATATGCATGCAGATGATACAACTCAACTAACTTCCTCCAAAAACCTAAACCATGTCATAATTCAGAGAAACATTGACATTATGAGTAAATGGTGTGAAGGTAACTGGGTTTTTATTAACAATGAGAAAACAACATTCATTCAATTTCATCCCCAGCGACGGAAAATTGCAGCTTCCCCTCTATTGAGGATCAATGAGTCATGTATTAGGGGCTCTGCTGTAACAAAATTTCTAGGGATACATATTCATGAATCCCTATCCTTGGAAGGTCATGTGGATCAACTAAGCACTACAGTTGCTACAGGATGCTAACTCCTGAGATAAATAATTATCCTGGTTGACATTTCTACTGCTCTCTCACTCTATTATGCATTTATTCACAGTAGACTGAAATTTGGCATTGCTGTGTGGGGGCATTCACATCATTCCATGCACCTCTTTAGACTACAGAAATGGGCAGTAAGAATCAAAGGAAAAGTTCCCAGGACAAGCAGTTGTAGACCATAATTTAAAACATTTAATACTCTAACTCTTCCTTGTTTGTATATATTTCACACTATAATCTTTGTGCAGCAAAACAAAGCCATGTTAACTCTGAAAATCAATACTGATGTACCTAGGTATGGCACAAGAGGTTGTAATGACCTTATAATAACTGTCCACAACTCATCTATGTTTGCTAAGAACCCTGGATATGCTGATGATACATTCTTGAAAATACTACCTAGAAAGTTATGGGAAATAGATATTTTTTTCTTATTCAAGTCTAAACTATATCAATTTCTTTGTGAGCACCAATGCTATACAGTTGATGAATTCATGTCCCTTTCTCTAGACAAATGATTTCCTTCATACAGGTAAATAACTCAATGAAGATACTCCTGCTACAGCTCCAGGGTCTTGTTTTGGTTTTGACCCTGTAAATTTAAGTTTTTATTTTGAAAAAATGCTAGCTTGGTATTGTCCACACCATAATGTCTGCAAAGAATATGAGCAGACAATGTGACGTGTTCCATACGTGTTAAAAACATATTTTACAGCGACCAATAAAGATTTTTCTTTCTCCAATAACTATTAACAGACATATTGTATCTTTTGTTTTGGCACCTTAGATTAATTCATGTTGTTACTCTCCATTCTTTCTATCTCCTTTTCCAATATTCGGTATCCTCTCTTTTTCTCGCAAACCAAGGCCTGTGTTCTCAATTATCCAGTCATCTAATTTGTTTTTTCAATCTTCTTAACAAATCTCTCATTTACTGTTCACATATTTAATGGCTACTGCCTCTGCCCTTCTTGTGAAATATCTAAGTTATTTTTTTAAATACTTACATTATTTCATTAGATCACTTCTCAGTATTTTTTTGTACATTAGGCCAGATGACTTATAAGAATAATGACTCATATTTTAAAATACTTGCATCTTTACTGTCAAGAAAATTCAAGTACTCCTTTGCTACAAATGACTATCACAATGAAATAATTAATTCAAGTACACTTATTACATTTGCCCCAGCCAGAGTATCATAGTCAGAAATGAACTCATCACTCCATGTTGAATGTTAACTTGCCATTCTGAAGACAAAATGAAAAATACTTTATCCCAAAATGGTTTGGCGAAGTTAGGTGCTTCCAAGGAAAACTGTCATTCCTTATTTTCCCTGATGTGTACACGCTTAATTCACATACAGGTGACCACAACCTCCCTCCCCTAACCTTAAGAAAGGAGGGTGCTCAGAGTAATCACAGACTTCACGGCATTACTAGCCATAAAAATTGCAATCCTCATTGGCTTGGGACTAAATGAAGATTAGCACATAAAAAACCGTGGCCAAACATTTGAAACCACATTGTTTTATTGGTAAGTTGACAGAAATTCTCACACTCTGCCGCATTGTACATGAAATAATAATCTCTGAGAACAATAAGTAGGCAAGACATACACTATTTCTTGCCACATTAGGCTGGGAGGGGGGCATACCATTTTGCCCAACAATACCAAACAGCTAACCCTAGGATTTTTGCTTCTGGCATGAGTGTTATGTAGTTCTCTGGTGGTTCAGAATCAAGAAAAACATCAAGATAAAACAAGTGTGGATCAGGAATAAACACTCCAGCAGATAAATCCAAAAGACAATGCACAGAAGTTGAATTTCCAAATTTTAAAAATCATCTCAACAAACCCATTTGGTATGCGTCAATTTCACTAAGATAAAGATGATGCAGTCCCTTAAATAAATGTGCACACATTCTTTCCAGTTGCAGGTGACTGCCATAACCATATTTGCCAATGATGTAATTTAGTACAATGTTTTGGCATGGCACATAAAGTGACAAGTACTCAGCAGTGTACAAATATGTATACCTTAAACTTGTCTTTTAACTCCTTAAAAACAGCAAAACTCACTGCCGTAATGCTTATTACAATTGGAATTTTTAAGGGAAGAATGAGATAAAATGCATTCCTTCCTTAAGGATTCTCTAATATGGCATAAACTATTACTAACAAATAATAAAAAGATAACTTTGTTTGAGTGTATTTTTCTAACTAAAATGTTTTAAGTTGTAGCAGCTATCCCTTGGAAAACAACTCACACCTAATCAAAATCAAAAAATGGTACAGGAAAGAAGTCATGGTAAAATTGATTTGATGGTTCATCAAGATATTTTTTGAATGGATTGCAGTGACTGAGTGGATCACAAAAATTGTACATAGGTCTAGATTTTGGATATTTCACAGGATGGCAGAATTTGATCCCAATTGGATGTGATCGACAAGTTACATAACCCTGTAGTAAGTTTACCACAACTGCAAAAGCAGTATTGTACTATTTGTATCGTTGAACACTTTGTAGGAAAGATTGAAAATCTTTAGAGGGCTGGGTAAGACCTCAAAAGCCATTAAATCCTAATGCCTGTGTTGGTCCATCAACATTCTGTGATATACCTTTTCGAAGGCCATTTTTTTCCCTCTCTATATCAGAGAAAATATTGCTAAAATAAAATATTAACCATATTACATAATTAATTGGCATTTTTCCTGTGTTATGTTCTTAGAAACAACTATGAATGCGTGAAACAAATCCAATAAATTTCAATTATTATCCTAATATATGCACAATTAAGCCGTACTTAGGGGGAGATTAATATACATGTACTTTTGACAGTAATTAGAATATTTCTCTCAGTTTTCCACCATGATTCCTAAGGGAGGGAGCGATTTTTTGTAATTTTTGAATTGATTAAAATGAAATAAGATACATTTTTTGACATGTTAGCTGCAGAACTTGGGAATAATATATTCAGACGTCAATGACCAATAGCAAAAATTTCAATTAAAAACACTCCATACATTCACTACGCAATTTACTTGTCCTGTGGCCATACATTAGAGGTTCTATTAAGAATGAGGTACATACAAGGCATATCCATAAACTATCCGACCTGCGTTCATATCTCCACATTGGTTCCAATCTTCATGGTCATCCCGGCCGTGTGGCATCCTTCGAAGTAGTTTTGCCCATTCGATTGAACCACACGCTCCCAGCGGTGATTCCACATCTTAAAGAAGTCCTCAAACGCAGATTACAAAATGGCCTTCAGCTCGCATTACTCTTATGTCGTCTCGAACCGCTTTCCTTTGAGTGCCTTTTTCAATTTTGGGAACATCCCCAAAAGTCGCAGGGAGCAAGTATGTAAGTAGTGACTGTAAAGGAGGAGGCTGGCGAAGCTGTATGTATCATCTCCTGTGTTTCGCCAAAAATTGCTGCGCAACAAGGTTCAATGAATGCGCTTGGCGCGTTATCGTGGTGAAGAAGCCAGTCACCACTTGAGCAAATACGCGGTCGTTTTCTTATCACGGCATCATGCGATCTTTTCAGAACTTCAACGTAATATTCTTCGTTGATTGTCTGACCTCTTGGAGCAGAATTGCAGTGCACAATACCCTCATAATAAAAAAAAATAAAATAATAAAAAAAAAACGCGGGCCGGATACTTTTGGGACACACCTCATATATAAAGTTAGAACTGGTAAGTATTCATGTGTGCTTGAAATAAAAGGAGAAGCTAAAAAAAAGGAAAAGCTGATAAAATACAATAAAAGTGTAACCAAAAATGAAATGTAGATCACAAAGATGGGTACACAAAATGCAAGAACTCAGATGGACATAAAAAATACAGTTTAATACAGCATTAAACCAAGTACTTTTCCAAAATCACTTATTATTATCCATTGCCCATAGTATCAACATTAATAAAAATCCTCAAGGATTTCTGCTATTGGGAAGTAAAGTTGTACCAATGGAACAGGTCAATGGATATAATTCCAGTTTTCCTTCTTCTGTGTAGTAAGTTCAGAAACATTTTACTCGTATAACTTCATGACGTACCATAAATCGATGAGTAAGATTGGGGATATTCCTCTTCAAATCTCTTGGACATAGTCCACACCTGTATTTTTTAACTTTAATAATACAAAATGTCACATGAACACTCACTTTTGATTTAAAAAACTGTCATGAAATACTCTCAACACTTATTGAGCACCACTTGACTATGCTGAATTCAATCTCACTTTTAATTGGCCATTTGGTTATGCTAATTTGGAGTGAGTGCACACCTTTGAGGATTCAGGGGATTTATTTGACCACTTTTTTTTGTCCCATCCATATTTAGTACAGCCAGCAGCCATCAGGATGATTTGTCTTCCCTGATTGATATAAACATTGAAAATTTTCAATTGATGAAACATGAGTATGACTAGAATCAGATATCTCTATCACATTAAAAGTAGTACAAGTTTATTTGTCACAAGAATCACGTATCCGACTTCAAATCTCCAACTCTCTCTCTCTGTTACATAATACCGTATTTTCCCATCGATAGTGCGCACGTTATTTAAGCAAAAATGTTCCAATGTTCGGAAAAATGACGATGCACGTTATGTAATGAAAATGGAAAAAATCCAAACAAGACGTATTTTTACACACACTATTTATGATTTTTATGTGCCCATATATATATATATATTCATATACATATATATATTTATATATATACATATATATGTGTATATATATATACATATATATACTATATATATATGCAAATAGAGATGCGCAGAATCTATACACGTTCAAGATAAATATGTAGCCCTTGGCATGTGGTATCTATGCAAATTCATGATAACAACAAAGTTCCGTGGGCGCGTAATATATAAGGTACGCGTTATCGATGGGAAAATATGGTACTACTTTTAAAAATGTCATCTCTCATTTGCATGTTAACTGAGGATATCCACAACTTACTTTGATTGATAAACCACCTCCACCAACATATGCACACTTTTCCGGAACGACTGAAGAAGGACATATAAGATGAGCGCAAGCATGATATTATTTAAGTGAGGGTATATTGACCTGTTATTCATTATACAGAATTAGTTTTTTACCTTTAGAATATTATAGCTTTTAATATTTCTAGCGACAAGTATTTTGTAATCCTATGACCAGCATGGTAAGTGTAGAAAGTGTAATTTTCTCCCAAGCTTCTTTATCTGATTGAGGCCAACTATACATTTTGGATTCTTAATTTTAAAGTAGGCTTAATATGTGGGAAAAATATTTGTTCTGTTAAAGGAAGGAATGTTTTTCAGTCCAATAGAACATTTGGCTGCAAGATTTTTTTAATACAATAGTGTTTACTTCCCATCCATTTGCATACATCCAGCTTCAACCATTTTGCATTAAGACGTGGCCTTCCGCTCATAAAACCAGTCCCAAATGAAGACCCTTCTTCATACCTATTTTGCTTGTCATGCATCTTGAGTTATTACTCACAGAGACGTACGCTTTAGACACTTATGATTTCTTAGGATCACATGAAGTTTACCATAAATTTTACCCGGTCTTTGAATTTACCATCATTTCATAATACCTACATATTTTGTCAACTGCGATTTCCAATCCATTCATTACCAGGGAGGACAAGGATTTGATTTTCACAAACGATAAACTCCAATGCTAATGCCTTGCAAGTTATTTTTCCTCTGCATTAACTTGCACAAACACAATACTGGAGCAGTAAATCTAGTATTATCATTGCTTCAAAATAAGTTTGAGAAATTTTGGTGGGTTATCAGCCAAAGCCTTAAGATGCAACATAAATAGCACAGAAGAAACAAAGACACTATGGAAGCTTATAAATTAATTAGAGCAAATATTTTTATAAGGAAGAGAGCAAGATATACTTTCTTTTTCAAGACCATACTTTATCTATAAAATAACTTATTATTGTCTTAAAATTACCAGTAGAAGCTAAGTGAAACAAGTATGCATATTAGTATTTCCCAACAATGTTTGAGGGTAGCATAATATTGTCAAATCCCCTCTCAAGAATAATTGAGGCCCAACCTCCCCTGTTCACCATTTGTGGATTATCCAATTTTCAGATTAAAGCTGCAACCCACTCTCTCCCTAGCAACTCAAAATTTTAATAAAATTATAACATCCGTAAAGATACCTGGGCTTTATTAAAAGTTTTTGATTTCACAAAATAAAAATTTGCCAATAATAGAATTCAATGCATTAATTTAAACATTTTCATACTATCTGTACCTTCCAATCATCATTACCCTTGGGGTTCATTAGTCCCGATATTTACATTTGCTCCTCTAAGGCGAGCATCAATTACATAGCCATACGATGCAACAAATAAGCAATTAACCACCAACATGGCATTATCTTGAGTGGTTTTATTAGACGAATGTGAATCTGCATCAGCTATCCTATTTTAAAATGTCCTCCACGAGTCATTTGTTTATTACTGACTACACGATTGGTTTAACTACCTGAGAAAAGAACATTCAGCTTCTCCACTTGATCTGGTAGTTCTGGGTCCTTCTAAAACTATTAATCCACCCTAATAAAAATGGCTAAAAAATGGAATATATGCACTTTCAGGGGTTAAAAAATGTGATTTAATCACAAGGGATGAAAAATGAGTCTCTGTACATCCTTTTATATCCCAACCACATATTTCACGTAATTTGGTTACCTGTGTTTTTCAATAATCCTGACATTATGTTTATCATTTGGTTCATGGTTCATAAATCACAATTCTTAAAGCTTTTGTGACTTTTCAAATGATATTTTGACAGACACATACTTTGAAATATAGACCTGATGAAATAACTTTAGAACAAATAGTGTCCCAACATTTTCTCAGAAATTGAATGATATAGCTACACAAAAACCCTAAAAATCTAAAAAGTACAAAAAGTTTAAAAGCTGAGAAGTTTGTGTCTGAATTGACAAGGCTGAAAATATGAACTGGATGAGTAAATCTGCTTCACCATTGCATATAAACTACTTCAATGATCATGTATATAAAATGTACTTAATCAAATCAGGATGTTTTCTGGGAATTGGTGCTGTAAAAGCAGTTATTCCATCCTAGTAATTCCATTGATTTTACCAATGCCCAAAGGTCTAAAGGTTAAATTCCATCGTGAGAAGTAATACCCCTGAAATAGAGCATTTTGTTAACCCTGAATAATGTTTGATTACCTATTAATTCAAATTACCAGCAAATCAAACTATCATGACTTTAGCTTTGCTACACATATAGAGGGTCTCCCATTAGTTTGTAGACTGTGGCTATACAATTAGTAATACTAGTTCCATCTTAATGGAATTTTGGTAACTAGTTACAACAAGCTTTGTCTCCCCCCACACAGAGTTTCAAGTCCATCAGATTGCATGCAGCAGTTCAGTAGCAGTTTGCATGGTAGCAGCACAGGAAAGGTTCGAAACGTGAAAACTGGCTTACGGTGGATCCGTCACTGTCAGTTAGTCAGTATTGTCTCTTGCCAGTATTTTTTGGTAGTAAAACCTTTTTGCGGAGGGTAGGGAGTTAGGTGAAGACAACAAACGTAGCGAACGGCCATTATTCACGAAGAGTAATGAAAACATCGTTTAAGTTGCAGCTGTGTTAGAGGGACCACCATAACGCAAGCTGTAGGAAGATAGAAGAAGTAACTGGAATACCAAAAACTATCGCACAATGCATAATAATGAATGATTTGAAGAAAAGGAAGCTGTGCACGCATACAGTGGTGATTAAAACTCACATTTATGTCCAAAAAAATGCTCCCAGTGCTTAACCACCCACCTACCATACTCGCCTGAAATGAGTCCCCATGACTACTTCTCCTGTGCCCTAAATTAAAGATGGACATGAAAGGCAACCATTTTGCATTGAGAGACTGCATGCAAGAAGCTGTGACAATTAAGTCAAACATTATATCAAAAGAGGAGTTTTTGAAAGGCAGGCAAAGGCAGATGGATTGTGCAAATGTGTGCATTACTTCTAATGGAGACTGTTCAGAATAAAACATTTGTTGAAAAAATTTTTGTAATTTTTTTGCAACTTCTATAGTCACAGTCTCTAAACTTACTGAATGCACTGTGTAGACATTTAAGAAAAATGAAAACAGAAAGAAAACAATAGCTCATGATGAAATTAAAAAGAGCAAAATAACACTTTTAAAGATAAGAGGATAAAAATGATTTTTAACAGATTTGCTAATTCAAGAGTTGTCTTTATTCATTCATATTTGGCATAGTAAAGCTTGTTCATGCTCATGTTCAATAAATAAATTATAAGTACCATTAAGCTAAAATGGCCAGACATGATTACTGCATAAACAGAGTCAAGGTAGAAGAGATAATTTAAAAAGAATCATGCAACATCATCATAATTATGAAAGGATCAAGCCAAAAGGGAAAATATCCTAAAAAATCACAACCATTTAAAACATATCTAATTGACCATGTCTATTTTGGATTTCACTTGAATGAAGCGTAACAGTGAGCCAAATACACTCAAATGTTTTCCAAATATTTGGCAAACTTATATTCCAATTAGTTAAGATTATGATCTCTGACAATATCGACTCAAATAAGACGAAAATGTAAGAGAGGCTAATATGTCTCGGACTTCTTTCTTCAACGTGGGGAGTATTTTTTAAATATATGAGAACATGTAATCAACGGTAAATCATTTCACCGCTGTTTAAAGCACTTCATATCTAGGTGAAAGTTTCAGCCATGAGGTTTCTGCTGTTATGGCTTATCTTTTTCTTTAACCACTTGCAGCTGCTATTTGGACCTTTCACTTGGAATGACATCTCATAATAGAAATTAATTGACATAAAAAAATATTTCCCAGACAATTATTCTTGTTTCCCATACACAGTAACCAGTATATTTGAAAAAAAAATCTATTATCCTCCATGATTCAAAAAACAAGTCGCAAGTGCAAATATTATTTAAACATCCCTGACAAAACACAAGGAATATCACAACTTCAATTTCTTCACTAAAATTTAATTCATGCTCTTTTTAAATATCACTAAACAAAAAAAAAATAAGCGAATGATACAACTATTCAACAACGTTACCCTTCTGGTGATAAATAATCCTCACAAACATGATTCAAAACTAAAAATCTCAGAAATGGTTTAACCACCCAAACTGAGTCGCATATCCATTACACTTGCGGTGGTAAATGTCCTTTGAAGTAAACGTCATCGTAAGGTCTGTACAGTTGCGTCGAATCGGGTGCCACGTGCAAAGCCTGGGCCTGGCTCAACGCGGGCGTCTTGCTCTGTGGCAGAGGGGCCACGGAGGAACGCTGCTTCGAGGCGGCACTCGACGGGTACAACAAACCGGAGACCTCCGTCAGCACGAACTTAGCCAAACGCAAGAAGGCTATGTGCACAGAATACTGCAACACTAGAGCTCCAAAGCCCTTGAAAAGTCCGAGGGAACCTTCGGAGGAGATGGCCGTTTCATAACAATCCGATGCACCCCTGTAGTTAGTCAGGATTGGCAGCACTTCCATGCCCGAATCCAAGTTGTCAGTGATTGTTCTCGTGCCTTGCAGGTGAATCCTAAAAAACAAAAACCACATATTAATCAATCTTAAGGCTTCCGCAACATTTACATCTGATGAAGTTCCCATGCTGCTTCCAGGAATTACCAACATGTAGGTTGGTTTGTTCAACAACAGTTTCAACCCCAATGCTCTACAAGCATCTTCAGGTTGAAGTGACCTTTGTTACATTTTGGCTACTATATGTAGATAATCAGCATCTCCTATACAGGGTCACACCCATAAGTGGTAGGACTGATTTTCTCTGGCACGAACGGAGCGGTGGAGGGAGGTCTGCCTGGCAGGGTAAGGTGGAGGGGGCTCTTAGCAACAGACCGACACCAACCTCAGTCGCCTGCAAGCTGTCGTTGAGTGAGGACACCGTTTTTAGTGAAGCAAGTTTTTTGTCCGCGTCGAAAAACAAAATGAATCTGAATTTAGAGCAACGTTATTCCGTGAAGTTTTGTGCGAAACTCGGGAAGACGGCAACTGAGACCCTCGATATGATCAAGCAGGCTTTTGGGGACACTGCCATAAGCCGTTCCACAGTATTTGAGTGGCACAAGTTGTTTAAAGAGGGTAGGGAGCTCGTTGAAGATGACCATCGCTCCGGACAGCCGTCGACGGCAAGAACCGACACGAATGTGGACAGAGTGAGGACACTGCTGAACACAGACCGACGCTTAACCAGTGAAGAAATTGCAGACCAGTTGGGTCTGTCTGCATCCAACGTCTAATGCATTATTTCACAGGATTTAGCCATGCGCAAGGTGTGCGCCAAGATGGTGCCGAAATTCTGCCATGGCGCGCTCGTCGTCAGACAGCTCCTGGCCAAATACGGCGTTGCCACGTTGCCGCACCCGCCCTATTCTCCCGATCCGGCACCACCGGACTTCTTCTTCTTCCCCATGATGAAAAGTCAGCTCAAGGGACGACGTTTTGACTCCATAAAGGCCGTTCAAGAGGCTTCGACGAGGGTCATCAACGGCATCCCCAAAGAAAATTTCCAGCGGACATACGGGGAATGGGAGCAACGTTATACTAAGTGTGTAGCAGCTCAAGGAGCATACTTTGCTGATTATTAAGTCGATGGAAGTATATCGTCAATAAAATTCTTGTAACAAAATCAGTCCTACCACTTTTGGGTGCGACCCTGTATAGTGCCACTGTTATCAACCCGAAGGTTGGTTTGGTAGGTGATGGCAGATTTCACTCAATGGCATGTGAAATTCACACATCAGGGTAGGGAGGCTATTTCCTTGCAGTGCTACCACTTTTGGGTGCGACCCTGTATATCGTATATAGGAGACACTGGCTAGCCTGGAGCACTCTGATTGGCTGTGTCTTGGGGGTAAGGAGGAATTAACCATTTCCACGTCAAAGTCAGGGTGTAGCAGTCCTCACCATTGAAATTATTTGGATTTTTCATTATTTCTACCCTTTCTCTTATGAGTCTAAGGAAATAGCATTTTTCTCTGGCCAGCACCCTTGTTTGGTCGTCCAGGACTGGGGGAAATACTGTTACCCAACAAGCCAACCTACATGATGTTAATTCCTGAAAGCAGCATGGAACCTTCAAGAATCACGAATGTTTAGAGAGATCTAATCAGTTGAAAACTGATCTCTCAGTCGATTACTGCATGTCACAGTACAAAGACTGGCATCAGCTCATTAGTATATTAACTCATTAACCATAATTTTTTCATCGATTTTAAATCCAACTTCATGCATTGTGAAAGTATTTCATCACCATTAACGACCAATTAAACTAAGTTATTTGCACGTTATAACACTCTTCAATCCATGAACAGAGAACACCTTGACCTTAGATGATATGAGCTCAGAATCTATGATTCATTAATTCACATTTGTTTGGGCTACCTGAGGTTACACAAGGTCTGCACTAAATAAGATGAGACTGGTCTTTCTACGTGCAAACCACTTGATAGATCGCAATCAGCGAGGTGTCACCATCCAGTGGTGCAGTAGTAAGAAGTAAAACACTGCCTCGCTCGTGGTCTTATCTCGACTTGTCTCCGCACAACAGCAATTCTTGCCTCAGCTTGCACACGCTTGCTGTACAAACTGTTGTGTCGGTGAGAATTAAGGAGTTGGAGAAGCAGCACATCTGCATTGAATTGCGTTTTAACTCTGGGAAAAGTGCAAATGAATCTTACGCAAGGATCTGAGAGATATTTGGCGATGAATCAATGAGTTGGGCACAGGGTTTTTTAGGTACAACGGCTACCTCTCTGGACAAACCTTGATCGATGAAGAACCGAGAAGTGGATGCCCATCGACATCAACAAACAATGCCCACGACAACAATGTGAATGATTTAGGACGTGCAAACCATAGGTCAACTGTCAGGGAGATTGTCAAAGCAGTTGACTTTGGTGTTGGATCCCAGTTCACCATTTTGACTGAAAATACGGTACGCAGCATGTTGCATCCAAATTTGTGCTGCGAGCATCCATGGATGGCCAGAGGCAAACATTTCTTGACACCAGCCAGGAAATGCTCGATTATTCAAGCGATGACTGAAAATTCTTAAAAACAATTATCACAGGCAATGAAACCTGGGTAGTAATAAAGTGTGGCTACGTAAATGGGACCATTGTTTGTGTTTGTCTACGGAAAAAAGGTCAATAAAGATTATTATAATTATTATAAGAGTTGTAACAGATTGAAAAGGTATACCTCCAGATTTCAGCTCTACATTGCTATCATATCGATGTGATTAACAGTTTTGAATCTATTTGTATGAGTATGGATCAAATACATATATTTTGTTATTGATTTTTCATCTCTCCTGTGAGAGTTTATTTTACTAATCGAAGAAATGGTTGTCCTCTGTTATTTCAATTCCATGATTATTTTATTTCATTTCAATGGAAAGCTCCAAGAAACTAAAGTAATCGGTAACGGAGGTTACATACTGTGAAAAATCAACACTAACCTGTGAAGGACAGTTTCCATTGGATAGGTAAGTACATCGGCAGCCACCAGGGCGATGACTGAAGCCTTCAATTCAATATCTGCATTTGCAAGGAAGTTTGAGCTATCCCGAGGCAATGCACCCTTCAAAGAAGAGAAATGAAGAGGATAAAAGTGAGGGCAGGATAACTGCTCATTGAAATGGAACACAAATTACATGAACTGAACAACAAGGTTGATTAGACCAGGATGGGCACCTAAATAAGATTAAAAAAATAGCATGCTTTGGGTATTGCTGAGGTTACTTTTGCTTGAAAGAGCTTTCACTTTTCACTCTCTCCACGTAACATCTTCAACATTTGACACAGCCTCAAAACATTTATTGACTGCTGAAGTAAAATATACCAATGTATCTTCGCACTAAATTTTTATTTGGTACAACTAGTTTCAATGCATCAGCATCCTCCTCAGGTACCTAGTTAGTATGTATTATGCCCAACATCTCCGTGCCAAACTTCCCCAGCCAAACACGGACTTTGATGAATAACCGCTGTTCAATCATCCACTACATTTGGACTTGAACCAAATCATCCATCAGACAGGGGTCCACCAACAACGCAATCTAGCCTGAACAACGCCCGCAGGCGATTTGTGCTTGGCATGTGTTGAAGGTCAGACAACCCCTTGCCCCACCAATCCTCCATGGTGCAAACATGCCACGGCCTACAGTCATCTCAGGGAAAAATTGTTCACCATACTTTTTAACCAAACCATGTATTTAACCACCGCAGTAATCAACCCCGAAGTTAGGTTTGTTAAATGAGAACAGAGCTCAACAATTACGGAGCTTATCCCCAGTGCACTTAAGCACACACGTTGGTAGCAATCTGAGGTTATTTGCTGACGACACGGTGGTGTACAGGGAAATAAGGAGCCAACTAGATCGCAAGCTACTCTCTAGAGACTTAGAAAATATCTCGGAATGGTGCAATAAATGGGGGTTGACACTTTATTAAGATAAATGCGCAGTTTTGAAATTTTGGAACAAAGGTATCAACGAACAGTATTTAAACTACAAAATAGAGGGTTCAGTATTGACTACGGCAAATCAAGTGAAATATTTGGGGGTTGTTCTAACACCACGCCTTTCATGGGGAGCACATATCTAGAGCACATGGGGAGCGCATATATAGAACAAGCGAGGCTTAGACTTTTAGAAAGGTTCAGAACAAACGAGTTTAACTATGACACTGAAGGAATTATAATGGCCCCACACTACTAAGGTAGATCAGACCACAAAGATAAAATAAGGGAGATAAATTCCAGGACAGATAGGTACAAACACTCATTCTTTCCCCGAACAATCAGAAATCATAATAGAAAGAAACCGAAGTCACTTTAGAAATATTGAAAACATTGAATTTACAAGTCGGAGCAAAGTTAAACATTGCAAAGATTTTAGGTATACTTTCCGGTGCATGTGTATGTAAGATGTAGATTGAGTGTTAGCATGTGCGTGGGGTGTAAGTGTTCATGAATGTATGCCATGTTTTTTTTGTGGATGTATGATTTTGTGGTTATTGCATGCGGTTTTTTTTTCTTTTTCTTTTCTAAATTACGGGTGGTGTCCTAACATCCCCCGCCACACGCCCTTGCGGCGGCTTGCGGGGTATTAAGTCGATGTAGATGTAGAAGTGAAATACACACATCATGCTAGGGGGGGCAGTTTCTTTACTCCCTGTATCATTTGTTATTACTTCCCAAAAGAAGATCTGGTACCCAAAATTACATAGCCAAGTTTAAGGGCAGAGGTGTTCCTATAAATCTCAAAATCCAAACTCTAGGGTCAATAGCACCATGCTCTATTCTCTGGACTACCACATTCCTTCAATAGCACATATGATAATGCAAATTATTAATATTGATATTCTACCCGTTAGACTAAGTTTTGAATGGAGGACACAGCCTACACAATACATTTATTTGCCTAAATATATATTTACTTGCCTCTCATAGCAAAAAGCTTTCACAAATGAGAAGGAATTGATGACAGCAATGATTCAAATAACTCCATAAAGAAAATGTTAGAAATTTCAGGGTGGTACGGTCATTTTGGTGCTATGGTAGTCCAGGGGCTACCGACTGGAGGGCCCAGGTTCAATTCTGGGTGATGGCTTTGGGAAACCAATGCTTCAGCCAAGCGCTGTAAATTTTTGGGCACCGGCACGGGCAAACAGCGGTGGTATAGAGATATAAAAATTGCCCCATCTCACCCCTGATGCATGAATACCTCATTCTGTTTGGCTTTTTGCGGTATGAGGTGATCTCTTTCCTCAAAACTGACCCTAGGGTTAATTATTGTGGTGATTGTTCAAGTCATTTGCCCACATTGGAACCTTAACCCAGTTTGGAGCCGTTTCTTTTCACTTCTGGCCAAATACCTTTGTCAAGTGTAGCACTGAGTAGTTCTCTTTCACAATGAATTTATGAGGGCTTTACATGAACAAGATGTTCCGATATTGGGTATACGAGGTGTGTTTAAGAAGTAAGGTGACTCAATATTTTTTTGAAAAAATATTTATTTATTCTCCAATATTCAAGTTGGTCAAGTTGTCCCCTTCAAAGTAATCCCCCAGATACAATACACAGTTTGGGAAATATTCCAAAACTGTCAACTGCTCATGAAAATAGCATCCCAGAAACTTGTGCCCACACTTTATTCAATCCTCGCAGCAATTCTGATAAGCACTTTTTGGTGTGGCCTTGAGCTCTTCCAGCGATGCAGTCTTTATCTCCTCAATCGTTGCAAATCTCGGTCCTTTCATAAGTCTCTTCAGTTTTGGGAAGAGGAAAAAGTCACAGGGAGCCAAATCCGGTGAATGTGGTGGCTGATGCATTATTGTGGTGTTGTTTTTCACCAAAATATCTCTCACAAGCAACGATGAGGGAGCATTATCGTGATGCAAAAGCCATGAATTGTTTTTCCACAATTCCGGGCATTTTTTTCGTATAGCTTCTCGCAAATAGTGCATAACTTCAAGGTAATATCCACACTCCTTGTTCACCGCACAACATTGTGGTAAGAATTCCTGAGACACTTCAACACGGTAAATGAAGAAAACAGTGAACAAAACCTTGACATTTGATCGAACTTGGCGTGCTTTTTTCGGTCTTGGTTCTCCCGCGTTCTTCCATTGCGACGATTGGGCTTTGGTTTCGAAATCATAACCATATACCCATATTCGTCACCAGTTATGATCCTTTTGAGCAAATCAGGGTCATCATTGATGCCATTCAACAGCTCCTTAGAGCGATGCTCATGCGATGGTTCTTCTGCTCAAAATTAAGCAGATTCGGAACGAACTTCACTGACACGCGCTTCATGCCCAAAACATCCGAAGAAATTGCATGGCACGAGCCAACCGATCTACCAACATCCTTAGCAACTTCTCCAGTAGTACGTCAAGGATTTTTAAAAAACAATTTTCTTCTCTGCTTCAACGTTTTCATCAGTTGTTGATGTCCTGGGGCGTCCAGAGATAGGTTGATAATTGGCATTTCTCAACCATCTAGGAAGAGTTAGCACCAGTCGTAAACATTTTTTTACTCAAGAGTAGACTAACTTGATGCCGCTACCAACATTTCAAGTGCTTTGGAGCACAAAATTTGATGCAAATTCTTTGATCCATTATTTTTTATAGCAGAAATTGCTGAGCACACCAAAACACGTCTAACATTTGCATCTGTTAATAACAAACTACATATGTTATGTTGTTAAAACAGTTAAAAAAAATACAACAAATATGTGGACCAAACCAACAAAACAAAAAAAAAATGAAAATCGAATGTATAATGCCCGCGAAATTCGAAAAGTCACCTAATTTTTTTAACACACCTCGTAAACAATTCCGAGTAATTGTAGCTATATACCCAGCACCATGGACAAATAAATCCACTGTTGAAGGGGATGTCCTGGTGGTTTAGGCTAAGAAAGGCACTTGGCTGTCAAATGGGAGGCTCCAGGTTTGAATCCTGGTCTAGTTGGACGATTTATCCACCATGAAATTTCTTGCATTTGTGAGCAAAGCAGCAGACAACAACAAATGTTTATGTTCTGGGATTTCCTGTGATTTCTTTTGAATTTTATAAAAACGGTTTTGCAATGGTTGGAAATTGATTACAATTTGGGAAATTCAAGATAGGAAAAAAGTTACAATGTATACCGTACACTTCACAATTGGTAATAAGTGCAACGGAATAAAAAAAAGTATTAGGCACAGTAGAAAATGACCTCTTGGGTTGATTTAATGCATGAACTAATCACATGATGAATTCTGCCAATGATCATGCTATGTGCTGAAACAAAAGCTTGGAAATTCGAGCATTATTCTCACGAAAAATGACTTAAATAATGAAAACAATGTGATGAGCTTGTTGCCTATTATGAATTCCATGACGGAATGGCATTTCAACCAATGGGAGGTTTTACTCTCCACAATGTTGATATTTCTGTCAACACTGGCAAGCAATACTACAAGAGATCTTGGAGATATAATCATCCAGTTGGCTTCGAACATCACATCTCCATGACTCAAACAATTTCTTGAGAGCATAAACTTCAAGGAAACGTACAATATACAATAGATGTAGTACACCAGTCGAGCATATGTTTCTTGGTTAATAATATGCATCTCTTTCAAACAAATTTGAATGCTATTAATGCGTATTAGACATGGATTAATTGTAATTATCATTCAAAAATTTCAAATGACAACTGAATTCTACGTACCTTTTTCTCTTGTTTGGCTCTGAAGTGAAATTGAAGGAAGTTGGTGACTACATTTCGGATTGTATTGCCGATTAGGTACTTAAGTAATCCATAAGATACAGTTGGTACAACAAGAGCCCATACTGGAAGCATGCGTCCTGGGAAATACAAATTTTAACCAATCACCAATATCATATCCACTTACACTCTCGCTATAATGCGCACACACATCCCTGGCAACCAAAATATAAATAAAATAACAATGATCTTACGATCAATGTCACCATAGTTTATCACAAATTTCTGTCGCCAGGTTTTTACATTTTTGATTGAATTTATTCATATGACACTGAGTTGTCATTTTGCTACCCCAGGAATATTGTAAATAATGATTGATAACTGTAGATAAAAATGCCTCCACTAGTTTAGCACAACACTAACACAAATTGATATGCCATTTCATAAAAGAATGTCAACTCGAAAAACTATAAAACAGATGTGTAATGTGCATAGGCATGATACCAAAGTTTGCCATTTGGACAAACTAAAAAATATTCATACTATTTCTATGGAAGCACACGTCAATATATTCAAATACATCTTACGACAAAACACTATGGTAAGTAAAGAGAAAATAGCAATAACAAGCATGTCAGAAATAAGTACTCATAAAGAAAATAAAAATTTCTCATTAGCATGAGCGCTTAAGAGTTCTGAATATGACCAGCACTTTCTAAATTAATGATAGAGGAAAGAGATACTGGTTCTGGTGTACCAGGAAATTGAGAGATCAACCAAATGCTAGAAAATATCAACGGGAATTCATATGGATGCAAAAATATACAAAAATTCATAAGAGCATTTCTTTCAAGCACCATAAATGTAATGGAAATGAGTGCTACCAAAATGACCAATGTGAAATGCATTGTGCTCGACCAAATGTTTCCTTAGCCGTCTTAGGGAAATGTATTTAATGGGTAGCCACATCAACAATTAAGGAAATTTTAAAAGTTCTGCAAAAATATATTATCTGTTCAACATCTTCCAGATGAAAACTTGATGACAAATACACGCTAGATTGATTGGGTGCAGAATTGACTGGAATACACAGATCAAGAAAGCTCAGCAGTTAAAAAGCAGGGCTTGCAAACAACTCACCAGTTGCAGGTGGACTCCAACAGAGTAGCCTGAAGGCTCCCTCTCGGAAGACATCCAAAACACCGGGTTTCTCACTTGCAATTTCGCTTTGAACGGTTTCCACAAGACTAGCAGAGAAGAATGGAGTAACCAACGCAATACTGGTACTGGAAACATAAGGAAAGATGACTGAGGGCTTTTCTGTGACTATATATTTTAGCACAAAGCTAACCATAGATTTTGTTCACATGCACATTGGGTAAATGAATCATTCGCCAATGCTTTGGAAGCAACATTACAAAAGAGCTGGCACACTGTTGGCTCTCCTGAAACACCAGACAGTGTGTCCATCCAACAATTCTACTTACATACCTGCACAGATATCTGTGATATTCTGTGCTATCAGCAATTGAGGGTATTGGAAGGGATTGTTAGGACATCAGTCATTTGAAGTTTTTGAGTTAATGAGAACATACCTCAAAACAGTGAACATACAATGGTAGGCTGAAAGGTTCTCGGAATCACCACCAGACGTCAGTGCTAGCACAATGAGTTCCCCATGTAGTAATAGCTAATCCTTAGGGATGGGGATGGTGTGGAGCTTAATGTACTGCCTTCCCACCCAGAGGGCCTGGGTTTGAACCCAGATGAGACATATATTTTACTGGTGTCCCGTTCCCTAATTGAGATGCTTTGTGGAGGGCACTTTGAGTGAGTACGCCGCCCGTCAGAAGGGGCATTAAGTTGCTGACCCCTTGGCGCTTTTCGTTAAGAGGAGGCTAATGCTGACACAGGGTTTCTCTCCACACTTCATCCTTTCTTATCTATCCCCTGGAGCACAAATGACCTCAGTCGTGGGCTGCCTTCCCTAAAACCTACTACCACTAGGTAATCCTTAATGAGTAAACTTGAAATGCATTTGTACCCTGGGAAGAGATCTGTGGTGCAGTTGCCTCTCTGCTTTGTGATTTGTTGCCTCTCTGAAGTGATTTGTGAAGACGTAAAAAATTGAGATTCGAGCAGTACTTAAGTACTTCATTAGGAAAGGTATGAAAGCAGAGGAAATTCATGTATATAAGTAGGTTCAGTTTAAGTTAGTCACGTAGGCTTTCAGAACACTCAGGGGGACATTGCTTCTTTATACTCAACCGTTGCCAAGTTGAGAAGTGAGTTGTAAGTTTGGTTAGGACAGCTTAGATGAGCCAAAACGTGCCATTACTCCAGAAATCATTGCAAAAGTGCATTAACTGGTCATGGAGGATCGTCGACTGAAAATGCAAGAATCATCGAAGCTGTAGGATGTCATCTGAAAGACCATATCAAATTTCAATAGAGGAATTGAATATGAGATAACTATCTGCTAGATGGGTGCTATGACTTTTGATGCTGGATCACTCACGCATGAGAATGGAAATATCCAAACAATGTTTGACCCGTTTTAAGAGCAACCAACAAGATCTTGTCTGCACTGGTTTGTGCCCACAGATGAAACTTGGGTCCACTACTATACCCCAGAGACAAAACAGCAATCAAAGCAATGGAAACATTGATTCACCACCACCAAAGAAAGCAAACGCAATATGGTCCGCCGTCCAAGTGATGGCTTCAGTTTTATGAGATGCGAAAGAGGTTCTGCCTTCTGGATCTTACCTCTGGTCAAACAATTACTGGAAAATACTATGGTAACCTCCTGGACCAACTACAGCAAAAGATACACAAAAAAATAACAAGTTTTGGAGGGAGGAAAATCATCTTTCACCTAGACAATGCAAACCCACAAACAAGTGTGACTGCCATGGCATAAATATGTCTAACTAACATATGAATTGTTACCATACCCACCATAATCGTCTGATTGGGTACCATCAGATTTCCATCTTTTCTCCAAGCTCAAAATTTTCCTTGCTGCATCAATCTCTCTTCAAACAAAGACCTAACAACTGAAATAGACAGGTATTTTGCAGGCCTGAAAAAATCTAATTTTTGAGATGGAACCAAGACATTGGAACATCGCTGGACCAAGTGCATTAGTGTACAGGAAGACTGCAATTTGAAAAATAAAAAAGTTTCACTGAGGTAACTTGTTTATATCTATTCCATTCAGAGAACTTTCCTAATCACCCTCGTAATTTGTTCTTGTCCAAGATTCATACCTCAAAACCCACTTTTCAATTCCATTTTATTTGGTGAAAAATTAACCTAATCTGTTCACAAATTTAGAAATTTTGGACAAAATATAAAAATGCCTTCATGTACAATTATTACATATTTTAATTTATGGCATGAATTTCATATTAAATGATTTAAAATAAAATCTTTCCCAGTTAAATTTAAGAAAATCAATGTTATTATGACTAGTTCTGAAGTTTGGTTTTTCATTGGTCTTCAGTTATTTCTTTTTGGGTCATAAATTTAAAAATGGGATGCAAACTATAGGGCTTCTGCCCTTCACGCACATACACAAGTAAATAATGTGTAACATAGCACTAAGTTGGGAAAAGTTACTCAATCCCTAAACAAAAGCCCAACGGCATGTGAAATTCACGCATCAGGGCAATAAGGGTGGAAAGGGTGGACAGTTCCCTACTTCCTGTGCCAGTTTTGCTTTCCCAGGAAGTTCTGGTACCCAAAAAGATCACACGGCTATGGTGGAGCTGAAGGTGCCCACAAAAGGCTTGCCCGGGAATCGAACCCAGGCCCTCCAGTCAATCCCTTAAGCACTACCCCTCGACTACCACAACCCATGCATGATAAATTATCTCTAATTTTTATGCCTTTTCTACTTTTTATAAATTTTTATATCATGATACTACTGTCTAGATTCTGTTATTGAATTCGAAATCAACAAAGCAATTGAACAAATGGTGGTCATTTCTCTTATGTATATACAAGTATATGGTAGGAATGGATGAAATGGAAAACTGTTTTTCCTTAGCATATCAGGAAAACATTAAGATAATGAAGTATATAAATGAATAAATCAATTTACTTTGTAAACACAGTTGATATGTGGGTGACACACGAATGACACTCTTGAGCCAAACCAACTGCCTGAGTGATGCAATCAGTGTTGAATTTCAGGTGCCTGCAACCCTTCTGCAACGGGTAGCAAGCCTTGTACCTACGTAGGCAGACAGTTCCCAGACCGACAAAACAGTTCCGTGCAGTTCTGCAGAGCATATCTCAGCTCACAAATAGCTTAAAACCAAGCTAGGCTCCACCACTGATGAGAGGTGCCAGTTTTACCAGAAGGCAACGATGGAATTGATTAATCTGATATCATCAACACCAGAGCGGTGAGTGAGATGTGAGATTTGCACAGAATTGATTTCAGGATAGTGAGGTGGGAGGCAATGAGAAACCATTATTCGCAGAAGACTCAACCATTGAATTCACATACGTGACATGACATTCTTACCAGGGAAAAAATCTCTTCAAAATGTCTTCCAATCGGATCTTCAGTAAGAGATTTCTGGCTGGGCATTGCAGTCCAAATTCATTAGTATGGAAAATAACTTATATTTTTGTTATTGGGTAAAAATGACTCTGTATTTATTTCCACCGACATCTTTTTATTGCACAACCTGGCTTCAACAAAACATTGTCATCATCGGGTTTGAGGGATAACCTGGATAAGAATTAATCTTGATCAAGGCAAATGAATTTCAACACTTTGAAACTGTTGTGTTTTAAAACATATTAACAGATGATTCTGTCAAAGTTACTGCTTAGGCATCTCCCACAGTTGCTTGGACTTGATACGCAGTACTCAATTATCCCAACTGGGAAACGAATAACCAAAAAACATTGAGTATACTGAACAATAACAATCAGCCTTGATGAGATCCACTGACTTGGCAGACAATGTTTTGCTTAGACACAGTAGTGAAATAGATTTCAGTTGAAATGGACACAGGAGTCATCTTCATCCGATATTCACAATGCTACAGAATGGGCCAAGTAAGATTTGATAACCAAGCCAGTCAATCTTGATGCCATTGAATTTTATAATTTAATTCTCAGACAACACAAATTTGGTATTTCCAGATTCCAACTTGGACCAACCTTTGCTATTCCAAACAATTACCCCATAAACAACAGATGCATTAGTCCATGCAAAACAGCACAACGACAGGCCTCTCAAATTAAATAAGTTATATCAAACAAGCTATCTCTGACAACGCATCCTTCCAACCATCAAGGGTGTTTAAATAAAATGGTGTTGGTTATAAATAGAAAGACAACCAAGTGAAGGCAAAAGTTATGCCCACCAAATACAAAAGAATATCTGTATTCACTTCAAATTGAATTAATTAACTATAATTATTTTAAAAAACATTTTCATTAATCTTTTACAGGATATCAACTATGTTTTTAAAGAAGTAATCACTTAGGTTAAATGACTTGGATGTTCAGACAACATTCACTCCTTTTCAAGAGAATTTCAACAGAACTCAATTTGATATATTTAAAATTGAGGGGTGTCACAGCTTTCTAACATCAAGGTTTGCTGTAAAGTTGAAATTTAGGTTTTAAAAAAAATTATAGTAAATAAAACTATTTATCAAACATATTTCAAAGTTTGAGACAGTTATCTCAGTCCACTAGGACAAGAGTAGAAAAACTAAAGGCAATAGGCAGTGAAAAGAAACTCAGAATAAATAACGACGTGAGAAAGTACTATTTAGGGATGAATGAAAACAATTGGAATAAAAGGAAGTTAAATGGGTGTCTTTTCGTATAAATATGTCATGAAAAGAGTCAGGTTTTTTCATTCAGTTTGCTCAAAGAATAATGCTAATGAATGAATGTGCAACTAAACATTACTGTGCTTTAAAAACTATCACCCATGTGTACTGATTTATGAGTTAGATTACTCGCGAAACCAAGTTTATAATTGCTCCTAAATATGAACAAAAGACTTGAAACCACGATGACTTATCATAATGTACAAATAAATCTTTTGACTTGACTCACCATTTCAAAAGAAGATGTTGTCCTATAGATTTCATTGATGAATGCCATGACAACTCTCTGAAAAAGAAAACCAAGATTGATCCTTACTAGTGATAACTTTGATTAGTTCATGGCTAAGATGGATGAAGGCCCTTAAGCCAAACATTTTGTTTATTCAAAACATTACAGTTGGCTTAATATGAAAAGCATATCATGGAACAATTATTTAACTCTGAATCAGTTTTGTTTCGATTTCATAATTTTTTCAGGGGTAAAATTTGTTGAGATTGAAATGGAATAGAAACAAATTATCACAATTTTGTAAATGAACAAATAATGAGCGTGAAAACACCAGATATGACATGCCCCATTACTTTCATATTTAAATATAATTCTTATACCACCTACAGACAATACAAAGATGTTAATTTAAAACTTGTTCGCTAACTGAATTGTATTAACCTTGCTCCAAAGATTGAGAAAGAGTGGCGATCCTGCGACAGAATGTTTAACTTATGTAACTTTTCTAACATTTTTCTCACTTTGGCCAAGGCGTAAATTTGGAGAGCACATCTTCAAGCGCTAGAGCCACCCCACGGATGAGGAGAATACTTCCAACTCCCTTCCATAGAGCACCCAAACCTTGCCGCTGATGAAGTTTAATTACCACAGGCACCAGGGTGATTGGAAAAATGTGATACCGAATCGAACTGGCATTAACCTAAAAATAATAGATGGCATCACAACTTAATGTATGGATTAATATCAGAATAAGCAAAACAAACGGTTTAATATTTCATAGCATAGATTTTTGATATCTCTTTTTGGCAAAGAGCATTGTCACATGCTGTGATATAATTACTGCTGCCAAAATGTAAGCTGGCACTGCTCCGAAATGCATACGATTCACTCAAATACTGGACATATTTCAAACAAAACATTTCTTTATGAAATACCAACCTGACATTGCCTTCTCAGCACAACAAAAGGATGACTTAGAAGATGTTCAGCAACCAAACTTGCTAAGTTTACTCCCAGACTAACATATCTTCTGACAACTAATTCTGTAAATGAAAGGTGTTAATTGAAAACCGCGTTTACTCGTTAGCGCGCCTTTAGTTTTTTAGAAACATGAATTGTAGGAGTTTGTAGTAAAGCAACATAAATTTCCCATTTGTATACAGGCTTTTCTGTAGTTACCATTTGAAGGTACACCATCATCGATTGGCAGAGAGTCCGGTCTGCGCTCAATGTCTGAATCTCCTATCCTGCCGTAAGATCCTGTGTAGTAATTTACTTGCCCGGCAGCATCATCGAGATCCACGTCCGATTTGTAAGAGGGCTGAGAACGCAGCCGATATTCCTCCATACCTGCCATATTACATTTTCCCAGTCTCGCCAACTAAATAAATAACTGAAAACTTCAAGATGTGGTAATGTTGTAGAAGTCATTTTTTGTTTGACAATGGAAGGGTGATTAGCGGCTGTTTTTATTTACGAAAACTTGTATTTCTTAACCGCTTATTAATTGCTATTGCAGTAATGCAGAATACTTTTGTTCTTATCCACATTTAGCCTCTTGGAAAATGTCTTATATGTATGTTCCAGCCGATGATATCCGTGATACTAATTTAGAAGACAACAGTATGATGTCAAATGCAAAATACGAGAAGAAGTATAAGAAATTGAAAAGATATGTTAAAAACATGGTTTTTGTAAGTGGCCTTTGCGTATGTTTTAAGGATTGTAGTATTTTATGCATTTTAGTGGATTTTTTTAACCAACCGGTCATGTTGACTCACTCACAGGAAAATGCGGCAATATGTGACCAAGTTGCTCAACTACAAGAAAAAATCTTGATTGTTCAAGAAGAGAGGCGATACCTTCTGAAAAAAATATATCATCTACAGGCAGTAGCCGGTACGTAATCATTGGGGATTTTAGCAGTAGTTATTCCGTTTTATTAGGTAAAACTATCATTGGCGTTTTAATGAAAAGATTCGCCACATTTTAGTATAAGGTTTTCACGACGATTTTAGTAAATCTCATCATTTGAAAATACTGACGATAAACGTTCCTCACGCGGTAGTGTGCATGTACATTTTGTAAAGGTTAACTATCGCATGCTATCATATGGAGGTGAGCAATGAATATGATGCATAATAAATGAAAAAGAAAAACTTTGTTCCAATCCACCACTTAAGTGGTGGATTGGAACACAGTTTTTCTTTTTCATTTATTAAAATGAACTTCCACAAAGTTGAGGCTGAAACTATTGAGATAATGATGCATAATACTAATATTTTAAGCCCCTAGTAAGCCAATGATGAAGTTGTATGTTTTTTTACACATTTATCGTTTGTGAACGTATGAAATGCTCTCGGACACTAAAATGTATATTAATGTAGAATGTTCTAACGGAATCACAGAAAAATCACATCTGTCACTTTGAAATCCCTATGGTACAGAGAAGGTGGTTGCTTGATTGGGGATTTTGCAAGTTGTACTCCTTCATTTGTGTAGAATTCCCAAAAGAGTTTTACGCCTTTGCTAAATACTGCAGTGATCATTAATTTAGGCAATAGTCACATGGTAAGCCGCACTTTTCATTTGAAGTTCACGAGCCGATTTTTGTTTCTGAGGTGAGTCAAGCCAATTTATTTTTTCTCTTTATTGTGTGATTGCCCAGTGAATGAAACAGGTAGACAGTGTGATGTTTTAGTGCTCTTTTAATTATGATAAGAGTTATTACTTGGACTTTGCTATGGCTATTGTTATGTAAAATTAAATGAAGTAGGCCAAATAGGCATGGCCCAGTACTTTTAGCATTAATAATGCAGCATTTAACTATGGCGAGTGTTATTTATGGCTAACTTGAAGAATAAACTTAATGATCGTCAACAAGGACTCATTATTTTGAAACTTGGGGGCACCATCCTGTCAAAGACATTATGAGGTTATGCAGTTGTAATGAGTTCAAGCAAATTTCCTGATTCAGGGGTCTGTGAACCTTTGGATTCGGGCCATGAATACAGTTATCATAACACTTGTTTAAAAAAACCATTAAAATGGATGCTTTAATAAATAGTAGCATTACATTTTTGAAAATATCCAATAGTTATCAAAGGTGCACTTGATATGTAGCTTGGATAACATTATATTTTTTTAAAAAAGATCAAGTGTGTGTCATTAATTACTCATGTGTTAAGTTCTGTCAGCTTTCCTGAAAAGTAATATTTGTTGTTTGTTCTTTGATAACCGAGAAGAGTAAAACCTCTGTGGCTGATGAGTAAATAATGTATTTATTGATGGAAATTCAGAACCAAATGCATTTTTGTGTAGATATGGAAAATCAGCTTCAGTCTCAGCAGTTGACAAGACCAGTTTCCATCATTGGTACCCATACACCATCCTCTAGCCAAGAATCTACATCGGTTCCCAAGAAAAATGCCACCAAGAGGAAATCAACATCTGAAATCCCTGGTAATTTTTGTTCCCTGTCGTGTTAGCATGTTATGCATAGCTCCTTTCTTTTCAAGAGGGCTATCTCACAAGTAATAGGAAAAATAACGGTATAATAACTTGCCCACCCAACTAATGGCTCTTTCATTGTTAAAAGTTAAATGTACTCTTAATTTTTTAATAATAATTTATAACTCTAAGTTGAGTTAATGTTTTCATGAATTATGCAGAGGTTTATAGTGGCCCTATATTTATTTTACAATTTCGAATGGTAGAATTACCTGTGCAGTCCTGAAGTGGGGTACATATGCACACATTGGGACTTGTGAAGTATTTTGAAAAAAAAGGAAGGAGAAATATTTATCAATCTATTTTGGAAAAGTGGTAGAATATCTAATGATACTTACTTTAAATCCAATGATGCTAACTGCAGATTATTTACTGTTTTACGCAAAAATAATTTTGATATTTTGCAAATATTTTCGGATGAATATAATGAGGTCATATTACTTTTACTTTGTGTTGATTTTTTGCTAAAGGTGATGTAACATATATTTTGGAGTACGTAAGTTTTGGTCCTCATTGTTTTATTTTTATCATCTTGGGCAATCGTATCAGTGTGGAATGGAGTATCATCATTACCAAAACATTTCAAGACTTGTGTCTTGCCTCTCTCCATAATTTCACAGTCAATCGCCATGAGCAGTTCCTTTAAGTTTTGCCTCTCGTAGTGAATGGCAAACGGAAGAATGGAGATTTACTTGATTTGCCTCAAACATTATTCATTCCTGATTGAAATCCATATGTTTTCTGTCTATGAATCTCTATTGCATTACTTTTATTTATTTATTATTTCATCTTGTTAATGGTAAAATATAACATATGTAGCGAGAAAACAGAAAATGGATACGTACATACATATACAGAAATATACCTCAGAAATGGTAGTAGTAAATTCACCTCCTGTACTACCTTGCGAGAAAAATATTAATTTTTATCATAAAAACAATTGTTCATTGAAAAAGATTTTAAACCTAGATTTAAACATATTATATGATTGTTTGGTAACTTATATGCCTGCTGGTAAATGATTTTAAATTTTAATGCCAGCACAAAGGGGTTCATTTTGAAGCAAAGAAATGGAATACTATATCACTGGCACCTTCTTTCTTTGTCTTGTGGCATAACAATGCTTGCTCTAATTTTTTTAATAGACACATGTTTTCACGAACACATACACATACATGATGTAAGTACAAACACATTGTGGGTAAGATCTCAAGATTTATAAAATGAATCTACATGATTTTCTTTTTCGAATCTTGGCTATACACGTTTTTCTAATTACTCTTTTTTTGCATGATGAATACTTATTCAACCCTCATAGCAGAGCCTCGAGAGATAATTCTATAGCACACTCGAGATTGGAAATTACCGAAGCAGGCTTATTTAAAAACTGCTTTATCTACAACCCTTGCTAGGTTTCTTAGAGCATAAGAAATGCTGGAAAGTTTACTGTATAAATGCCTAATGTGTATGTTCATTCCAGCTAAAGCTTTCGTCAATTATTAACCCTAATGACTGTAATTGACTCTTTCATTTTAATCACCGAGAAGAAACCTCTAAAGTCAACCCTAAAGTTAAGAAGACAGTGACCACAAAAATGAAGAAAATTGTTCAGCCAATCCCACTGGACATCACCGGAAGGCCTGTGTTTCCCATTGTACTTGGAGGATTAACCGTCCACAGCCTTGGAGAGGTAATCCATTCGGATACTTGAAACCCTTGTTGCTGTTGGTTCATGAAAGCATTCTCGTGTGGGGAGGTTCCTAGAAGCATGTTTTCTTTCCCTTAGGTTGTTTCGGATCGCAGTGGCTATCACACGGAAGAGCTGATTTACCCCGTTGGGTTTTGCTCGACAAGGGTTTACGGAAGCCTCAAGGACCCAGAGAGGAAATGCGTGTACACTTGTAAGATTCTGGATGGCGGTTCGTCTCCCAGGTATGATTGTCTTATTCCTATTGGATCTTGCAAGAGGATTCATTCCATTGCCTGCATAATTGATAAAAGCCCCATTGAATGTTATCGGAGAGGACTTGCTTGCATAACTGAGGAAGTGCCTGGATTGATGTATTTTGCAGGTTTGAAATAGTAGCAGATAGTGACTTGGATGCCCCGTTGGTGGGACATTCTGCCAGTCAGTGCCACTCCCTCCTGCTACGGCATATTAATCGAGTCTTGGGCGTCGAAGTGGTCAACATGAAGGGGAGGGGTCCTGAGTTCTTCGGATTCTCTCATCCGACCATACAAAACCTAATTCAGAGCTCTCCTGGAACACGGAAATGCTCCAACTACAAATGGATTAAATTTGAGGTAATGTTTCACTCAATTGGTATGTGGGTATGTGTGTGTGTATATATATATATATATACATATATATATATATATATATATATATATATATATATATATATATATATATATATATATATATATATGTTTGAATGTATGTATATATATATATATATATATATATATATATATATATATATATATATATATATACATACATTCAAACACGAAATTCCGCCAAACGGCGAATAAATACTCATTTATATACAAACAGATATAAGGAAAAGGGATAGGAACACACATAAAGGACGAACACAATAAAGGTGGGGAAGGCGGAATCGAACGGATCACAAGAGTAAAAATATTTCCTTGACCGGGACTCGAACCTCGGATCTTTCCACTTGCCGGGCGGATGCTCTTAACCACTTGAGCTATCGAGGAAACGTACTTTACCCCTTATATATATATACGACGAGCCTCATGCAAAAACTCTTCCTTAATTGATATGCTCCCTATCCCCAAACACGCCTCCGAACACAACACTCCCTTTGATAAATGCTATAGTGTATCCATCATAGCATCCCTCCCACCCTCTGATCCTCCACTGAAACTCAAGACATTAGAGCAATCCTTCATCTGGCTCTTGGAGTCCTGGAACTGGCCAGGAATCAATATTAGGCACTAATTACCCTGCTCTAATTATATTTTCATCCCCCTTCCACCCCCATCACCTTCTACATGTTCCCCACCCTTCTAACGCTGCCCCTCCAAACCCGTCCCTTCGGAATTCTCTCCCCACCTTCCCCTTCCATCCATCGCTCCAGCCCTCGTATTCACTTCAGTTCTGTCCCTCTCTTCCTTTATAAAGGTGGCAACGACCACCAAAAATTTGAAATATATATATATATATATAAATATAAATATATATATATATATTTACATATATATATATAAATATATATATATAAATATATATATTTACATATATATGTATATATATTTACATATATATATATATATATATATATATATAAATATATATTTACATATATATGTATATATATTTACATATATATATATATATATATATATATATATATATATATATATATATATATATATATATATATAACACTTTTTGAAAGACTCACGGACGTGAATAATAATGTATAACACTTAGCACTAGTGGACACAGACAAAAACACAGAAACACACAAAAAAAGAGACTCACTATTTTTCGAATTTTCGGTGGTCGTTGCCACCTTTATCAAGGAGGAGAGGGACAGAACTGAAGGGAATACGAGGGCTGGAGCGATGGATGGAAGGGGAAGGTGGGGAGGGAATTCCGAAGGGACGGGTTTGGAGGGGCAGCGTTAGAAGGGTGGGGAACATGTAGAAGGTGATGGGGGTGGCTAAGTCTCCCACCCACTTTTTAACTCTCTCCCACCAATTCCCTCCTCTACTTGCACTTCTAGCAATGTAGTGTACCTTCTGAAGTGCCAACTGTGCCCTGCCTATTATATTGGGCAAACCACCACACCCCTCAATATCAGAATCAACAACCACCGAGCCTCATGCAAAAACTCTTCCTTCATTGACATGCTCTCTATCCCCAAACACGCCTCCGAACACAACACTCCCTTTGATAAATGCTATAGTGTATCCATCATAGCATCCCTCCCACCCTCTGATCCTCCACTGAAACTCAAGACATTAGAGCAATCCTTCATCTGGCTCTTGGAGTCCTGGAACTGGCCAGGAATCAATATTAGGCACTAATTACCCTGCTCTAATTATATTTTCATCCCCCTTCCACCCCCATCACCTTCTACATGTTCCCCACCCTTCTAACGCTGCCCCTCCAAACCCGTCCCTTCGGAATTCCCTCCCCACCTTCCCCTTCCATCCATCGCTCCAGCCCTCGTATTCCCTTCAGTTCTGTCCCTCTCCTCCTTGATAAAGGTGGCAACGACCACCGAAAATTCGAAAAATAGTGAGTCTCTTTTTTTGTGTGTTTCTGTGTTTTTGTCTGTGTCCACTAGTGCTAAGTGTTATACATTATATATATATATATATATATATATATATATATATATATATATATATATATATATATATATATATATAAATATATATATTTACATATATATGTATATATATTTACATACATATATATATATATATATATATATATATATATATATATATATATATATATATATATATATATATATATATATATATAATTATATATGAATGTGTGTGTGTGTGCATATTCTAAGAATGTATATATATATATTTATAATTGTTAATTGGTAATCTACCGATTAAGATGAATTATATATATATGAATGTGTGTGTGTGCATATTCTAAGAATGTATATATATATTTATAATTGTTAATTGGTAATCTACTGATTAAGATAAATTTTCAATGCATACAACTACCTGATAAATATTTTGCCTCTCTTAACAAAACACAACCCAGCATCCTACTCTACATTTCTGTACATTTCCTTCCTACCTTCATCCATTCATACATCCCTATCCTATTCCTGCCCTTTTCTCATTTGCCGGACTATCTCCCCTCTATCACAGTCTTCAACATCCCACTACCGATCAATGTGACTTCGTTTATAATATCATTTTTGTTCAATATGCTTCTGTTCTTTGCAGCCATGATTGTGTAAAGGTTAACAATTTATATAACAATGAAAGATCTGGCTCTTTCCCGGCGTATTAGTTGGGTGAATTTTTCTCGGGTCTTCCACCGGGTCAATGGCTCCATAGCTGCCGACATTTCGAAAAATTTCAATAGGGATTCAGGTTTTCATTTGAGCAATACCTGGAAACCTATTCTGAAATGCATCAGGGAAACAAGGCAGAACGCTCGGCCAATCACGAGGCGCCCCGACAATGGTGGGTCTGGGGACCAATCAGATGACACCTGAGCCGTGGAGGTGGGTAAATATATTTGAAACTTTTTGGCGGAACGGCAATCAGCCGTGATGACGATGACCGAGTCGGGAATTGAAACGTTGGCAGCTATGGAGCCATTGACCCGGTGGAAGATCCGAGAAGAATTCACCCATAAATATAACAGTTTGAAAAAATAATATCTCTGACAAACACCTTAAAATTTCCCAAAAACAATATGGAAAGGTTCTAGACTTGTTAAGGATTGAAGAAATAGCTCCAGATATTTTCAAATTAATCCTACAGAGCATGAAAACCTGAAGACCACATGAAAGCCTAGTATTACGTGAGGGGCCATTTGATACTGGTGACTAATTAGTGTGTGAGGGGACCGTAGTGTTAAGAATCAGGATATGATTGATTGTCAGTTAATTGACTTATCCTTGAAAAGCCAGATGACAAAATTATCTCTTCATCTTGGTCATTCTTTGTTTTCAGTAATTTTTAAAACTAGACCTACATAGCTATTTAAAAACCGTTTCATCAGTGTGCTTTGATATTAGTTTTTGGCAGCATTGTCAAATAATCTCTCCCTATTGCAGAGATGTTTTTGTGCTGATTATTAATTTCAAGAGCTTAAATTGAGATTAATCCCCTAAAGGAAATGCCATGCTAATATGTTTGTATCAGAATCAATAAGGTTGGTTATAAACCAGGCAAAGGTGGGAAATACCCATTTTCCGGAAGATATTAATGGCCAAGTTAAAAAAAAAATAGAATGAAGTGTAACACTCAATAGGTGTACTGCTCAGTAAATCACCTTAGTGCGGTTTGGTGTGGTACAAAATTGTCTGCCTCAATTCAGAGAGACTAACTAAGAATGGACAAGAGGAAATTTTACCTTGTATCTGTGCACTAGGATCTGTTATAGTTTGTCTCTCTCCATGGAAATTTACTTTTAAATAGATTGGGGCTATCTATGCTGGGTTAATTGTTTAGTTGACACAGACATGGAAGCAAAATTATGATTAGCAGCAGCAGTTAATTAGTCCAAGGTAGGTTTTTGAAGTCCCCAGGGATTAAGCTCTAATCCTTCTTTGCTCCTCAGCATCATGATAGTAGTTCAGAAAAGAGTGATCACGTGCTCTTTGTTTGCATAACTCATTGCTCAAAGATTTAGATTTTTATATAGTTGGCTTAATGTGCTCCCTCTTTGTGGCACAAGTTTCATTTATTTGATTTCGGTATGGAATAAGTAGCTGCCACTCTTTGGTGAGCCATGAATTAAATGAAGTCTCTTTTCCTCATGCTATTGCATTCCTAGTGCTTAGTATTACAATAAAACAGTTTTCTATGTAATGTTTAGGACATGAAACAATGAATACTTTGCAGCCATCAAAAAGGGAAAAGTAAGGACATTCAGTTGCCATTCAAACAAGTAAAAATCTGAAAAAAAAGGTCAGATTACTTTAATGTTCATAAATTAAAGTGTTGATCCATCCACTGGCATTTAACATAACAATATGGAGTTATTAAGCACGGAATGGATTAGATGCTCTTTCTAAAGTAGAACTACTGTGTCTGTTTTATCTTTTCATATATCATTAGTTTTATTATAGTGAACTCATTTTGAACAGTTTAAAGATTAGCTCAACGACTTAGCCTAACTGCAGTGAAGTTTCAAACAATTTATCTGGTTTTGTGGCTTCATATATATCATTAGTTCGATTTGGTAATTGTTATTCATGTTTACAATGTTTAAATATATAACATTAAGTACTACAAATAATAACTTTTGATTTTGTCATCAAAATAAAAAACTTTTATTAAAGCCCAGTTAGTTTAAACTTTTATTATTTTTTTGTAGAGTACACTGAAGTTTCAAAGCATTTCATCATCTTTATAATTTTAATAATGTTATTAAAATAATTGAGAGCTTACCGGAGTTAATAGTTTTATAGGTATTGAATCTTTGTTGTGTATACATTATGCCCTCAATGAGAATCCACTTGTGTGCGATTAATAGCGAAGCTCGAACATGCTTTGCAGGTGAGCCGAACTGGGGAAACTCCGCAAGGTGCTGCGGAGAATGAAGCATCGTTGAGCTTTGAGGCCCTGCAGCGTAGCATTGGCTTTGCCCGCTCCCAGCACCTCCTGTCGTCCAGCCCGCCCTCGTCATCGTACGGGAAGGAAGGAGGGGGCAGTGGGTCGGTGGCCGTCAAGGATGAGGAAGCAGACATGGAGGAGGAGGACGTGGAGGAAGACGGGGAGTATGATGGGGAAATGGGAGAGGACAGCGTGATGACTTCGGGGCTGACGGGCCTGCACCGCCAGAAGCTCATGCTCACGGGCAACTCCCCTGGCGCCACTCTGAGGGATCTGCTAATGTCCTGACACTCGGACAGTGACGACGGGAGCCAGTCGCAGAGTTATGAGGACAACATGTTCATTTGAATCCTCTGGATACTTCTTCCTGAACTCCTTAGTGAGGAGCTGTGTGCTGCTAAGGTCAAAAACTAACTCTTTTGTGTGTGTGGGTGTGTGTATGGTTTTCTGATTGCAAGAGGGAGTGCCTGGATGTATTTTTGTGATCTTAAATGGTGGTAACATACTGAACAAGGACTTCATGCGAATTTATTTATATGATTCTCGAGAGCTATTGTTTTTATTTATTGTGCATGCCTTGGGATGAATTTTGAGGTGTCTGCTGGGAGAGAAGGCCCCATGCGGTTATGTCCAAAGTAAGTAATAAAGAATGAGAATTAACTTTTGACTGTGTTTGGTGCAGATTTCAGGTTTCCCATTTCCTATGCTTGGGTTATAAGGAAGGGTAATTGTTTATTTTAAATTAAGGGTTAAGAGGAAGGAGTGTGGTTGAAAATATTTTTCAATTGGTTTCATGTGGGACTCGTCACTTTAATGTGGCTCAGAATGATTTGATTAATCAAGTCAGGTTGGTTTTTGAAGTGAGGTGACTCGACCAACTTACAAGAGAGGCCAACCAATTGCAGACTTAAGTATCTAGGGGCTGAATGATGAGATGAATCGAAGAATGAAGGTTTTGAACTTCAATTCCTGAATATTAATACTGACGATTATCCATCAATGGTGTCAACGGATATCAATCCTTATGATGTTACACCATATGAGTCATGTGACTTCACCCTCTCCAAGGTGAGTTTCTTTAAGAGGCATGTTTAAAAAGTGCCATTTGCAAACGATTAGAGCAACAAAGGTGTTTGCATTCTCAAAATATTTTGTTTTCACTGAAGAAATTTAGTTTAAAATTAATGATTAATGTATATTTCTATAAGTAAGCACATATGTAGATTTTTCAATTATGGAAACAAAAAGAAAGGATAGTCATATACTACCTTGATCAAAAAGTTCCCGGAATAACCACCGTGTGGCGCTCCCATCGTTCCGATTTGAGTTCTGTTTTTTTTGTTAAATTGGTACATCTGTTGTTGATATTCCCTTTAAATCTTAGTGTCATAACTTGACATTTGCAAAAGTTACGTAGCCAAGAGTACATCTATCTCTGTGTGTGTTGGCGATTTTTTACAATTGCAGAAATTGATTTAAATTTGCAACAACGAACTTGTATTAAATTTTGCGTAAAAAACGGATTTAGTGGCGCACGGACGTTGGAAATGTTGGAAAAGTGTTTCGGCAACGATTCTCTAAAAAAAACGGTCGTTTACCAGTGGCACGAGCGGTTCAGAAGTGGTCGTGAGTCAATCGAAGATGATGAACGCAGTGGCAGACCATCGACATCGAAAGTCGGTGAAAAAATTGATAAAGTAAAAGAAATGTTGGTCAATAACCGCAAATTAACCATCAGAGAAATAGCGGAGGACTTGAACATTGCCTATGGATCCGCCCAAGACATTGTGGTTAATGATTTGGGTTTCCGTCGTGTAGCAGCAAAGTTGGTTCCAAAAGACCTCAATTTCATGCAAAAAAGAGACCGTGTTGACGTCGCAAAAGACATGATTTGCGAGGCTGAATCCGATCCCACATTCATCAAAAGGATCATTACTGGAGACGAGACGTGGGTTTATGAGTACGACACGCAATCCAGACATCAGGCAAGTGAATGGCGTTCACCAAATGAGCCGAGACCAAAAAAACCACGTCGTTTTCAGTCAAAAAAGAAGGCAATGCTGACGGTTTTCATGGATTACAACGGTGTAGTGCATCATGAATTTTTGCCAGAAGGCCAGACAGTAAACAAATAGTATTATTTGGGCGTTATGAGACGTTTGCGTGAAGCAATTCGCCGAAAGAGACCAGAAATGTGGGCAGAAAACTCGTGGATTTTGCACCATGATAACGCACCGTCGCACAGTGCTATCATTATTCGTAATTTTTTGACGAAAAATGCAACAAATACCATCCAACAGCCACCGAATTCACCTGATTTGGCTCCCTGTGACTTCTTTCTGTTCAATCGAGTTAAAAAACCATTACGGGGAACGCGTTTTAGCAGCCGAGAGGAAGTAATGGAAAAATCGCAGGAAGCACTGATGGACATACCGAAAACCGAATATAAAAAATGTTTCGAGGATTGGATCAAGCGCTGGCATAAGTGTGTTGCAGTCGATGGGGATTACTTTGAAGGGGACAATATAGATTTAGATGAATAAACTTGTATTTTTAATTTTCTGAATAAATTCCGGGAAATTTTTGATCAAGGTAGTATATAATATATATTGTATATATATATATTATATATCTATATCTATATATATATAGATATTTATAGATATATATCTATTTCTATGTGGATATTTATATATCAAAATATATCTATATATATATATATATATATATATATATATATATATATATATATATATATATATATATATATATATATATATATATATATATAGATACTCATTCATATAGAAACAGATATAAGGAAAAAGGATAGGAACACACATAAAGGATGAACACAATAGAGCTGGGGAAGGTGGAATCGAACGGATCACAAGAGTAAAAATATTTCCTTGACCGGGACTCAAACGCCGGATCTTTCCACTTGCCGGGCGGATGCTCTTAACCACTTGAGCTATCGAGGAAACTTAATTTACCCTGAGATCCGTGGGTCTAATATGTTGCCAAGCGCCCACGATTCTTTAGCCAAGAGATGGCGTCAGGGGGCTATTTCACCCACCAAAGGAGAAATAGACAACACACACACAAGAGGAAAGGACAGTGGGTTAGAATTCATACAACATCATACAGTAAGGGAACAGTGCGTTTCATGGCACGCATAGCCAGAAGAAAGAGATGAGCCACATTGGCCAAATACACCGCCTTCCCCACCTCTATTGTGTTCGTCCTTTATGTGTGTTCCTATCCCTTTTCCTTATATCTGTTTCTATATAAATGAGTATTTATTCGCCGTTTGGCGGGATTTCTTGTTTGAATGTGTATTTGGCCAATATTTAAATACCTCTATTTTTTGCCCTCATATTTTAATGTTTATCTTAGCATTTTCCTTTCTGGAATATCGCTTAACCTTAGTTCTATTGATATTGATTCTCGTCCAATATCTGTCGCAGTGAATTTCAAATTCACTCATCAATGCTTGCAACCCCTTGGCTGACTGACAAACTGTAGCTTGGTCATCAGCAAACCTAACTGATTTTACGAATTCCCCGCCCACTTTCTTTCCTACCTCCAGTTCTTCCCATGCCTCTGTAATCATTTCCTCTGCATACAGGTTGAACAGCAACGGTGATAATGAGCAACCCTGTCTTACACCTCTTCCTAACACTGCCCATCCGGACTCCCCGTTTCCCACCCGCACCTGAGCAGTCTGAGACATGTACAGGTTGCGGATTAGCCTCCTTTCCCTCCAATCTTTTCCTATTTTCTGCAATATGCTCTTTATTTATTCCCAATTCACTCTATCAAATGCTTTTTCGAAATCTGGCAAACAGGCAAATACTTCCTAATTGTATTCTATATTCCTCTCGATTAGTGATCTCATTGCTGCAATGGTATCACACGTACCTCTCCCCTTCCTAAACCCAAACTGATCATCCCCTGAGTAATCATTTGCCCTACTCTCTATCCTTTTGTTGTTGATCCAGTGAACAACTTTTTGCTGTGTGGCCTATCAAACTTATTGTACTGTAGTCCTCCCAGGATGTAGCCTTTACCTTTTTCGGAATAGGAACTAAAACTGAGGGGATCGAGATGGTGAGGTGGCTATCATCCTGGCTTCCCACCCAGAGGGCCCAGGTTCAAATCCTGGCAGTGTTGAATATTTTTCAGTGCTATCTTGATCCCTACCTAAGGTGCTTTTTGGAGGGCACTTTGAGTGAGTATGCCGTCCGTCGGATGGGACATTAAGTTGCGGACCCCTTGTTGCCTTTCGTAAAGAGTAGGCTACTGCTGACACCGGTTTTCTCTCCCCCCTTAATCCTTTCCTGTCCATCCCCTATGGCACAAATGACCTCAGCTGTCGGTCGCCTCCCCTCAAAACTACTACTACAAACTAAAACTGATCCCACAAAATCTTCCGGCCAGATTCCTTTCTCATAGATACTACGAATCAGCCCATATAGCCTCCTCCTCCCACATTTTCCTAATTCTTTTAGTAGTTCTGCAGGAATGTTATCTACCCCCACAGCCTTATTAGGTTTCATCTCCCTTAATGCCCTTTCTATCTCATGGTCAAGTATGTCTGGACCTAAGCTATCTTCATCAACGTCATGTTCCTCTTCTATGTCATTTCTCCCCCTCTCTCACTCTCAGCCATCTCCTTCCCAACCATAGTTTGGACCCTTCCACCTCTCCCTTTGACCCTTAATGTTCTCTTCCACCTTTTGACTGGGTGAAAAACCACAAATAGTCGAGAAATACTCCTTCAGAAATGTGGGAGAGGTCAGAATTTCTCAAAAGAGTCTGAAATTTGGTATTCAAATCAGAAATATTGAAGGAATAGGATATTTCTCTCAGTTGTGTTTATGTTAATCATGTGCTATTGCATGTGCAGGCAAGTGTCGAAACTATAGTTTCAGATCAACTTTGGTGATACTGGTGGTACTCAAAGCGATGAGGTTATTATCCACTAAAGAACACCTAATCACATCCCAAACACTTGGGAAATTCATGGCATGTTCATAGGGAAAAAATTTTAGGAATGGAAATCCATGAAATTACTTACCACCTAGAGGTAAATTTCAAGAAACAGTTGGAGATGCCGTTATAGTAACTTTTAACGGAGTCATCTGCTGGCATGCATTTCAAAGTAACAATTTAAGATCATAAAAATCATTTGTCTTGACCAGGATGCGAACCTAGATCCCATGATGTACGACCAAGTGCTTTAGCCAGTTAAGTTATCGAGACGTCCTCTTAAACTGCATTGAAATTGAAATCTTACCCTTGGGATTTGTCAACGGTAAAAGCAGCCGAAGTGTCTAAAGTTGGCTTTAACCTGGTGGACTGTGGTGCTTCTTGCAAGACTATGAATGCTTGTGACATTGTATGTACGCTATTTGGTCACAACATCCTGCTCCTATCAAAGCCCTCAAATTTTCAAAGTATTTAGAGGATGCCTCGATAGCTTAACTGGCTAAAGCAGTCGGCTGGACATCGAGGGATCCGGGTTCAAATCCTGGTCAAGGCGAATGATTTTCACCCTCTGAAAGTGTTGTATTGGCCTAGTGGTAACTCAGGTTTCAATATAAATGCATGGTGTGAATATGTGGGGGTCACTAGTCTAGTGACCTGAGGGTTCTGGGTTCAAATCTTGAGTGAAGCCTCTGGTTAGCCTTTAACTATAACTTCAAGTATGAACGTGGTCTGTTTTTTCTGCATGTTGGAATAATGTGGGAAATATGGTAAGTGGGTCCCCTCGTTCCGAATTTGTGAAATGGCACAGGACAGAGGTCTAAGAGGATCAAGATGGTGCGGCAGCTAGCGTATAGGCTTCTCACCCAGAGGGCCCGGGTTTGTATCCTCGAGACTTTAGGTATTTTTCAGCGGTATCCTGATCCCCACTTGAGGTACTTCGTGGAAAGCACCTAAAGTGAATATGCCGTCCGTCGGATGGGACGTTAAGCTGTGGACCCCTTGGTGCCTTTCGTTGAGAGTAGGCTAATGCTGATGCCGAGTTTCTCTACACCATCCTCCTCTAAAACTACTTACTAGCTATGGAGGTCTAAACCTTGCACTCGAAATACCTACCAACCCTCCTCTGACTGGAGAATGGATCCAGTTGAATTTCCATCATGCACACACAAGTCTAGTGTGACTTACCGCAAGTGTTTTGCGTGATCACACCAAAATCAGGGATTGAGGAGATGATGAAAAGGGATGGAGACACAGCACCTGCAGTACTGAGTATGTAATAATGAAGGGGATTAATTTTTGTGTTTTTATTAAATAGCAAAGAAAAGCAGAACAGGGGAAGGGAGAAGGCACATATTCGCAGTGGTCACATCTTCGGATTAACATTTGCCGAGGATGACATGGAAGGAGGATTAGTGGTGGCAAATGTTTATAACAACAACACCACGTACATCTTTTGAAACATCATACATCCGGATATATGCACTTTTTTTTGCATAAACTTCCATTTCTTCTTGATAACCGTTGCACTTATTAACACCAAACAACCTTTCAGTTTTGGTTCTAGTACATGCACGTTTCGAAACAAGAATATTCAAATACACTTTCCACCAACTTAAAGGCAGCAAAAGAGCGGTCAATGTTCCGAGGTTTTGTTTCCTCATTAATACTCTCCGAGGTATCAAATTATATATATTTAAAGAATTCAAAATGGAGATTCATCGTCATCATGTTGTGGAGAAACAATGGTATTTCTCCATAGGAAGAACAATTTACTTTTGTTGAAAAGATGGAATTACGTACAGTACTTGAAAAGCAATGAAAAAGGACCAAATTTTGGATAACTGTGTTCATAGAACCAGTACACCTATGGTCTTAACTATAAAGAAAGAAGGTACTGTAAATTAATATTTTGCCAAACGATAAGAACTTCAAACATATTACTCAGATATTGGAAACTGGAAAGGAAAATACCAAAACTCTTTTGCCAGAATTGAATGTTGGTGAAACTAAAACGTAGGGCATATCATACACTTTAAATTCAACATTGATTATATATGGGTAGTTGTAATTAAAACTACCTCTCCTTTTATGTAATTTAAAACACTGGCCAATGGGCATGACAACAATTACAAATACACTCGATAATGTATAAGCTATGCAACAATTTTTCTCAAACTACATTCCCCTTAATAAATATCCGTTAAACATTCTTTGCATCATGGCACATTTACCCTTGAGGCCTGACTGCAAGACACTCTTGTTATTTTGTGGATTTGAAAAAGAATCTAGCATGTCGAGCCCCTTCGAAATTGGAATGAAACACGCGAAAGTCTGTACTTAAGTGTGACTTTGTCATTATCTTTTGCGGGCGCATTTGAGATGCGAGGGTGAAGAAGGTCTCTCCTCTCTTACCATTCTCCTTTCTTTCACACACCAATTGCTCCTTTTATAGTCATAATGGTGAATCCTACGAGTTTCTTTATTTCTTCAAACTTAAAAGGATAAAATCAGGTTTTACGTCACATATATGCTTTTACACTGTATTTATAATGACATTCTTTACTTGTGACATCTTTCACACATATTTATTTTAATCCACAAAGAAAAAAAACAGAGAACAGCAACCTAAAAGTTCATCAAATTTATCTTGCAAAAATGGATAAGAAATTAAATAGTACATTATTGTAAAAAGTTTTAGCTTGTTCAGGATTTTATTTTAAATTGTCAAATGGGAATTACGTTTCCGTTTGTTTGGTGCATGTAAATGGGGTACGGAAGTGAGTTGAGAAAATGTAATTGCTTAGGAATGCAAAACAGAAATTTGTTTGATTTTCTTTTAAATCTTGAAATAGATGACAGCTTTTTTATTTTCAACTGTCAAGAAAAATGATGTGTGTAAGGGCAACTTTTACTTAATTAAAATTTAGTGAAAACTAAAAATGTTGAAAGTGAAGATATGACTTGATTGTAAGAAGTCTGATACCATCCTGAGCAAGGTTTTTTTTTTGGAAAATGATTTGAAAATTCAGAGATAGAATTTTCGTGTGTTGTGATGCTAGATCTGCTGAATTTTTTCGGTTGAAATCTTTTGCGTTTTTATTTAAATGCCCTTATATTGGCAGGCTTAGCTTTTTGGGCAGTTATAGCTTCAATTTCTTGTTTGCATGGGAATGATTATTTTACTGTGTGTAAAATGCATGGATATATTCAGGAAACCAGACTTGTTAGTGGAATATTTTCACTGTAAACATAAAGTACAATTTATTTGCTCGGTGAAATGGACATCTCTCCTAGTTGTGTGTAATGATGAGAGTGGGATTACATATTTGCATTAAGGTAAATGGAATGTTTCATTTTGAAATTTTGGTTTTGCTGAATCAATGGGGGATATGTGTCTGCAAGGATGCATATTCCCCACAGGAGAAATGAAACAATACATAGAAAATTACCACAATATTCAAATCTAGGAAACTTGAGCTCTAAGGCCTTGTAAAATAAGCAATTAAAGGAAAACTCCTATAACCGTAATGAATTAGCACCACTCATCACAAAAAAGAGTACTAGATTTGTTGTGATGGTTCCAATGGAGGTTTTCCTTATTAGTTACCTCAATATTGGTTGACATAATGAGAAAATATTGGGGAAGTCAAAGTTGTGTTCATTATTGTTAAGCAATTGCATCTTAAATGCTGTTGAGTAGGGTAGGTTAAATGAAAGTTAATGCATAGTCTGAGAATGTTTGGGATTGAAATTTGGGGAAAAGTCTTTGCCAGCAAAATCATGTTGCAGAGTTATGATACCTGAGAGCATTTAAGTTCTAGGAAGTATTTCTTAATGAATTATACTTGTAAAGGTGGAAAGAAGCAATGTTAAAAAGACAAATTGTGACTTTTAAAAATTGCAAATTCCATTGGTGTCGACAGCTTGCCGACTTCTCATGTTTTTTTTAGGAAATTCCACGAATGATTGTATAATTGGTACATTTATGGATTGTGGGATATCATACATTCATGTTGATGGCACGTTTTATATATTTTGCCATAGGACAATAATAAATTCTCAATCTGATTCTAACCGTTACCTGACTTTTTATGCCTTTAGGACATGCTTTCTTTATCTGTTGTATGCTAACCCTAGTGCTATTGTACACATTTTTCTTCCTTGTATGTGTAAATGTAAATAATATTTTGTAGCTTTTATTCCTTGATCACGCAATATTAATTAATGATATGTGTATCAAACCAGACTTTCATGATCTGTTCTGTTCAATTCAGTCACAGAAACATTTGAAAAAATGTGTTCAGTGATTTCAAGGGTTTTTTCAATTTCCATGGTTTTTGTGAAAGAAATATCAGTCTTCATTGTCTGAAATGACTCTAGGGAACATTTCTCTATGGAATTTCTCACGTAAGAAGCTAGTTATTTGAAATGATGAAAGGTATATTATTCGTTTTAACTCACAAACAATTTAATAAAAAGCAGTTTATGACAAGGAATTGAGACCATTTGGAATTTCAGCCATGCTTAAGATCTTTACATGATAATTTTCACCGTAGGATTTAAGTAGGGTCGAGGGAATTTTCCCTGAATTTTAGAAGATAGATTTGGAGGGGACAATGTTGCCTTTACTTTTAGGGTAAATGGAAAGAATTGTTTTCAGGATACCAATTTTCTTGCCAATATCACTGGAAATTCACAAGTTTAGTTTCCTGAAATACACAATGACCATTTACCCTACAATTTCGGCAAGTGTAATTTTAAAATATGGAAAATATATTTGTGTTTAAGTTAGGACAGCTAATAAAATTGACCAGTGGCATATTTGCTGAGAAAGTTGTTGATTGACGCTTAAATATTTTTCAAAGCAAAGAATTGAATATATATATATATATATATATATATATATATATATATATATATATATATATATATATATATATATATATTGTTGATGAAGCATACACATTTCTTCAAATTTGTATCATATTTTTCTATTACTGGGAATAACTTCAGTGCATTCAGCTGTCTGCAAAGTATTTATTTAGTTTCAGAGTAATGTTTGTTAGTTAATGGTTATTTTTCATTGAAAAATAAAATTCCTAATGGCCTTATGCTTCAGGAGAATCCCCAAAATTCATGTTATGTGAAAATTGCTTGAATTCATTGTCACCCACTTGCACAAAATATTTTGCCTTGAAGAGTAATTCAAGGAACACTTAGTAATGAAAACTGAATATCTGAGGAATTATGTTCAACTTTTTATTGCCTGTCATTTTAATGTTTCATCGTTTCTTTGTTTGTGGGTGTTTTGACGTCAAAGGTTATCCACAGTTTACTTGTTAACGAGGAACTCAGATATATGGTGATTGCAATTTAGGTAATATTTATGAAAATATTATTGAATTGGCAAAGTGGTAATTATGTCAAGTGAGGATAGATTGTCACATATTGTTCGGAAAATATATTCAATTGATTTAAAAATAATTCAATAGTGAAAATAATTCAAGGAAGGATTTTCCAGTTTTTGCTCATTTATAATTTTGATAAAAGAAAGTTTTCCTGAGTGAATTATAATGGATACTATTAAGTAATAAGAGATTATCCTTTTTTTATTATATTCTTCATACTAATACGGTACATGTCTTGCTTTTGGGAAGCAACTCTGTAGATTCGTCTCGCATATCTGTCTTCAGTAATAGGTAACGTGACACGGTCATGTCTGTCGTAAGCGTGCCAATGATGGCGTCCTTAATCCAGTTGGGGTGAAAATTATTTTGCAAATATTCCTGGGTTTTATTATTGACGCAAAGAAATTATTCCATTAAGTTTCATCGACTCAAGAGAGTTGGAACGGATAGCTAAGATGTAGTCCTTTCGGAACGGTGAGGCAAAAAGAAAAAGAAATTAAATATTTGGAACACCTCACTCTACTTTGCACATGTATTTAAGCCATCCTGAAGTCTTGTCATTTGCAATGATTGAACCTAAGTATATACATTTCTTATTTCAATATTAATTTAGAACGTTCTCTTCGTGAATTTGGAACATGCTCGTAAGCATTATCAAAATCAAATCTCAAAACAGTTGATCATTAACTATAATATTTAGAATCAAATTAATATGCACGTATTTAAAATCCATCTTTCAAAAGGATAAGATCCAGTCTGAGCTAAAACAATGGGAGACTTTCAACATGAAGTTCAACCCAAACTTTGAACGAATGTTTGTGAAACCATGACTTCCTAGTCCCTTCCTAGGTCCTTCCGAGTGACTCTTTAATGGCTCTACGTCCTGAATAATTAGCCAATTAGTTTATGGGCACAGGAAAAATGCAAAAACTTCTCATGGAGATATATGTTGACATTTAAACATTAAAGCTGCTCCCCATTAAATTTCTTTTATTAAAGGTACAAAGGGTATAAACAACATGCTTAGAAAAGTTTCAGAAAGGAATTCATGAAATCGACCAAGTAAAAAAACTCTTTATGAAAAGAAAGTGTACACTGAATGGGGGTACACAAGTTATCTGAAAAATGCTAGTACGATCCTTATTTTTGTTGTTAGTATTAGTGTTTTGCTATTTTAGTGTGGATGTATGCAAAGGCAGCATATTTTGGGGGATTGAGAATGTACTTGTTTTTAAAATTTAATGATATTCTCGCTCATTTTTCACTTCCGTCTTCAAAATGTTTTTACATCTTCCTCATCAAAGGATAGTTGGGTATTCACAGGATTGTTCTCTGATGAATAAATAGGTTGCCAAGTTAAAAAGTATCAATTACCTAACAGCATTGCATTTCAAAACTCAAAAAAGTAACATTGGATGCACTCATTAGGCTTCTAGATGTCGAATCATTATCCTCCACAGGGTATAATAATCACATTTTAAATATATTTGAGCATTAATTACTTCTAAATTTAAAATGGAGAAAAAGGCCATCTTTCATCGGTTATATAAAATCGATTGACTATGACCTTAAAGAGAGAGATTGATATTTTATGTTTGCCAGAAGGTCTTTTGGACTGGTGAAATGAGTGTCCGTGACTAGTCATCATTTCTCATGCCTACACTTAAAAAAGTAACTAATTGAATGTTTGCATCATTAAAATTTTCATGCATCACTTTATTTACTTAAAATAATTAACTTTGCATATATATCTCTCAGATCATTACAGTTATGTGAGAGACATTTGTGTTTTATATTTCCACCAGAGAAAATGTGCCTCTACAATATTTTATCAATATTCAAAAAGTGCAAAGTTATAAATTCTATTTAGTAATGCATGTGGTGTGGCATGCAACAGTCAACTGATTTTTTTAATTTTTGTACCCTGAGCAGAAACTTTGCAATACCAACTTACAGTTATTTCTTTGATTAGCAGTCGTGGGCCAGAGGATTAAATCATAATTAGGCAATTAAAACTGTTTTAAACGAGGTTTGTCCGAAAGCTATTTGACCTGCGCTCATATATCTCCGCATTGGTGCTAATCTTCATGGTCATCCAGGCCGTGTGGCATCCTTGGAAGTAGTTTTTCCCATTTGGAATTGAACCACACGCTCCCAGCGGTGCTTCCACATCTTAAAGCAGTCCTCGAACGCAGATTTTGAAGTGGCCTTCAGCTCACATTACTCTGAAACGTCTCGAACTGCTTTTCTTCGAGCGCCAGTTTTCAATTTTAAGAACATTCCCAATAGTCACAGGGTGCTAGTATGCCGGGACTGTAAAGGAGGAGGCTGGCGAAGATGTATGCACAATCTCCTGTGATTCGCCATAAATTGCTGCACAACAAGGTTCGATGGATGCGCTTGGCGCGTTATCGTGGTGAAGAAGCCAGTCACCGCATAATGACCAGAGACGTGGTCTTTCCCTTCTCACGGCATCACGAAATCATTTCAGAACTTCAGCATCATATTATTTGTTAATCGTCTGACCTCTTGGAGCAAATTTGTAGTGCACAACACCCTCACTATCATAAAAAAATAATGAAAAAGGTAGGTTGGATACTTTTCCGGCAATCCTCGTATGCATGCCATGGAATGGCCTGGGCTTCCCATGAACCAACAAGGTCATGAATCCATCTTTTCCCATCAGTAGCAAGCTTATGGAATGAAACTGTCATATCTTTACCAAAGACGGTGTAATGATTATTCAACTAAGCGGTATGAAATGTTGGCCAACAAATAAAAAGTTCAGCATCACCTTATGAACCTGACATCACTGGCAAATAGTCTTTAGACAGAGAGTCAGTTCTTTGACCGAATCTCCCGAGAGCTGTTGATTTTATCAGTTTTATAAGACCTTAAAAGTCAAAACAAGATATCAGTGGGATGCTTTCAGGGCTGGAAGTTTTTCACGTCCATTTTTCTTTTCAATGAGAGGACAAGAGTGGTATTTCCTCCATAAAATCCCAAGTTGAGCATCTCTTCCTTGTGCCTCTTCCTTTTTTATTATGGGCCATAGATTTTGTCTTCTTTGGCTGGATTATGTCCACATTAGTGATCCTTGAAGCGGAAAAAACACTCCAAACAAGATCAATCACCAGTCTCGCTTATTTTCAAATCTAATTATTCATAGTATATTTGCTTGACTCATCAACAATTGATGATGCACTAATTATTTGTTGAATCCATATCTTGGCTGGTAATGCAAATGCTGACTTTGACAATCTGAAGGAAGTGAATTTATTTTGTTTTTCTGTTGTTAATATTGGTTGTATTGTTTTTGTGAGGTAAATTTTTGGCTTAAATCTGTTACAATATGGAAAATATATTCTGGTTCATGTGGCAGTGGAGTACTACTTGCTTTCCTCTCAAGAAAACAATTTTCCACTTAGCGACATGCTTAATTCGCTTACCTGCACTACATTTTAGAACTGTCTTGCATAAATTTCTTGGTCAGAAAATGATTTAATTCTCATTCTCGCTGTGAGATTTGCATTTTGCCATGTGGATATGAAAATCCATTGATGGATGCTTGAGCCAATGGAATAGCTGTCACACTTCCATTTGTTTCTGGCTTTTTATCTGTAAAGTCATTTGTTCATTATTTATTATTAGTCAACTCTTTGATTTGTTTTTCTGTTTATTAAGATTCTTGCCACTGTAGAGAAATGTTGTAGAAATAGATCAAGTTGGTGTTTGACAATCATCACAATGAAAAATCATTTAAGTGGTCATTACAAAATAATTTTGCATTGATATAATTTAATCTGTCAAATGAAAAGGTTGATTTCCTGATCGAGTCAGAATCTGATAGAATGGCTGCTATTTGTAGCCTTGAAGTTGGAAGTCAAGCAATTTTGACAGTTTTAATGTCAATGTAGGTTGAAAAATACTTTTATTGGCTCATGACTCATTTTTCAATACATGGCAATCCATTCACTTGATTTAAAAGTCTCCATTTCGTTACGCAGCTGCAAATTGCCTCAAGTACTATCCGCAAAATATGTGATGCACGTAAATAATTTCCACCCTGCAGTTTTTCAGAAATTTTTGCCAAAGCTTCAATTATTTTAATGTTTTTTTTTTTAAATGTCAGATTCATAAGGTACAAGGTGGTCACAGATGCGTCCAAAACCTCAAATGGGTTGACCAGATAATTTTCCTTAAAGTTTCCCAACCCAAACTTGGTAGGGAGGAGATAAAAAGGTATAAATACAAGTTGCAAACTTAACTTTGGTGCCAAAACTAAATGATTCCACACACACTTAATATCTTTTATATGTATATATTATATATATATATATTTATATATATGCTTAAAAACATGATCAACTGCATATGCACTCATAACACTCCATATATTTACCAAAATGACCTTATCACAGACAACAAGTCCGGAGACTCCATCACTTGCTCAATGTACGTTAATAAACAGCCCAATGAGCTCATGAACCTACTATCAGACAAATCATTTTCCTAGCTAACTATTAGTTGTAAAGCTATCCATTCTCACGCACATTACCTCAAGAAACTTAAAACATTTCTTTGAAAAAGTTTATGTGCTTTTAAAAAAACCAACAATGGAATTTAACTACCAGATGACAACCTTTCGGGAAGGAGAAAAATCTTAACATTAGGCAGTTTCAACTTAAAATAAACGTTGTTAATGATGGAAAATCAATCAAAAACAGCTCTCACTTGGCTGATTTCACATGCATGCATAGGTTTAAACGTTTTCTCACTTCAAAGGGCAAGGGTCTCCATCCCGAGGATAATAACTGCCCATTGACCAGAGTTTACACACCTCTTCAACCTCAAGTTTTTCCGAGTCACCTTAACGCCACACTAGTTTTCCCTCTAAATAAAAAAAACTAGTGCATTTTAAAACACTTGTGCAGTTATTTCATTTATACACTTTCATCTCTTTTCCCAATCTTCTCCCTCGGCCTTTATGGACATGGTCAAATGAAAATTCCCCATGCCACGGAAATAGTCATCGAAATGCGATTTGTGGAGGAGCCTTTTAACAAATGCTCAACATACAAGAGTGAAGCTCCCGGAACAAAAACACCCACGACCATAACAACGTTAAAATGGCTCATCACGAGATATATATATATATATATATATATATATATATATATATATATATATATATATATATATATATATATATTATACAATTACAATATCATTGCAGTCACATCCACATCATACCCGTGCCCCTCACAATTGCCACCTAACAAGAGAATCAGCAGCCACCAACATTTCTGAATATTCTCACAAACAGGAAGAATGAAAGTTGAAGAGTGGCGATATGGAGAAGATGGCTCGGTTTACCTTGGGATGCCCTCCCGCACAGTGTTATCTCCTTCTCCTGTGAGAAATATGGATTAAAATTCAAGTAAGGATTAGTTTATCAATAGAAAAACATTAATTAATAGAAAAATAAAAACCGTATACACAGAAATCAACCCAAAGGTTGGTTTTGTGGGTAATGGTAGAGTCCACCCATCACTAAGCCCTGTATGACATGTGAAATTCACGAAATAGCAGGTTAATAAGGGGGCCCAGCTCCTTTCCCTATGCCGGTTATGGTTTCCCAGGAAGATCTGGTACCCAAAAAATCACACAGCTTGGGTGGAGTTGAGGGTTCCCGGGAATTGAACCCGGGCCCTCTTCTCAGTAGTCCAATGTTCTACCCCTGGACTACTGCATACCTCAATTAATGTGATAGCAATAGTGAATTGAATTCATGCACACTCCGTTAGTCCCAAAAAATAAATAGAACAATTTGGGAAAAAATATTCCAGATCACAGTATGAATTACTAAATATTCTTCAAAATGGCACCCTTTGTGCATCACCATATTGATGCTTTGGTGCCTCTGCCAGTTGTGAAGGTGTCGGTGGGAGCCATGTATTCAGACACCTCGCTACAGAGTTAAGGGGATCAAGCTTATCCCCTGATATTGCACTATTTGTCTCCCAGACTTCCCAAAGTGAACAGAGAAAATGCAGAGGGTGCACAAGAGGAGGAATCCCTCTTAGACTTGGGGTCAAAGTGCGTTGGAGGTGTGAGGGCAAAGGAGGGAGTATTCTAGCCTACAATTTTAATCAATGGAAATTTCACTAAATGAGTGCCACCAAAAATCTTGAACCTGCAGTACTGCTGCTAATTGAGTTATTTTAAAACCATCAAAACAGCTTAGTGGAGTGAGCAATGATTCAAATTTGTACATCGTATCAAACATATGATTCATTGGTGATTGGTGTATTATGACATTATAGATGTAAGTTATGCAGGTAGATGGGTACTTCGCTTCACATCAATATGTTATTCCTCAAAAATGCATTGTACAGAAAAAATATCATTAAACAAGGTAACTTAATAAACTATACCCATTTATTGATTGAAACCCGTTTCTTAACCTACTTAGTTCATTGAATTGAATTAAACAGTCTGCAGTTCTCTCTTTCACTGAAAATCAATATCAGCATTGAATATATGCGAGCTAAAATGATAATCCACAACCAGTCAATAGTGGACGCATTCAAATACGCTGATAAAGGTTTTATTGTTACAGTGAACCCTGCATACACTGTCATTCAAAACGTGCATAAGAGTATCTTTCGTTTTGATTATTTTTATTTCGTCTTAATCTTTGATTTCCATTTTACTTGGAGCATAAGTAGACAATGTAAAATTGTGTGGAGGTTGAGGTAAATGAATCATGCCAGTATGAGTAGGCTCATTCTTCTAATGTTAATCTCCTCTGCAAAAAGTAACATCATGTTCAATTGTCATCTATGATGACATGATCAGTTTACAAAAGAAAATGTTATTTGCTTTGATCAAGCCTTCGATTCCCTTGCTTATTTTGTGACGTGTTGGAATAATGCTTGCACATGAAAATCGTAAGCCCTTGGGCTCATATCTTTTATAAATTGAATGATTTTCTTCATCAGCAAACTCACTTACCATTTGGGATTTTGCATACCATCATGTTAAATTTTCCGAATGTGGAATTGTTGTAAATGGAAACATACCATGCTTTACTATCAATTAAATTTACTGGGGGTTCTGTCCTGTTTCTATTAACTATCTTACCTTTGCTTTTATTTGCATTTATTTTTAGTTTCCATTTATCCAAAGCTGTGGACATAGTTATGAGGATCATATTCATATCTTTGGCTGATTTTGCACGGGTCACGATGTCATCTGCCAATCTACTGCAGCACATCTCTCTTCCATTTATCTTCATATCTTTTGTTTTCTCCTTCATTGTCTCTATATCCTCTTAAATATATGAGTTAAATAGATATGGCAGAAGTGGACATCCTTGTCTTACTCCGTTTATAATCTTTGTTTCTTTCTCACATCCCTTTACTTCTACAAAAGTGCTTTGGTTTTGGTAGAGCTGAAATATGAGCTTCCTGTCTTTGCAGTCTATTCCTTTTCCCCTCATGGTTTCAAGCATCAGTTTCCAAATCTACACTATCAAAGGCTTTTTCCAAATCAACGAAGGTAAGGAAAACTTTCCTGTTCATTTCTAGCCTTCTCTCTACGATCAAGCCCAATGTGGGATAGTGTCTCTCGTTCTTTTGCCTTCCTGGAAGCCAAATCGATGTGCCCCATGTTTTTCCACTTTCTTTTTGGCCACAGGCCATCCATATCTGGTTGGTGGAACGGTGGCCGATTCTGTTTGCCAAAAAGTACAAACACTTTTATTTGCCCAGAAGAACTTAATGCCTTAAAGATTCTAGGAATTCATTTCTTTTTTTGTCACCAATTCAATCACTGTTGGTATAAGGAAAAGATCATCTCATGGTAATTGGGATGTGTATATTCTGGTTGTACCTTGCAGCCTATGCAATTGCAAAAATCTATCCTGTTTACTGCTCATTTTATACATGCAAATCAAATGGTGGATTTTGGGGGACATATTTTTTTGAAGGACTTGAAGGTTTAATGGAAGGGAACTTCCATTTTTGGGTTGTCAGGACATCAAAACTTAGGATTCGCAAAATCTACAGAAATCCAAAACATAATCACATCATTATTAGACTTACGTTAGGGTGACTGTTTATACAAACTCCATGATTCCTGCGAGGAAGCTCCCCAACAACTCGGAGTTTGTGGCAAGCCAGTGACGAGGAGTTGTAGTCAATTTCCGATGGCATCACAGTCAAGTCTCCGACTTCGTCCTCCTCCTCATCGTCCTCATAACCTTTCGGGGTAGGTGTCGTGGGCATGGTACTCCTATCCGGACATAGCTCATCCACAACAACCAAAATTAAGTTGCTCAAGGTTATTGCCTGTACGACATAGGGCCTGTGCAAGGAAAATAGATGCCAAGAATGAGAAACATAGGCAGTAGATAACTCCAGAAACATATACTACACACAGGAATACATTTAAAAAATAATAAGTACCAATTTTATGGTTTAAAAATGTTAACAAATCAGTCATTAATTGGAGATTCTTTTTTCTGAAATTCTTGGATGGATATACAGGTGCTTTAATCCGGACAAATTTAAATTTGAATTACCCGCCACATCGTAGTTCCACTGGCAGTCGCGATTGGCATTCTTGAAAGCTATAGGCATCTAGTGAACGGTCCTAACTTCAAAGATGCCGAGATGTTACGTTCAAGTCCGGAGTACAATCGAAGAGCCGCTATTATCGAGAGTGTTCATGCCGGGCATTATATTTCGAAGTAGTTCGATTCTTCTGGTACCCCACACCAACTGTGTTGTACGATATTGTGGCTAAGTATAATGCTTTGGAGGAGACTGGGGAAGGTTTTGCTAACCCGGCGAGGAAATCTCAAACGAGGAAACGGGTGCTTGTCCGGATTGAAGCGCCGCACCTTGTGTGTGTACCGTGATCCAAAGGAAGTTCATTCTAACAATCAGACAGTTTGAATCACAGTTTTGACATTGGGTCAGTGTAAAAGGTTTTCGGTTTTAAAATATATAAAACATATAACGTGACTGTTTGCAAAATGAGCAAAAATTGGAAGAATTATGATGACTTTGAAGATCTATATTGAATTGAAAAACTTATTTCCCAGGCTAAAAAATTAGTATGATCAACATTGGTGGTCATCCACCGTGAGATTGGTACAATGCTGTTAACTTTTATTTAATCCTATCAAAAATGGACCAACTCCTCCATCTTTTATTCAACATCTATTCCTTAAAACTATTTGCAAACTCATAAATATAAGGGAGAAATGATTTCACCCTGGTCTACTTAACCCCTCAGCACGGTTCTCAGTACATGATACATCTCAGTCGGCAGGGATTGACATACATGCCGCTGCACTCCCTCAGCTTGGAATTTTTTTCTGCAGCACCATCAAATTTTTTAAATATCTATGGTTGCCCTTGGCCTCTTAGATAATGAGTCTTCCTAATTGTTCTGTTTTGGCTGCATGAAAAGCTACTCTAAAAGGAAGATAAATCTATCGAGTCCGTCATTAAGTGATCAGTGAGTTCTTTGCATTTATACCTTGTCCTAAGGTTCTATTCATCTTTATTGCTTGATATGATCTCCCTAGCTAATTTCTCTGGAACCATTCGTGTGTCATTCTTTCCTTCCATTCCATTATAACAGTTGCGAGGGCAAAAGGCCTCGCCGCCATCTATAGTCTCAGTTGTTAGATTTATTTCTTGAGAAAGAGAAGTAAAAAAGCCTTGAATATAACCCCCATAATGGATTCCAAGAGGGATAAGCTTTAGTTGAGTGAAGATGAAATAGAGAATTTAGTGGAACACCTGGACGGAGAAAAAGAAGTGAGCATTGGATGTGATAGTGCAAGTTCAATTGAGGAAGTGTTGGTCGAGAGGCACTTTGTTGAAAAGATACGACCGACCGGGAAGAAGTCCAAGCCCCAAAGAAGATGTCAGGTGTGCTCTGCACGAGGTGAAAGGAGGGATACGCAGTGTACTGGTGCCTCGACTGCAATGCAAGCCTATATTTAGAGGATTGTTTCAAAACTGAACTTTTAGAACAAAGGTTTGAAACTTAAGGAGAATTAAGAAGTGAAAATATAAAAGAAAACGTATGTAAAATTTTTACTAAATAGAATAAGCATTTTAACATAAGAAAATTTTTTTTTTTAAATTTTAGAATGAATATTTTAAAAAATATTAATTATTTTCAAGAATGCTGCAGCTAGGAGAGATTTTAGAGAAATAAAATACTGCAAGTGAGGTCCAAGCATTAAAATACCCCTACTGGCTGGAGGGTTTAAGCCCCTTTCACGTGGTCCATATTTACAGTCCATTCACAATAACACCACTGACATGCATTAGTCTTCTAAACGGGTGGGATCAGTTCACCTAGGATGATGGGAGAGTTCCTGAGCTCTTGATCGGAGGCAAGGCGCTCATTCACGATCAGTAATCCATAAAACAAAAGAGCGCAGGAGGAGTAGGAGAGGTCAGTTTCCTTCCATCCACACGTGAGTAGACAAACAAACTAGGTTACATCAGAGGGGCGGTGTCTAATCTTACTTGGCAGTAGGATTCGTGGCCAAATCACAACACTTGGTATTTGGCTGGAGGGGTTTGTCTAAAGGTATCACGTAGATTTCAAACTAGGGCCCAATGGTTAATGTCAGGGTACTTTGTTCAAAAGGGTACCCCCTATTGGGGTTGGTTGGATTCATGGCCAGGCGGCGTGAAATGAAAACCTATCTCTCTCTCACCTGTTGCACTGATTTGAACTCATCTTGTACGGGTTCTTCTTGTTGTGCAACTTGTCGCTGTTGATGAGTTGGTGCTGGAGCAGGTACAAGTCGACCTCTTGGTCGCAAGGCTGAGGCCTCGTTCGATTGATTAGGAGGGCATTGAGGGGGCTCTTGTTGTTCCCCATGTCTCCCCCATGACCGTGGGATGACTGACCGTGACCCCCACCACCCTCGTCCATGATGACCCGACTGTCGTCACTGTGGGCGGGACCATTGGAGCCCACCATCATTTCCTCCTGGTTCTCGTAGCTGTCATACACTGCAAAGAGGAAAGGAGAATTCACTGCTGTGTGGTTCACCTTCAAGGGAGATTCATCAGATTGACAGAAGGCACACATGATAAGGGGAAGAAAGCCATTCAGGGAAATCTGGATTAACCAGGGAATTACTCAATTCCTTTGAGAATTAGAGAGATTAGAGAGGGTTGGAAAGATTGAAAAAGTAAGGATATTTGATGTATAAATTGATAGTATTGACTAGGGAATTACTTAGGAGGATAATGTTTGTTTTCTTTGTGTGGTCAGTTCTTGTTTACCATAGGCCATGACTTGATTAGAGATAGGCAAAAACTGAACCAATGAAACAGGACTAACTTTGGTCTTCCAAGAGACAATCAAAGGGATGAGATTAATATTATAAAAAGAATATGTGTGTATTTAAACAATTAAAAAAACACATAAAAAGAATGCTCGATTATTTCTAAATAATTAGGATGAAATTTAGCTCTGCCTCCCTCAGAACAAAAAGTAGTATGAGTACTAATTTTTTTTCTGAGGAAGACGGAGCAGAATTCCATCGAAATTATTAAGAAATTTTATGTGTTCTTATATTGTTTGTTGCTGTCCAAGTTTTTTATTCAACATTTCTGTGTTCCTTCGACAAAATAAATCATACATATATATATATACATATATATATATATGTATATATATATATATATATATATATATATATATATATATATATATATATATATATTTATATATTTATATACATGTATATGTATATATATATATATATATATATATGGATATATGTATATATATATATATATATATGGATATATATATATATATGGATATATATATATATATGGATATATATATATATGGATATATATATATATATATATATATATATATATATATATATATATATATATATATATATATATATAGATATATATATACATTCAAACACGAAATCCCACCAAACGGCGAATAAATACTCATATATACAGAAACAGATATAAGGAAAAGGGATAGGAACACACATAAAAGACGAACACAATAGAGGTGGGGAAGGCGGAATCGAACGGATCACAAGAGTAAAAATATTTCCTTGACCGGGGCTCGAACACCGGATCTTTCCACTTGCCGGGCGGATGCTCTTAACCACTTGAGCTATCAAGGAAACGTAATTTACCCTGAGATCCGCTCATCTCTTTCTTCTGGCTATGCATGCCACGAAACGCACTGTTCTTTCCTGTATGATGTTGTATGAATTCTAACCCACTTCCTTTCCTTTTGTGTATTGTCTATTTCTCCTTTGGTGGGTGAAACAGTCCCCTGACGCCATCTCTTGGCTAAAGAATCGGGGCGCTTGGCAACATATTATACCCACGGATCTCAGGGTAAATTACGTTTCCTCGATAGCTCAAGTGGTTAAGAGCGTCCACCCGGCAAGTGGAAAGATCCGGTGTTCGAGCCCCGGTCAAGGAAATATTTTTACTCTTGTGATCCGTTCGATTCCGCCTTCCCCACCTCTATTGTGTTCGTCTTTTATGTGTGTTCCTATCCCTTTTCCTTATATCTGTTTCTGTATATATATATATATATATATATATATATATATATATATATATATATATATATATATATATATATATATATATATATATACGTCCCTACTACTTTGACCGTGTTGGTCCAAAACACTTCCGAGATATGTAAACTGTTAAACCTGCTCTAGTTTTTGCCCTCCTATTTTAATGTTTAGCTTGGCCTTTTTCTTTCTAGAAAATCGCATAACCTTTGTTTTATTAATATTGATTCTCATCCCATATATCTATCGCACTGAATTTCCAATTCACTCAGCAATGCTTGCAACCCCTTGGCTGACTGACAAACTAAAGCTTGGTCATCAGCAAACATAACTGATTTTACGAATTCCCCGCCCACTTTCTTTCCTACCTCCAGTTCTTCCCATGCCTCTTTAATCATTTCCTCTGCATACAGGTTGAACAGCAACGTTGATAATGAGCAACCCTGCCTTACATGTCTTCCTAACACTGCTATATATGAAAGGAAATATTTTTACATTCGTGATCTGCTAGATTCCGTCTTCCCCACCTCTCCTATGTTCGTCCTTTGTGCATGTTGTTATCCCTTTTCCATATATCTGTTTCTATATAAATGAGTATTTGTTCGGCGTTTGGTGGGATTTCGTGGTGGAATGTGTGTATATATATATATATATATATATATATATATATATATATATACACACACACACACACACACACACGATATTCCTCAGTGGACAGATATTCACTTCAAACAAAGGACTGACAGATGAATCAGACGAGTATTTTATAAGCCTGAAGGAATCTATTTTTTGAGATGGGATCAAGACATTGGAACATCGCTGGGCCAAGTGCATTAGCATACTGGGAGAGACTGCATTGAAAAATAAAAAAGTTTCACTGGTGTAAGTCGGTTAGTTCTATTCCATTCCGAGAACTTTTCTAATTATCCTCATATTAGACTGTCAAGGATTAATTCCTCCTTATTGGTACACAAGGAAGATGAATCATAGCTCTGCTTACCAATGTCTGATGAGGAGAAAGCACGGACGTAATCAGGCAGGTATGCCCACAATATATGGCTCAGACTGATTTTAGACAGGAAGAACATTATCTGTTCCACAAACTTCTGCATTAGCCAAATAAATTGTCCAAAAGGCTGAAAGAAAAGAGTTTGACTTAAAACAGCAACATAACTTATAATTACAAAAACGGTGACAATACCAAGCATTTATTTTGCATATTTATTTTACGTGATAAGAAAGCAGAGTTTAGGTATCATCTGAAATGTTTTACTATCATGAGTTTCTTGCTAATTCAAAGATCTTGATAGTATTTTGCTGTAGTTTTGATGCCATAAATACATATTATTACACTGGCCTTCTAATAGTAACACCAGTATTTGAATTCATACGGAGCTAAGGTCAAATTTTTGAGTAAACCCGTGACTAGAAAAACAATTGCATGAAAACCACCGAACCAATCCTGAAGCAGGATTTGAATCTACAACCTTCAGGGTTAACCAGCAAATGTACCATGGCAACCAAGGAAAAAATGTAGTCACACTTCAGGAAAAGAAAACTTTATGAAAAATGTATGATATTCAGACATAGTGAGTTATTTGGGACCTCTGCAGTGACAAGAGTTGCTGAAAGTAAGGACCTTTATAGCCTCCAGACAATGATTAGTATTGTGAACTACCACTGCTTGGGTAATGCTGTTCTAATTGCCTTGCAGGATTGTTGCGGATGTATTTTCTATTTCTTCTCTAAGTGTCGTGTATTTTCAGCAGGGCACAATATCAATTAGGTTCCCCCAAAGAGGAAAGTTTGCAAGTGTTAAATGTTGGCAATGCGTGGGAAAGCCAATTGAACATCTTTGGCCAAGCCAACGTCATTGCAAATGCTCAACCAGAGAAGCTTGCACATATAGGTGGCAGTTGGCTGGTGTCATGTTTTTGAAAGGAAAAAATTCATTCACTCCACTAATCCCCTGTATGGCAGGTAGGATGGATGTCATATGAAGCGTACCTAGGTGTGCGTAATCAGTAATGCTACCTTCCATTACCATCGCCAATGAAGCAGCACTTGTTGCTGTATGAGATCAACCAAATAAATGTGTATATACTCTTTTAGCAGACCTGTGTATTCTGCTGGATGTGGCCACCTTTGCTGTGCAAGAGTGCAAATATTGCATTGTCTCAGACTTCGCCCTCTTTCACAATGAATGAACAAAGAACTCAAGTTGTTTCCATGCTGTATCCAATTCAGTGCTAATTTTACTAGCAAATAACCACTTTCCAATGGAAACCATGCAACAGTTTATCTGGAATCCCAAAATTCTTCGGAACATTCCCTATTTTGGAAGATCTGGTGATTTCCCAGCAAATGGCATGGATGAAATATGATGTGGTGCTTTCCCAGCACCACAGCTGAATTAAGTTTTCTTGGGTCCTCCTGCGGGTCAGAGGTTCCATGTTGGTCAACGTTTTGAAGCTCCACTCAAACAAATTTTGATTTGAAAATTTTTTATTTCCACATGAAAACATACAGAGAAAGAAGTGATAAACTCGGAACATTTTGGCCATCTTATATATACACGCCACGGGTCAGGTGACTCTATGTTTCAATTGCTTCTTTGATTACTCTATCACAGTAAATTGCAGAGCAGGAAAGTGAGTTTGTTTCATCCAATATAATCGAGTGGCCCATATCAATGCCTGTGTTCAGCAATGGCTGATTTCTCCATCTTCCCCAACTGTAGGTGTCGTTGGTGTTCCTTTACTCTCGGGTCAATAATCCCAGTAGATGTCTCTGTATGTACAAGGGACTTGTGAAGTGCCTGGGGTCTCAAAGAAGCCATTGAAATACGGATGGAGCATTGGAATTTTAAATAGATTCCAGCTATTCCCTCAGCAATAAGTGGCAACTATTGCTGCGGAATGTTTAAGAATGATGGAAAGGAACACATTGCCATGGTGACCAATTGGGAGGCTTGGAGCTTGACTATGCCATGAGGACAATGGCAGAGTTAGTAGTCACAAATGTTGGCCACTAATTACCTTACCCGGCCCGTTACCCAAGAGAACTTCATCCATTCCTTAATGAAGTTTTCTCTGTATTATTCTTCCCTTGGTTCTTCATCGCTTTCATCTTCATCTGCGCCAACCAATCTCCCTTTGGCCTTCCTCCCTCTGCCCTGCATTTCATTCATCCTCATTCTTTTGAGGCGTTCAGCATCTGTCTACCACTTAGGATCTCTTTTGTCCACTTTTTGTGAATTCTTCAAAGTTTAATTAGAACAGGACTCCTTTTTGTAAAAAAATAAGCACTCAGGAGGTCACAGTCTTTGCATGCGTGCTCATTCCATCACTAAGGGTTATCAATCCGAGCATTTACTTGTGGCTGCAGCTCTTCAATCAATGTGTTCCTCTTCCAATCTTGCCAATCTCTCATAATTCCTTCACAGCTCCTTTCACCAACTTCTCCTGCTTCTTAATGCAGTTCATCTTTAGCCTTCCATTGCAATTTTTCCCCTTTGTACGTCTCCTTCAATTATGGTCTTCAGGAAGATATTGTGCCTCGGGATATTTCTAATTATTTTCATTCTTCCTCATGTTGAAACGTCTTCCATAGTAATCTCTCCATCATCCACTCATTAGAAGCTCTTATCCATTGGTCGCTCAATCGTTCTACTTTCGTCATTCTTCTTTAGAACCACAGTAAGTTAATATATCTTTCAGAAATCTTCATGTTTTGTTATCAGAAGGTCAGGTTGAAACAGTATTTGGTAAATTGTTTCAGATACTTTTGCCATTGCTTTTCCTAATATCGCCGTTAATGTAATTTAATTCAAGGTGGGCACGTATTGCGGCAAATTCCATTTGCCATTTGATGGGCAATTAACTTCTATGAAAGACCCTTACCTCTTTATTCAGATAACTCAGAGGTCTTAAGAATATGTTGCCCAAAAATCCATTGGATACATGGATGGTGTAAAATTTATTGGGAAAGGTTTCAGAAAAAATAGATTTATTTAAGTTTTTGCTACAATGGATCACAATTCTTCAAAGCACATCCCTTCAGCATGGACACACTTTTGCCTGCAGCTTTTCCACATGACTCCAAGGCTTCCTGGTGGGTGCATTCCAGTAGGAGGTCCTTGAGGGTATGCATACAAGCTTCTTTGACAGTATTTAGGGTTCCATGGTGGTGGTGGTGTCCTTTGTGGGAGCATTTCGCTTTTATAGGGAATAGTCAGCTGGTACCAAGTCAGGACTATAAGGGGGTTGGGGAATTGTTGCAATGCCATATGCAGTAAGTCTTTGTAAGCAGACACACTCCACTCTGCTCTCTTGGTCGTCTGTTCAAAGACCGTTGGGAGGATGAGTTGTGATCTTCTGCATCGCCAAATTTTCAGTGATAATGGTATGTGGACGGTCAAATTTGAAATGCCGGTATGATCTGCGACATGTGAACTCTTAACTGACAGTTGTAATTCAGCACTTCACGCAAAGTTAAGAAAAATTATCATCGCAACTTTTTATTCAAACCTTGTAGGTGACATTAAATACATGCATTGATGAGATCTGACTTTGCTATCTCTTTGATCAACTTGCAACTTCTGATTTTAAGGTGGGTGCAACCAGGCTACTGCTTGAGTAGCTTCGGGCATGATGTGGTGGAAGTCAAACATAATGAATAACTGATCGCAGCACTTCTCCTCTTGATTTCAAGCGGAAACGTTCTACAATCAGTCATTCATCTGGCTACTGCTCTCTTACCTTTCCTCATTGAACAGGTGAAATATTCATGATGCATGAATTGTAATTTTATTAATGCTAAATATTATTGTTTGGTTGTAATCATCTCACAATTGCTCATTCATCCTGTGGCATGTAACTCTCAAAAGTGACAATCAGGCCCCTGGCTGTTTTCAGTGAAATAGATGAACAAGGAACGGGCACATTGGTGTATGGATTAGGCCTGTTGTAATTGCACAAGCTTGCGCTCAATCGGGTGGACAATAAGAGGCTACGAAAAATGAAAATTAGACTATGAACGAAAGGCATGCGAGATGAACACTTACCCCAGGTGGAGGTCCAGAGGAAATACTGGATTGGGCTGCCGCTTCGTTTGGTCGGAAGCACACGGCTTGGTAATCATAGATGTGGATGCGGTTGTACACTCCCTCCTGGACCAATTGCCTCATTATGTCTGGTTTGACGTCTCCAAAGAACTGCCCAGTGTCATTCATGCCCCGAGAGCTGACTACCACATATCCATTGTTGTCAAGAGCAAAGCAAGTCAGTTCCTCACCCGAGGCACATGTACGAGAGCATGAGGCCTCAACGCACTGCAACGTAAGGAACAAAAATTTATAAGTGAGTGCGTGTATGCATAAACGAGGGTGGTGTAAAGAAGTTTCCGACCTGACAAAGATACAAGACATTTTTTCTGAAATTTTTGAGGTTGGAAACTTTTCAGATCACCAATATGTGTGTATATATATATATGTATATATATATGTATATATATATGTATATATGTATATATATGTATGTATGTATGTATGTATATATATATATATATATATATATATATATATATATATATATATATATATATATATATATATATATATATATATATATATATATATATATATATATATATATATATATATATACATATATATACATATATATATATATCTAAATGTGTATATAATTAGATAATCTGCTGGTTAATGTAGGTTTTTGGATGGTCACTACTCCCAAATAAATATTTTGTGACTCATAACAAAACACAAAATCCAACAACCTACTCTACATCTGGTCCCTCTTTAGCTCTGAGTACTTTCTTCCTCCCTTCATCCCGTCCAACATTCTTCTCCTGTTCCTTCCCTTTCCTCGTTTGCCTAACATTCTCCCCTCTATTACAGTCTTCAACATCCAACTGCCGAACAATATGCCCTTCATCCATTTTTCTCCTGCCACCTTAGGATTTCTCCCAGAAAACCCTTCTCCTCATCCACCATACCATGTACTCCCTCGTTCGTTTTCTTCTCTGTCCATTTCACCTTCTCCATTCTTCTCCACACCCACATTTCAAAAGCCTCCAATCTACGTCTATCCTCCTGCTTCAATGACCACGTTTCCGCGCCGTACATAGCTAAGCTCCATATCAAAGTTTTTACGAGTCTTTCCTTAACATCCTTACTCAACGTCCCTGTCATCAACTCCCTCCTCCTTGTGAAAGCCTCTTTGCCTAGCGCAATTCTTCTCCTTACGTCCCTACTACTTTGACCGTGTTGGTCCAAAGCACTACCGAGATACGTAAACTGTTCTACCTGCTCTAGTTTTTGCCCTCCTATTTTAATGTTAAACTTGGCCTTTTTCTTTCTAGAAAATCGCATTACCTTTGTTTTATTAATATTGATTCTCATCCAATACCTGTCACACTGAATTTCCAATTCTTTCAGCAATGCTTGGAACCCCTTGGCCGACTGACAAAATAAGGCATCAAAATAAAACAGCAAACCTAACTGATTTTACGAGTTGCCCGCCCACTTTCTTTCCTACCTCCAGTTCTACCCATGCCTCTTTAATCATTTCCTCTGCATACAGATTAAACAGCAACGGTGATAATGGGCAACCCTGCCTTACACCTCTTCCTAACCCGGCCTAACCGGACTCCCCGTTCCCCACTCGCACCTGAGCAGTCTGAGACATGTACAGGTTGCGGATTAGCTTCCTGTCTCTCCAATCTATTCCTATTTTCTGCAATATACTCATTAGTTTTTCCCAATTGGGGGGGGGGGGCGTGGGGGTGGATAACATTCCCGTGGAACTATTGAAATGCTTAGGAAAATGTGGGAGGAAGAGGCTATATGGGCTGATCCGTAGCATTTATGAGGAGGGAATCTGGCCGGAAGACTTTGTGAGATCAGTTTTAGTTCCTATTCCAAAAAAGGTAAAGGCTACATCATGTGAGGACTACAGGACAATAAGTTTGATATCCCACTCAGCTAAAGTTGTTCTCAGGATCATAAACAAAAGGATAGAGAGTAGGGCAAATGATTACTTAGGGAATGATCAGTTTGGGTTTAGGAAGGGGAGAGGTACGTGTGATGCCATTGCAGTAATGAGATCACTAATCGAGAGGAATATAGAATACAATTAGGAAGTATTTGCCTGTTTGCCAGATTTTGAAAAAGCATTTGATAGAGTGAATTGGGAATAAATAAAGAGCATATTGCAGAAAATAGGAATAGATTGGAGGGAAAGGAGGCTAATCCGCAACCTGTACATGTCTCAGACTGCTCAGGTGCGAGTGGGGAACGGGGAGTCCGGTTAGGCCGGGTTAGGAAGAGGTGTAAGGCAGGGTTGCCCATTATCACCGTTGCTGTTTAATCTGTATGCAGAGGAAATGATTAAAGAGGCATGGGTAGAACTGGAGGTAGGAAAGAAAGTGGGCGGGCAACTCGTAAAATCAGTTAGGTTTGCTGTTTTATTTTGATGCCTTATTTTGTCAGTCGGCCAAGGGGTTCCAAGCATTGCTGAAAGAATTGGAAATTCAGTGTGACAGGTATTGGATGAGAATCAATATTAATAAAACAAAGGTAATGCGATTTTCTAGAAAGAAAAAGGCCAAGTTTAACATTAAAATAGGAGGGCAAAAACTAGAGCAGGTAGAACAGTTTACGTATCTCGGTAGTGCTTTGGACCAACACGGTCAAAGTAGTAGGGACGTAAGGAGAAGAATTGCGCTAGGCAAAGAGGCTTTCACAAGGAGGAGGGAGTTGATGACAGGGACGTTGAGTAAGGATGTTAAGGAAAGACTCGTAAAAACTTTGATATGGAGCTTAGCTATGTACGGCGCGGAAACGTGGTCATTGAAGCAGGAGGATAGACGTAGATTGGAGGCTTTTGAAATGTGGGTGTGGAGAAGAATGGAGAAGGTGAAATGGACAGAGAAGAAAACGAACGAGGAAGTACATGGTATGGTGGATGAGGAGAAGGGTTTTCTGGGAGAAATCCTAAGGTGGCAGGAGAAAAATGGATGAAGGGCATATTGTTCGGCAGTTGGATGTTGAAGACTGTAATAGAGGGGAGAATGTTAGGCAAACGAAGAAAGGGAAGGAACAGGATAGGGATGTGGGATGGGATGAAGGGAGGAAGAAAGTACTCAGAGCTAAAGAAGGACCTGATGTAGAGTAGGATGTAGTGTTTTGCTAGGGGTCACAAATTATTTAATTAGTAATTATGTCCGTCTGAAAACCTACCTTTACCTCATAATAATAACATACATACAGACATTTAGCTTAAAATTTAATTATTTATGACTCTAGGTCAGTTAATAATTGATAAGTGAGTGAAAATCAATTTGACCCTTTTTTTATAGAAAAAATAAGGAAAACAAAAAGACCCTAATAAATGCCCAATCATTTTACCTTCTCACAAAAAAAGCAGGATATCTCATCTGAGTTGAGATCAAGGCACTACCAACGCAGTGGTGCCTAATTTTGAGTGAAATCGGAGGTGTACATGAAAATTTTATGACCAAAGTACACTAGCACTGAATGGAGGTGGACCCACTCGCCTATCTCAACTACCAAAGCTCTGAATGTCAATTGGAAATTCAAGTAGCTAAACAAATTGCCTAGTAAGGAACACTCACGGTAGATGTGATGTTTTTGAATCTTGCATAAAGGGCAGAGTGGCGGAACTGGAAACCAACAACAGCTGCTGGAGCTGATTTGCGTCCCTCAGTGTGGAAAATTGCATTGCTTGCGGTCACCAAAGAATCATTCTTGTAGTCTGTTTGAATGAAAAGGAGCACATTGATATTTCAAGTCATTGTTGTTTGGTATGCGGATCGGGAGGAGGAGGAATGAGGTGAGGAAGGATCAAATTTGTTTACATTTGATACCTAAGTTGGATACAGACATCAAATCCCATATTACTTTTTGCATAATTTGATTTGTATTAATTAATTATGTCATATTTTGTATTACTAACAACAGTCTTCATTCAAAAGATTAGGTAGTTGAGGTTAGAGTTCAACTTTTAACACATTGTGTCAGGGAACCAGTTCCTTTCCCTGAGCAAAGCGGTGTTTTCCATGACGTTTGGTGCTCAGAACATCTCACAACTTGTGTGTCTGAATGTGGTTTTTGAAGGCATCGCCCTTCTTTGACCTGAGAACCCTTCATTCTAACTCCAAATGCTTAACAAATCTTTGACAAATCAAAAAAGTAATGAATGCAATAAGATGGGAATGGGAAATATTACTATCCTAATGAAGTCTTTGCTGGTTTTCCACCAGGTCAGGTTTTCAGCTGCCGTTGTGTCAGTGGCTAACTCTTTAATATTCTTTAGGGAATTGATATTGAGTCATCAATTTACTATCCTAGTGTTTCCACCACTTGGGCTCTGGTCACTTCTGATCGGTTGTTGCTTTCTCTCTCTTTCGCATATTTATTTAATGGAGACAGGCTTTCGAAATTGACAAAGAGGGTATTTCTTATATCTCTGCTGACGTGTCCTCCTTCTGGTCACATTTCTACTGCCTCCTCTGTCAGATGCTTGTGGTATCCATTTGATCTGCTCATCAGTTAAGCATTGATATCAGAATACTGATGCAATAGTATTTTTTCACAGATGTTCATCGGTGCGATAGTATGCCACCATGTTATGGCATCATTGCATTGTTGAAGAGGATATGATGTTGGTATGAAGGGGACATGATGATGTTCCACGTGAGGTTCTGAGTATTAATGCTTCAGTATTTGTGATTATTCAGTCTGATGCAGTGTCCTTGACTCAGCTTTCTATCATACAGCAAGTCTCCAAAATGTACGCTTCCCTGCGCTCACGCGGGATGTGATAAACTCCCGGACACTTTGTGTATGTATCAAGTGGTCCTTCAGCCGGAAAAGTTCCCTTTTTAGTTTCCCCCATGGCTGGCAGGTCGTCTTCATTTTGTGTTTTATCACTATCCTTGATGGAGAGTGGGAAATGCCTTTGTTTTCCGCCCCTACTCAAGCATGTTCATTGAGGATGAACTTCAGGAGGGCATTTGACCCAAGACCACAGGTTAGACAGAGGTGATATTAATGTTACCACTAAAAATGATGCATTTTTTCATGTGGAAAGAAGAAAATCATTAAGTAATAACCCAATTCTCACTGATAATGAAGTTGGGATATCATCTTATATCCTACATGAATTTAAAGAAATCTGGCTGTAAAAAATATAGCTATGGAGGTAAAAGAGCATTCCTCATGTGTAACAGAAGTTTGCAGACTGTTTTCCTTCACCAAAATGACTTTTAAAACTCCTCTTTTGGCAAGATTGCTTCTCGTTTGTTTAGCGAAGGAATCTCCAGGGGAAATGTATGATTTTTATATCATTGGCTGTTTTAATGATTAAAGCATTTATGAAAGTGAAAGCCTTCATACTATTCCACATAGGTAATGAAAAAGTACCCTCTCTTTTATGCTTTTTTTTATAGATAACAGTGAAATCTATAAAGTTATATCTTAAGAGATGGATTTTATAATTCATGCATTTCATTGGAATCTTCTATTGCTGTTGAAAATTTTCATTATCAACAGTAATTGGTACAATTTTTGAGTTCGTGTATCCAAAATTATTGGATTAGGAACGCAAAATGCTTTTTGTTTTATGTATACAGGGTGCGGTGTGGTACCCAGATTTCTCCAAAGCATTATACTAAGCCACAATATCATACAATACAGTTGATCTGCGGTACCGGAAGAATCGAATTATTTCGAAATATAACACCCAGCACGATAACACTATCCATACTAGCGGCTCTTCTATTGTACTCCGTACTTCCATGTAACATCTCAGCCATTTTGAGGTCATGACTGTTTACTACATACCTATAGCTTTCAAGGCCACCAATCGCAGCCTCCAGTTGAACTATGATATGGTGGGAAATTCAAATTGAAATTTGTCCAGATTTAAGCACCGCACCCTGTACAAGGCCTGTACAAAAAAAGATGAGGCTGGTCTTCCAATGTGAAAACTGCTTGATGGATCACAATCAGTGAGTTAATATCGTATAGTGGCATGTGTGAGAAGTAAAATACCACCTCCCTCGTGGCCCTATCTTGACTTGTTTCCGCACAACAGCAATCCTTGTCTAAGCTTCTTGGGTCGGTGAGAATTAAGGTGTTGGAGAAGCAGCGGGTGTGCATTGAATTTTGTTTTTTTTTGTTGGGGAAAAGTGCAACCAAAACTCATGTAATGATTCAAGAGATATTTGGCAATGAATCTATGAGTCGGGCAGAGTGTTTCCATTGGTAAAACCAATCCAATCTGAACAAACCTTGACTGATGAAGAACCAAGAAGTGGACCACTATTGACTTCAACAAACTAATCCCCACGTCAACAGTTTGAATGATTTAGTGCAGGCAAACCGTAGGCCAAATGCCCAGGAGATTGCTGATGAAGTTTGCATTAGTGTCGGATTATGGTTCCCCATTGGTTGAAAGAGACCACAGATGAGGGAAAAAGTCTTCAATCTTTCATCACTGCAATGCAGCGGCGCAACCATCATTCGGGCCAAAAACTGGGCACTGGTGATCCCCCGGCCACCCTACCCTCCGGATCTTGCTCCAGCGGACTTTTTCCTAAGTTGAAATCCACCTTGACTGGATACAGATTTGAAAATATTGAGGACGTTCAACAAAATTGTACTGCACACTTAAAAGGCTATCCCGAAAGAAGTGTTCCAGGCGGCATTTGAAAGCTGGAAAAAATGTTGAGAGTGTCGTATTGGCAGACGAGGGATTTATTTTAAAGAGGATAAGCATGATTAAAAAGTAACTAATAAAATCAAGTAATTATTCCAACAGTCTCATCTTTTTTTGTATACAGACCTTGTGTACCCATTGCTATGTGCCTGTGATATATATACTTCTCTCCTGCATACATTGAATGTGTTAAAGTTTTACCATTTCAGCATACTCTTGCATCATGTGATTCGCTCCTTGTACTCTCAAAGTTGGTATGATTATAGGAATTGAAGAGGGAACAAAGAAAAAAGATGGATACATACATATCAACAAGGATTGTAGGAATGAGGAAGAATGAAATTGTAATATGGTAATAAATTATGAGTATCCTCTCATCACGCCATCAATTCAACATCTTGTGCAATAAATTTTGAATTGAAATAGCATTTGTTTTCCTTCATTGTGCCATTAAAAATTTAAAAAAAGAGAATTATTGTGCTTTTTTTCAAGAGTTTATGACAAAAATATGGAGAAATTCATGAATGTTTATGTTTAAGCACAAAAAATTGCAAAAGAAAGCATTATCAGTAGAAATTGTGAGTGATTTATCAGTTGAATATGTCAGGAGATTATATGTTTACAGCCAAACGAAACACATTCACTGTTTACAGGATATTTTAAATCTCTCGTCAATTTCTAAGTCATGAAAATCACATGTCTTGGTAATCAGGTTGCAGTTTTTTAATATCAGTTTACTTTTATTAATTACTCTCATGGAGGCAGCACTTCTGTGAAATATTATTAGGTAAAGTAAAGATAACGTGTATTTGAAATAGGCAAGTAACCAGTAATGGATGACTACTCTCTTGTTATGTGCTTGGCTCTTAAGCCATGCCACATCATGCATATCCCAAAAATGTCCTGAGGAATGAGTTTTTTATTGAGAGGGAAGGGAATTTTTTATTTTAGGGAGAATTTCATTTCCGTTAAGACAAGGGGCCCATGGAAATGTGAAAATTCATGACACTCATTCAAGTGGCCTTATCAAAGCCAGGTTTCATCATGCCTTCCTAAACTTAAGGTTAACCTTAACTCTGGTTAAGGCCAAAATTCAAAGTTTTATGACTGTTATTTCAGTTCAAAACCAACCATTAAACTGCCCAATAACTGATGGACTGTTTTGCTATGCCTACAGTATGTACATTCACTAATTTTTGATCTTATTTGTTTATAAATTTGAATTTCTCTTCAATTGAACGTTTGCAGAAATTAATGATTGGTTTAATGACACATTATTGAATAAGTACTGCATAAAATTAATAGTGAAATATGTGTTCAGGAGAGCACTTAGTAGAGACATTTCATATGAAAAGGTTCTACATACCAGCTTTGAATGGCACCGAGTAGACATAACTTGCTGGATCCACAAAATGCTGCTCTACCGCTCTCTTATACCAGACTTCGTCAATGGCTCGCTTATTCAGAACGCTGAAGTGACTGGAGGGGAAGGTGAAATGATGTTTAAAAAGAGAGAGAGAGGGGGAAAAAAGTAGAGGGGGCAGATTTACAGCATGTATTTCATCTGTGGGTGAAGGAGGAACTCCATTGAAGGGGATTTAATGCTCTTCCACCATTTTTCCATTTACGAATAACTGATCGTAACACTTTTCCACTTGATAAAATTTATTTTATGACCATATTTCAATGTATTACATCATAATCAGGAAGGTGACCTGATGATGATGTAACACATCGAAACCCAGCTGTAAATATAAATTTTATCGAGTGGAAAAGTGCTATGATCAGTTATTCATAACGTTTGACTTCCACCACATCACATCTGAAGCTACTCAGTGTTTTACATTTACCTTCCACCTAAGATTTGGAAACAAGCTGAAATAAATATTTTTATCACTGTGCATGTTCATCAGTTAAAATAAATTATGCTACAAGTATAGAAATAAAATGGATAGTTCACCTAAGGATCAAAGGTGATCTTTCAAATTTACCTTTGGCGTGAGCACAAGAAGCTCTCAACTTAAATTGTTTAGTGAACAAGGTTGAACAATCATTTTTTCCCATGACAGACTACAAATTCCAAAGAAACGCTAAAGATTGAGGGATCTGGGTTCGAGTCCCAGTCAAGGCGAATGATTTTTACGCTCTGAAATTATTGCATTGAAATGACAGACTACCATTTAGATTTTGGATAGGCATGCAGGCTAACCACTGCTCAATTTCCCAGCCTTCGCTGCAATAAACCCTTCTTCAGTTCTGTTTCCCTTCATCCCATCCAACATCAACAACCAGGGAGTAAACAACAACAAAGGAGTAAGACAGGGATGCAACCTCTTGCCAGCAATATTCAACATACACCTGGAAGAGGCAATAAAAGAAACACAAGAGTATGGCATCAAAGGAGTCAAGGAAAATGGAGAAGAAATCAACATTCTCTGGTTTGCAGATGACATTGCAGAAGTGGTGGAAATGCAAGAGGACCTGCTAGCAACTCTTTAAGTGCTATGGATCAATCAATTCAGGAATATAATATGAACATCTTCAAGAAGAAAACTAAAATCCTTGAGTGTGGAAGAGAGAAGCTGAATGTAGGTATCACAATTCGAGGGGTGAAACTATAGCAAGTGGAATCCTTCATCTACCTGGGCAACAGCACAACATGGGATGGAAGAAGTTCGACCAACATCGAGCAAAGAATAGCTTAAGCTAATAATGTATTCATGAAGAAGAGACAATTGCTATGTTCAAAAAACCATAAGGTTGGAAATAAGGAAGCAATTTGTCAAGACTATTGTGTGGAGCATGGTGCTCTATTGTTCTGAGACTTTGAACGCTGGAAAAGTGGACCAGTGAAGAATAGAAGAAGCCTTTGAAACATGGTGCTGAAGGAGAATACTGAATATTAAATGGACAGACAAAGTGAGGAACGAGGAAGTATATAGAAGAGCAGAGGAGGATAGGAAAATACGGAGAACTCTTCGGCAAAGAAGAAATAGATGATTGGATACATATTGAGGCACAATGGACTGGTTAGGAACATAAGGGAAGGAAAAATAGAAGGGAAGATTTGACGAGGAAGACCAAGAGACATGTATATAGGACAACTTAAGAAGGCCGTAAAACAGAGACTGTATCAGGGATTGAGGGCATTGACATTAAAAAGAGTAGAATGGAGGGCTGCAGTAAACCAATACTAGGATTGAAACACTAATGGTGATCAAACAAGACATCATTCATTTGATTGGGGATTATAAAATTTTATTATGCAAATATTAAAACTGCGCATTGACCCAAACCAGTTGATAATACAGGAGCCGGGGAATAAAATAGAAACTGTAAACATCCCATGAGGTTTTTTTGGGAACATACATATTAGTTAACAAGGCATGAGACGAACTAGAGATAGGAATAAAGGTTGGCGGGGAATAGATAAAATCAGTAAGTCAGCCAAGGGGTTCCAAGCATTGCTTAGTGAATTGGATATTCAGTGTGACAGATATGGGATGAGAATCAACATTAATAAAACAAACGTTATACGATTTTCTAGAAAGAAAAAGGCTAAGCTAAACATTAAAATAGGAGAGCAAAAACTAGAGCAGGTAGAACAGTTTAGATACCTCAGAAGTGTTTTCGACCAAAATGGTCAAAGTATTAGGGACGTAAGGAGAAGAAATGCGCTAGGCAAAGAGGCTTTCACAAGGAGGAGGAAGTTGATGAGAGGGACGTTGAGTAAGGATGTTAAGAAAAGACTTGTAAAAAATTTGATATGGAGCGTAGCTATGTACGGCACGGGAATGTGATAATTGAAGCAGGAGGATAGACCTAGATTGGAGGCTTTTGAAATGTGGGTGTGGAGAAGAATGTAGAAGGTGAAATGGACCGAGAAGAAAACAAATGAGGAAGTACTTGGTATGGTGGGCGAAGAGAGGGGTTTGTTGGGAGAAATCCTATGGAGGCAGAAAAGTGGATGAAGGGGGTATTGACTGGCAGTGGGATGTTGAAGACTGTAATTGAGGGGAAAATGTTAGTTAAACGAGGAAATGGCAGGAACAGGATATGCATGTTGGAATGGGAGGAAGGGAGGAAGTATATACACAATAAGAATATGGAATAAAGGGAGGAAGTAAGAACACAGAGATGAAGAAGGACTTGTTATTGAGTAGGACGTTGAATTGTTTTTTGTTAAGAGAAACATAATTATTTATTTGGTGACTGTGCCTATCCAAAACCTACCTTACCTGGTAGATTGCCTATAATAAACATACAAGTTGAGCTGAAAAATAGCAGTGGGGAAGGAGCCATTTCTATCATATTGTATTTGATAGATATGTTCTCAGGGGGCAACCAGGAAGCATCGATGTCAGTAGCTAAATGAAATACCTAAGGATGTCATTGAAACCAAAATCCCACTCCCCCATTAGTGGACAAAAAGATCACCATTTCGCATTCCTGAGAAAACTTCTTTCTTTTTAAATGTCCAATGGTCTTTGGAATAAGGTAACCACAGAAATGACAATGGCTGGTATTCATTAAGAATCTTCAATAATTGATTGAACAAAATTGCCTAATTAAATCTGGAGGGACAATTCTTGCCATTCAGTGATCAAAAAAGGTCTTAAGTGCTGTGGAATAAGGTCAGCTTTGTCAGAGATAATCATATTTCATATTGAACTTCATCAGTCAGGGATATCACTGAAACAAGTAAATACTCAAGCAAGCATGATTTTATGCAGTCCTTAAGGTCTTATTGCTCAAATAAGTGTGTGAATAAGCCGACCTTCATTACAGCAACTGTAAAATCAACTTAGGCAATTTTTTTATTTTCTGTAGAGTGTACAGGGTCGCACCCAAAAGTAGTAGGACTGATTTTCTCTGGCGCGAACGGAGCGATGGAGGGGGGTCTGCCTGGCAGGGTAAGGTGGAGGGGGCTCTTAGCAACAGACCGACACCAACCTCAGTCGCCCGTGGGCTGTCATTGAGTGAGGACACCGTTTTTAGTGAAGCAAGTTTTTTGTCCGCGTCGAAAAACAAAATGAATCTGAATTTAGAGCAACGTTATTCCGTGAGGTTTTGTGCGAAACTCGGGAAGACGGCAGCTGAGACCCTCGATATGATCAAGCAGGCTTATGGGGACACTGCCTTAAGCCGTTCCACAGTATTTGAGTGGCACAAGTTGTTTAAAGAGGGTAGGGAGCTCGTTGAAGACGACCTTCGCTCCGGACGGCAAGAACCGACATGAATGTGGACAGAGTGAGGACACTGCTGAACACAGACCGACGCTTAACCAGTGAAGAAATTGCAGACCAGTTGGGTCTGTCTACATCCGACGTCCAACGCATTATTTCACAGGGTTTGGCCATCGCAAACTGCTGGGTGCTTCATCATGACAACGCGCCGTGCCATGGCGCGCTCGTCGTCGGACAGCTCCTGGCCAAATACGGCGTTGCCACGTCGCCGCACCCGCCCTATTCTCCCGATCTGGCACCACCGGACTTCTTCTTCTTCCCCATGATGAAAAGTCAGCTCAAGGGACGACGTTTTGACTCGATAAAGGCCGTTCAAGAGGCTTCGACGAGGGTCATCAACGGCATCCCCAAAGAAAATTTCCAGCGGGCGTACGGGGAATGGGAGCAACGTTATACTAAGTGTGTAGCAGCTCAAGGAGCATACTTTGATGATTATTAAGTCGATGGAAGTATATTGTCAACAAAATTCTTGTAAAAAAATCAGTCCTACCATTTTTGGGTGCGACCCTGTATAGTGCCACTGTTATCAACCCGAAGGTTGGTTTGGTAGGTGATGGCAGATTTCACTCAATGGCATGTGAAATTCACACATAAGGGTAGGGAGGCTATTTCCTTGCTCCCTGTAACATTTCCTACGGTTTCACAATAGGAGACCTGGCACAGGAAAAAAATCATTAAGCTTGGTTAAGTGGCTGAGGGTGCCCAAAAGGAGCCCCCAGGAATCGAACCCAGGCCCTCCAGTTTGCAGTTCAGACCTCCACCCACTGGACTATCGACTGAGTAAAATATATACAATAAAAATCATATGACATGGTGTTTTATGGTGGCCAAACAAACAAATTACAACTACTTGAATTCTGATTGATCAATGTCTCAAGCATTATATTGAGTTTGGCTCAATGAAGCTCACCTTAATGTAGGTAATGTGACCTTAATCGAGACTGCCGTAATCAAGATTGTCTCTTTGGATGAATGTGTAAACTTCCCTCGACTAAAGTCCCTTTACAAATGAGGTGCTGTTCATCAAATATGTCCAAAGTCATGACTTAGGAACCAACTATGAGTACTTATGCCAATTGTCACCTTTTTTTCTCTATGATCAACAAGCACTTGTCTAAAACTATGTACCCGAAAATATGAAATATTTTATACCCTAGATTTCTGGAGCAGTTGGACATAAGTCAATATTTTGGCCAAATTGAATGGATACTGTTTCTGAAATATTATTCAGAAAGTGCTGTGAAATTTATTAGGCTTTGCTCAATAATGAAGAACTCATTAATAATTTACTGAGAATATCAAAGGTGATACTGAAAATCAATTATTTTTGTGTGAAAATCAATTATTTTTTTCTGTGGTGATTAAATGAAATTGTACCATGGCAATTGATGGATTCATGCAGATGAGAGAAGTCAGTGCTGATCTTATGCCATTGTCTGGGTTTCTTTCACCCAAGAGGCTAATTTCATGTTGGAATACAAGGTGCATTCAAAAAGTAAGGTGACTTTTCAAATTTTGAAGACAACAACCATTCTATTTTTGATTTTTTTTGTTTTGTTGTGTGGGTAAACATGTCCCAAACATTTGTTTGCAGTTTAAACCATATAGCATATTCAGATTGCTATTGACAGATACAAATGTTAGATGTGTTTTGGTCTGCTCGGCAATTTTCTGCCATAAAAAAATTGGATCGAATAATTTGCATCAAATTTTGTGTAAAAAATGGAATTAAGTGCTCCAAAACACTTGAAACGTTGACAGTGGTATATGATGAGTCTGCTCTGAGTAAAAAAATGTTTATAAGTGGTACAAGCTACAATTCCAAGATGGCCAAGAAGATGCCAATGATGAGCCTTGCTTTGGACGCCCCAACACGTCAACAACAGATCAAAATGTTGAAGCAGTGAAGATAATTGTTTTGAGAAATCATTGAATTGCAATTGGAGAAGTTGCTGAGGATGTTTGCATATCAGTTGGCTCATGCCATACAATTTTTTAGGATGTTTTTGGCATTCCATTACCAGGGCATAGTGCATCAGGAGTTGTTCAGTGAATAAGGAGTTTTGGAGGATTGGAAAAAGCATAGGCACAAGTGTATTATTATTTATCTGGGGGGGATTACTTTGAATGGGACAACTTGAATATTGCAGAATAATTCCAATATATTTTCATAAAAACATACAGTCACCTTATTTTTTGAACACACCTTGTATGTTGCCTAGGAACAATGACATTCTCATCTCGGTGACAATGACGTCACTCAACTTGGTGGCAAGGGTGACGATAGGATCAGAAGTGAGAAGTGTCCAATTTATTCCCCCAAAAGTTGAAGTTGACACATTTTATGCACAGGTGGAATTAAAATTAGATAGATGTTAGCTTCTTACGGCTCTGAGGAAGCTTCTTCTGAGTCAGATGCAACTGGGTAATCTTGCCATCTTGTGAGACCACTTCTTGTGGCCACAAATGACACAGTTATACCAAACCGCTGCTTGAACTCTTTCCTACATGATGATGCAAGCAAGCCCGAGGAGAAAGAAAAGAGAGGAAGGAGTCATAAAATTCACAATTACTTTAAATCAATTTTTCATGTTAACGTAATGATTTCATTTTATTTTTTTTTAATTTCAAATTTCAGCCTTGAATTTAATATTAGGAGGCTTGATTCATGAGCAAAATCGCTTCATCAAAAACAAAGGTTGACATACTCATGACAGTAAAACAGCAGATAAATTTAATTTTCATGTTTTCTTTTTTCTTCTGCAAAATATTAAGCTTCAGTGCCTTAAAATTTTTGCTATCATTGCTAATAAAAGCTGTTTATTTTGAATAGTTTTGATAAAATTGAAGATTCAAGATTACACCATTCACAATCTACGGCAAGCACATGTAATCAAATGACTTCGCTTGGGATCTTTTTTATTTTTTAAACGTACACTGAACTAAATTAATTTTAATATGCATTACAGATGGTATTATTGCTTAAAAAAATTCAATGCAACAAATTGGGTAATGCTATATAGGGCGCCTATTTTGTAGCAATGAAACACATTCACTTTGAATTTTCTAGGGAGGCAAAAAGGGAGGGGGGGGTGGTTTGAGTTATCAAGAAGTGGGGAGAGAGGGGGGGATAGAACATTAAACTAAACTGTTCTCACGTACAATATAGGGAGTACACCAATGAATACATGTTTGAAGAATCTGTATCAATTAAATCTACAGAACTGAGTGAGGTAGCGTGGATATTTAGTATACATAATTTGTTTGATTCCAAGTTAATTCTGGCAATAAAAAAACTAGACGTAAAAATCCAGACCTCATTCAATTGATATGGTACATGTGGAGGAAATTAATTCTAGGAACTTAAGTAAGGGTAAGACTCTCACGTGGAAACTACCACTTACGAAAATATACTTGATAAATACAGTCATCATCTGTAAACATAGTGATTGAGTGGGCATGCATTAATTACTCCTCATTATTTTTTATATTTATATATACTATATATATATTTTTTTTCTCTTTGGCATATGCCAAAGGCTGAGTAAATTTCATAATGTGAGATATCCCATTTATGAAATTTTGCCAATATAGAGTCCTTATTTTTTATATATATATTTATATATACTTAAAAATCTTCATTATCAATGAAAATATTGCGCAATTATTATTTTTTTGAAGTGATGGGTTTATAATAATGTACTTTACCTGGGCAACAGAACCATCAGCATGTCTATGGGGCTTATAAAAGCACGGAGTGAACAGGAATATGTGTCAGTTAGTGCGTTTCAGACAATACATAAAAGATTGGGTAGAAGGAAGAGACAAAATTTGAATGGAACACTATTCTATCTCCAGAACCAAACATGCAGCAAATCATGTACCACCAGGCTCCAGCATATGTGCTTGACACCCAAGACAAAACAACACATATTCATTAACAAATTGAAAGCAATTACTTTCATATCGGTGTGGGCTCTTTTAACTTAAGCATTAGGAATGGGTTCAAATGTCTTTTTGAACAAGAGAAAAATATAATGTATCACAAAAATTATATAATTGCATAAGATGTAGGTATTTAATTACGAGGAGATAAAAAAATAATCAATTGATCAAAAAAGCGTTTCAAGTGTGAAATATCTTTGAGAAAAAATTAAAAAAAAAATAATATTCATGCTTCCGTCAAAGTGAACTTTTATTGCCACTCCTCCGTGAAAAAAATTCCAAAGTTATCATCATGACATGAAAAATCTTTTCAAAGTGTGGGGAGATGAAACTGCAGTAAAACATTATTGAAGAAGGCAACCTGGTGTTAACCCATCATCTTATGGAGAGAAAAAAATACATCTACACGGGCACAAAATTTTCAGAGCCTGGAGAATAAATAATAAAAATGCATTTCAAATTGGCAAATTAACAAGTGATTCTTTCCTTTTGCTTTCATTAATCACTACCCAATGGATCTACCGTGCCAGATGCCAATACATTGAGATGGTTGGGTTTGAATACCCGCCTTCTACAAAACATTTTACTGCAGCAATGGAAATAGCATTCCTGATCATCATCACGTCAATATAATTGAGTCCCATTCCAGACACTGAAAACTGTGAACGGACAATCCAGTGGGTGGAGGTTTTTCAACCAGGGATGCAGTGCATATATATGGTGCATTAAAGATTCAACTCTTGCCATTTTAACCATTATTATTTTTAAATATGTGCTTCTCATCAACATTGTTGAGAATACTCTGAAAGAAAAAGTGGTGAGTTTTTTTTCCTTTTTTTAAACCCTACTTACATTCCATCATCCAGGAAGTGCAGTGCAAAAATGATTGTGTGAAAGTGAGATTGGCATCAAAGGGGGGGAGGGAAGAACCCCCCCTTTTTCTTTGCCGGCAGGAGAGAAAAATCAAGGTTAAACATGTCCACAGGATAAACAACAACAGATCAACGGCATTTACATATCTATATAAATTTGCCACAAAAACAATAGCCCACTTAGCAACACTCAAAAAAGCAATTGTCATCATAAGTTAGGCAAAGCGTCTATGAACCTGTTCTCCTCATCATTCATCAGGCACTGAATATACCAGGGCAGCCCACAACTTAAGGCCTTTGACCCTTATAGCGTCCTTTCACTTATAATATTCGCAGTTAAAAATGCCTTATGTCCAAGGTCTAACTTCTGAATTGCTAAACAGAGCTACAAACCACATGAAACCATTTCATATTCTCATGGTCAAACAGTGCAGTCAAACAAAGTGTTCGCCAATCATTACGGCAATGGAAAATAAAAAATTCACGATGATTCCATATGACTGCAGCTCTGTGACAAAACCTTGCACTCATAATGGCATTTTGTTATTCAAATTTCTTAAGGAATATATATATATATATAATGGAGTTGTGGCCTTCAATCATGGGACTCCCTGCGTGCATGTTAATGGAACTAGCACATTACAAACATATCATAATGGTCAGTGAATAACTTAGAAACAAACATTCTGATTGCTTCAAAAAACGTTGCTTTCCCCCCTCCTGCCCCTTTCCATAATGATTTTTTTAATTTCATGTTGAAGATGTAATTTAAATACATACTGGAGAAATATAGACTCAAATGGAGTCTAAAATCAAATATGTTTTGCTCTTAAGCAGCTACAGACATGATTTGAATCAAAGCAGAGATTTTTCCCATCAGAAATCCATGAAAACAATTCCAATTGTACATAAGAGCGATGCCCACAAGCAAAGGTATCAAAACTTTCACTCCTAAAAACATTTGCAACAGTAATTTAGCAAAATATATAGAGCAAATCAACATAAAACCACAGTGGGCACTTGGTTATGTGGAAATGCCTATTGGGGGTACATAACATCAAGGAAGGGTAGAGATTTTGAAAGTTATCTCATTTTGAAATGCAATTACATGTCTACCTACATGTTTACTTTTTGTGATGCCTTGTACTTCCCTTCACATGTAATCAAAATAAACAGGTAGTCAACATAGCATGTGCATTGCTAAATCTACAGATTTGAACAGAAGATACAAATCACTCATTTAATAATGATATGTAGTATCTTTTTTTTTAACTCTACTCAATGCGTGATATTACATAAAAATTCCTAGCTGCCTAGAAAGCATTTTAATGACAATTCCTCATTCTTGTGTCTGCCACAGCTATGTGCAAATAAGATATATGCTTGCTGGCAAACTGAATTGGCAGTTGGTCACACTCTAAATACTGTTTGAACTTAGCATGGAACTTAATCAATAGGAAAGGTCCATTTGCTCAGATTGTCAACTGCCAACACAATGTACCAAGCACCAACCTTATTCTTTGATGATGCACTGATATGTTGTCACTGAAAATGTACCATTATGATGAGTTTATATTCTGTATCTAAACTATTGAAATAACTAAAGTGACGAATCTAAGTGATGGAAGGTTAAGACAGTGATAAAAGGTTTAAAATTCACAGTGACAATCAGGTTCAATGCGCCATCATTCACCATGAAAGTGCCAAGCTAAAAGCAACTGAGTGGCACTCCAAAAGATTTGAGAGAGCCATGATAGTATATATGCTGGAGTCTAGTATGTTAACACATGCTCTACAAAGTACAATCATAACAGCTTTAGTGATCTGATTTTGTGATAAACTATTCATGTAATTGTACAATCATGCATGAATGCTTTGAGCAAAAACATAAAGAAAATGCAGTGCTCATTGTTATGTATTTCATGGTTGGAATTAATCAAATAGTGCTCCCATCTCAAATATATCTTTTTGAGAAAAAATGTAAGCATCTTACGAAATTTCAATCCTTGGCTTGACCATTATTATAAATCCACCGGTTTTGAGACAATGGAAGGTTTGAGATCCCTCAACCCTTTGCACTCAGCTTTCAAAGTGGGACTCGGCAAATAAATATAATCTAATTACTTTTCAATATTGAGGACCGTTGAATAAATTCTTTCATGACAATGTATTGTAAGATTCAATCTGAACGGACACAATTGCCTAGCAAAAACGTCTACTCAATGCACTAAATATCTCTCAAATATGTCTCCAGTTATGTACTTTTTCACTGTGTACATGTATATATTTTTAACATTGAATTAGTTGAGTTAAAAATTTTTCTCTCCTGATTTTAAATGGATCTTTTATTCAACATCAAAAATGAAGACATTTCCCCAAATGTTTCCAGTTTTTCCTATGAAGTGTCGTGTCAACTTTGATACTGTCGTGATATTTTCTATTGGTTTACATGTATGTTATGTATACATTATATTCATAAAGCATTTTCCAGATGCTTGATTTTGCATCTACGAGTATTAATTCTTTCCCGCATAATTTACTTTATTGAACCAATGTAAAGAGAATCTTAAAAAATATTCTATAGATGGTCATTGCATATTTCATAAAACATTTAACATGTAAACAATACAAGGTAGGCAAAAAAAAACATTTTGAAGACATTGCTTCCGTCATCTGCTAGATATTTTATTTTCAAGATCTTTTTCCATGCATTTATAAAATACCATTCAGATGCTAGTGTAAAATTTAGCTCAACAGAGCTCTCCCAGGACTGTGAGGTTGTCTCATCCAGGGCAAGGATGTAAAATATTTGGGATAAAAAGTATGTATCTAATGAATATGCTACATAGTTTATGATTGTGTCCATTGTATCCCTTTTAATCAAAGAGTAACTATCCGGAGAATGACTGGCAGAATTACATGATAAGAAAAAATCCTCAAGCATTCCAAGGAAGTGACAATATTTCAATGGAAGTTCACTTTTAAATGAGGGAAAACCCTGTTGACATCTCTCGGAAAACTGACAGTGAAGACAGATGCATTAATAACAGTGCTAATGTTTATTTATGACAGTCTTCCCACTTTGCGTAGCTCAATTTCAAAACCAAAAGGCATGAATGTTCTTCTTCATCATCAAGAGGTAAGCTTCTTGATAATGATTTGGAAGCATATTATAGCTTTCTTGATTCAGGTTTAACAAGGTTAGAGTTTGGAAAATTACATAGTATTTATTCATTATATTAACACGTCTATATTCCGCAAAGTTAATTCACCTATGATCAACTTAATCTACAGTATTAAGTTAAATTTTAGAAATATGGGCTTTTATGTTTGTCTTGACTCCATTTCTGTGGATGTATTGCCTTCATTCGAGTGAAGACTGTATTTAAAATCATAAAAGTCCATTTGGTGAGTGAATGTATGAGGTGGTAACTTTGTTATGTGATGGATACTCGTGCATTTTGATTGAAAACTTGATTATTGTATTCAAATTTATTTAAATGCAAGACTATCAATAGGTAACATTCTTTTTCATTCCCTGAACTTAGGTAAGTAAAGATAATTTAGGCATAAATTCATTTTTATTGCGCAAATGAATATTCCTTAAATAAACTCAGGGGTCGGGAAAATGCGGTGGCTAACCTACTGGCTTCCCACTCAGAGGACCCGGGTTCGAATCCCTGCAGTGACGTATGTTTTTCAGTGGTATCCTGATCCCTACTTGAGGTGCTTTGCAGAGGCCACTTTGAGTTAGCATGCCGTCCGTTGGATGGGACGTTAAGCTGCAGACCCCTTGGTGCCTTTCCTTATTAGAGCAGGATAACACTGATGCCAGGTTTCCCTCCACCCTTTATCCTTTCCTATCCATTCCCTAATGGCGCAAGTGACCTCAGCTGTCGGTCGCCTCTCCTACGTACTCCCTCCCCTAATACTAAAAAAATGCATCATTGCTTGCAAAAAAAATTAGACTAACTTTTTATTAAAAATTTAGGACGAGTTTTCAACAAACAATTTAGGCCAAATTTCTGTGAAAAAAATTTGCGATGAAATTTCATAAAAAAATGGATTGGATAAATGTTAAATTTTCACGTATTGGCCAATGATTTTTCCAAGCCAATCCCTCCATTTTTTATGCATGCCTCAATTTTACAAGTTATGTAATTATTATTATCATTCGAATGATTCCTGCTCTCAGTCAGTCCTAGTTGAGTGAGGCGTTAGCTGGGTGGAAGGGGGGGAGAGGGGGGCATGCCTTTTTTTAAGGGGGGAGTGCAAAGGGTTTATACAAGGCAAGGCAGTCACTGCGGGCATGAGGTCAGAGAAAGTCACTGCATTAGGAGATGGGGGTTGTTTATTTGGCGGCGGCAGGGGGAGAGAGGGAAGAGGGTACTTGGCACATTTGACACAGGAGCACACAAAAGCACCAATTGGATCCATAAGTAACTAATTCTTTCATACAAACGGCAGAGATATATATATATATATATATATATGTATATATATATAGAGAGAGAAAGTGGGCGACAAAAATAATCGAAGGTTTATACTTTACAATGTTCTTTGGTGGTTGTGAGGAGTTTGGACGGAATGAGGATGGGCGCAATGGCACGAGTTAGCAGAGCAGCTTACCCCTTCTCCTCCTTTGATGACTGGCTGATGTTTTTCGGGAACCACTCGGTCACCTTGGCATCGAACACCAGCGACAGCAGTAGATTCCTGTCACCTGGGCCGCACACCCAACCGCCAAAACATGTGAACGCGCACGCACGCACACAAACAAACACACACGCAAACACAAAAGGACAGACACCATAATACGTACAACACAAATCGGCTGCCTGGCAATTATTCCTTCCCAAGCGTGACAGATTTCCAAGGTTGGTTTTTTCTCTGAAAATGTCCACTCTGGGTTTTTTTTTCACGTTAATTGTTTTCCCCTCTTTCCAGACGGTTTTTTTTTTCATTTTTAACTGATTCAGGGTTGTCATGCAAGGTGGCCGCTTGATCGGGAAATATTTTTTTTTACAAATCATTCAACTTTTTCAAAAATTCAGGAAAAAAGGGCCAAATGATTTATTGTACTTGAATGCTTGAAGCGCCAGTGCCTGAATCACGGATTTCAAATGAGAATGATGTTCACTATAGATTTCACGACCAGTTTATGTGCTTTGTGCATTGTGCATATGGAAGCCCTGTCAATAACCAAAATAAAATATGGTGGGAGCAGCCACAATGATATCAGTGGCTCACTCAGAGTGATTAACATTATGTAACAAGTTAGATCTTGAACACTTGGGAGATTAATTGCAGAAAAGACAGAATATTCATCGGGAATCTAATATAAAACCGAACGGATAATGACCAACCACCCTGATTTAACCTTCAGAGTTGCATTTCTCAAGTCTATGCATTCTTTTTCTTGACGAGATGAAGGAATGGCTTCTTGAATTGGTTCCACAACCCACTGCACTAACTCTATCTCTGTATCACAAAAATTTTTCCACTACAAAATTATGACCCGTCAGAATTCTTCATTCAAGATACAGGTAGTCACACCTTAATTTTCTAATTAATGTTTTACATTCTCGTCATTTATGACCTTTGGTGTCGAAACACGAGGATGATTGTTTTCCCTGCATTTAAAACATAAAAGGGAAGATTGTGTGTGATATGATTAATGATTACATCAGAGTCACACCAATGAAAACATCAGATAATGAAACCAATCCCTGCATTTCCAACTCTTCAACCCTGTATCAACAGATTACCGAGAGGAAAATAATTTAAACGTGGACCTTGAAAATCTGGGCCGAAAGTTAATCACCAGGCATAAAAGAGAGCTCAAGGAAAGTTTCTTTTTTCTTTCTCAGTCTTCAATGAATTTTTTCCAATGTTGAACCTTCACTGTGATGTGATAATCAAAATTGAGTCAGTTAGAGAGAAATTTACTAATGAACAGCAAAGCTCCCAAAGTAATTTCCATAATCTTTCTTTTTCCTCATAGAAAACATATATATATATATTCATATATATATATATATATGTATATACGCGATATATATATTTTTTTTTAAAAAAAGGAAGAATCTTTTTAAAAAATAAAAAAGTGTGATTACTGTTGTAAATATATATATATATTTTTTTCCTTTTTAAATATTATTAAATAATGCTGTTTCTATCATGGAAATTATAGGATGCGATCAAATTTTATTCTTTTTTTTTTTAAATTTCTCATCTATGCAAGTTCTACTGGGGAAAATAAAAAAAAGTTGTAACAAAGTGATGTTGGTGCATAAAAGTGGATTCTAATAATTGTTGGTTCAAATAATGAGTGCGGATTGGTGTGAATGGTCAGTAAGTGAGCAGTGATCCTTTTTCCAAAAGGGTGATTGAAAATTTTGCCTCTCTCTCTCTCTTGTGGGTGGGTGCCCCTAACCATAAAAAAAAGATAGGTCAATGGACTTGAACGAAAATCAGGCATGCTCAAGGAGGACATTCAACAGCACATCCATGCACACAAAGTGTGAGATTCCAGCAGTGGTGCAGTAGCAAGTCGGACGTCATCATCTCCGTTCCCAGGGTTATCGGCCAAGTGAAACGCATTGAGTGTTGTACCACTTGTTTTTACCGCTCAAACTGAATTGGGGGAATGACTATAAACCTTCATCAGTGGGGATAAGAAGGTTATTGCATCATTTTGAAGGCAAGGAATTGTGAATTCAGCCGGCTAATATTCTAACAGATCCTTCACCTCTGATTCTCAAGATTCATGAGCTGAAGAAGACTCCATGAATGGAAAATCATTTGATATTAATGGGAAAATAACATTATGGCATCAGTCGGCCACTAGATCAGTTACTTCAACTGATTCCTAACCTTTCTCTTAAGATCTATTACCATTATAATAGGACTTGAAAACAATTTGATGTTGATAGAATATGATTATGATATAATTCTGTGACTATCGGATTATTAAAGTGATTTATCATCCTGACTTTTATGAAATGGTGAGCTTAAGATGGTCACAGTAATAGACCAGTGCTTGAAAAACATTTGACGCTAAAGGGAAATAACATCATGGTATCATCCTCCAACTATCAGATATTTGAGTTAATTTCTTGACTTTAAAGAATTGATTTACTTCAGATGGCTATTGTGATAGAATTATACTTGGAAAATATTATAATGTTAACAGAATAATATTATCATACCAGTCTGCAATCATCAGGTATTTCAAGTGATTCCTAATTTTAACTTTAACTATAGAAGCAGGCCACCGTCATGATGTTAGTTAGGAGTGAGCAGATATTTCATTTAATTCCTCACGTTGGCTTCTAAGACTGGAGAGGTCAAGATTTCTCTGGGAACTCAACAGTGAATGCTGGAAAACTATTATGGTATTAGTAAGTAGTGACCTCACACAGAAATGGAATATAAACTCAATACTTGAGATGAAAGTAAGGCAATCATTAGCTGTAATTTAGATATACAACATGCATGAATTCAGAATGATGGTCGATATCCTGATATGGTTCATTTACCTCCTGGGATTATTTTAAATATGATGTGCAAACTAATTTAGGGATTCAAAAATTTTAGGTTGGAAGTACTTCCCTTAACTTCACATGAACTTTTTTGTTCCTATCTGCAGCATAAATTTTAAGAAAACTTAGTCACTGACCGCATGCTTTAAGAGAATTTAGTAATTCTTGAAAGAAATCAATGAATTATTAAAGACTCCACTAGCTGTGAGTTGGTGCACTGATTATGAGAAAATTGAAAGATTATGCATTGTAACTGAGGCACACCAACCTTCTTCATGCTTCTTTCTTCCCGCAAAGGAAGGAATGAACTTGGAAGTTGGTGGTGATGAAAGCAATTGCCAGTGCACTTTAAACTGTGGAAAGTTAATGTGGTGAAGTACGCTGCAAAATGACCGAAAAACTCAAAAATACTTTCTCAGGTTTCAATTTTTTCATGCTAATTATTCAGAAATAATTTGGCAGCACTGGCGAGTTGAAAAAAAATGGAGTTAGAGGAGGTTGTAAAGAAAAAGGAGTGAGGAAAATCATCATCTTTAACCTAAGACTAATGCAATTAGTTTTCTTTATTTGCTCGCTGCAGATTTTAAAGTTTCCAAAACACAAAAATCACCAAAAAAAAATTATGTTTAAATGAAAATTTCTGCTAAACTGCAGATTCTAAATTTTGTCTTGGGACAGTTGGAATTGAATCCTTAATAACCTTCACGAATGGAAGGATAATTATTCGAGATTCCGTGTTACCTATAAACAATCACATTTTAAATTTTACTGATGCAAACATTCCCAAATAAAATGTAAAAATGTGATAAATGACTGATGATATCATGATTTGATTGGGTAGATTTCAAGGGTATCAAGCTAAAGGTTGGGACTAGGATATGGATGTAATGCAGATATAGTTAGCCATCAGATATTGCTATTTCAAATCATCGTGTTCTAAGATATTTAAACAACTATTTCTAACATATTTAAACAGCTACAATGATCATTTTATCAGGAGTTCAGCAAAATCCTAGATAGAATCTAACCATCAATTCATAAGGCATGACAAAAGCTTTGTGGGGAAAAAGGAGGGGAACAAATAGTTTCTAACTAATGATAATTTCCAAATCTGAAAGCACAAATCCTTGGCCCACAAAATTTTCTCCATTATTGTTGTTTCTGAATTTATATATCTGTTCATTTGCTGACAGATTATATGAAAATCTTAAATTAATGTTGGTGAAAATTCCGTCTCCTTCAATGAAGTGTTCCAACATTTTTATTAATCACATTAACCCGAGAATGGTAACGCTATTTTTTTCACCCTATTCTGGTAACGTGGGGTGAAGAAACAATCATTCATAACTCAAACCCATTATGAATATGATAGTCCTATGGGGGCTCATTTTGTTTGTTTTTTAATGTAGAAGCAAGTAACCCAAAGATTTTTTTTCAAATTTTATCGGATGAGAGAAAAGTATGAGCAAGAAGGGTGAGAAAGGTGAAAAGTCAGCACAATTACTTTTTTGTAAATTTATAATATCTTAATCAATTTTCAACCAAATTAAGTAAACCCAATGGGATTATAAAGGGGAGATACTATGCTTTAAGAAAATAACAGTTGTTTTATTCCAGTTCTTAAAATAAGATATTTATTTTAAGAAATCAAAGTGCACAAATTTTACAATTTGCGCACTTTGAATTTTTCATCGTAAGATATCTAAAATTCGATTTTTGCCGTGGACCTGGGTTTCATTAGTACAAATTTTGTTCAAAATGGAAAAAACCGGCTTTATTCGAAAGCAAAGAGCATATATAGACACCATCATTGTAGAAAAAAATGCATATATCATCATTGAGAAAAGTACATACAAAGTGATTTGTTTTTCCCCCACCTGGTTGCCGTTCTAGGGTTAATGATCAGCAATGAGTAATGGGATGTGAAGTAACTTCAGAGATGAAAATAACTTGGATAAATTAACTCTACTACACAGCTGTTAATCAACACTGCACATTAATGCTTTGAGCTCACTATAGATATATTTTGTGAGGGAGTGGTTGAATGGGGAGGCATATTCTTCTGTTCAGTAAAAACAAGTTGAAATGATTATTAGCAAGTCTCTAACTAGTTCAAGCCACATAAATTTTTTTTCATATTAATGATTTTGCTTTGCAACACTACTGGTCATACCACAATTAAAAATAAAACCATATATTTGGTGTGATGAAGCACGTGGATTTCAGAACACAAATAATGGGTGAAGTGCCAAAATCATAATTGAATTATAACTAATCTCTCATTCAATTACGTGTGACATTTGTGAAATCAACCATTCTCCATATTTGGTTTAATTAATTACTAATTTTTTTTCCAATAAAGATGATTGAAGTCATAAACATTGATATTATCATCATCACACTGTCAGTGCACTGCACACAATTATTTTTTTGCTTTTTTTATTTTTAAATGCTCCACAACGCCAACAACACTAACTTAATGGAAATTAAGCACAATTGAAAATGCAACACACATCTATTGATTACACTCTATGTATTAAAATCTAAACGACAAGAACAAAAATTGAGATAATGTAACATTCAATCAAAAATCTTTAAGACTAGGTTTATTTTTTAAGGCAAATAGAAACTAGTGGATACCTCATTATAATTTTCAGCGACTTCAACGTAACAGCTGGACCAAATTTGGTTGAGTATTTTTACTCTGAACAAAATTGTCATTGAATAAATAATCAAAGTTAATTTATAATATCTCTTTTGTTCAGGATGCCCATTAGGTCTTTAAAAAACATATACTGATTCGTCGCAAAAAAATCAAACAAACAAAGAGAAAAGGAATTCTGTCATTTTATCATCTTTCATAGTAGCAGGATTATTTCTATCAATAAATAAATGAGCAAATCAAACCCTGAACTGGTTCAAAATTATTTTTCACATGTCAAACTTTTCCGTAAGCAACTGATTATATGAATTCATTGATTTCAGATAGAAAGCAATAATAATCAAAGTGAATGCTCTCATTTATTTCTTATGCATAACACCTATCCTTTTTTCCTTTAAAAAAAAAGAATCCTGTGTTCATTTTCCATCATGCAACTCTTTTTTGTTCCATGCTGGTCGTAGCATTAATAGTGCCATTGTGGTTAATTCGGTATTGTGAAGATATGAGAGACTTCTGTTGTCTTGTTTAAGTTTTTAAGGGGTTTTAATCAAGCAGAGTCAAGAGATATCCACACAGGAGTTTAAAGAGTTAAATGCTTCTGTGAGAGGTGCAGCATTAGGATTTTAATTCAAGATTGGGGGTATAACATGGAGGTTTAGTGAGGTTTTCAAACATGTCATGGCAAGCCATCAGACAGGACAACAATGATTTTCAGCAAGTACAGTGACTTATCAACAGAAGTAGTGAAAAATGTTCTCAGGAGTGTGACATAATGCTCGTAGAATGCAATGCGATGTAATATTATTCTCAAAGTTATGACGCATATACTAGACATGTCATTTTCATTTGGGGTAGGTAGGGCTGAAAATGGGCTGATTTTATAGATTATTTCATGGCACGTACCCATTTTAAGTTCTTTCGTCCACTCTTGCACACTTATCTTGCCTTTATTGCATACAATCGTGAATTCCAAAATTGAGCTCTTTAAATTTTTTGAGGAAAGAAAACAAAACCTTTATTTTTCAATGGCTTAATATACAATGCTTCTTAGTGCCAAGCTGCTATGACATGGTCATACAACCAATGCCCCAGTGTCTCCAAAAATCCATCGATTGAAAAGGCAATCGAATATAAAAACAGAGGACTATTTAAGCTTCAAAATGATGCAAGAATTACAGCATTTTCCCCTTGATAACGCACACCTTATGCATAACCCACAACCAGAACTTTGTAGTTATCATGAATTTGTAAAGATACCGTGCGCCCAGGGCTTCATAGTTATCTTGAATGTGTATAGATGCTGCGCATATGTATTTACATATATATATATATATATATATATATATATATATATATATATATATATATATATATATATATATATAAATATATATATATATATATATATATAATGTATAACACTTAGCACTAGTGGACACAGACAAAAACACAGAAACACACAAAAAAAGAGACTCACTATTTTTCGAATTTTCGGTGGTCGTTGCCACCTTTATCAAGGAAGAGAGGGACAGAACTGTTCTGTCCCTCTCTTCCTTGATAAAGGTGGCAACGACCACCGAAAATTCGAAAAATAATGAGTCTCTTTTTTTGTGTGTTTCTGTGTATTTGTCTGTGTCCACTAGTGCTAAGTGTTATACATTATTATTCACGTCCGTGAGACTTTCAAAAAGTGTTATATATATATATATGTATATATGCACATAAAAATCATAAATAATGTGTGTAAAAATATACCTATATCGAATGTGTGTGTGCAAAAATACATCTATGTTTTGATTTTTTTCAATTTTCATTACATAATGTGCATCGTCATTTTTCCGATCTTCTGAACATTTTTGTACAAATATCGCACGTGTTATCAATGGGAAAATACGTATTGAAAATAAATGTTTCCTTCTATTTCTAAAATAATTGGAGACAACAGTTTTGGGATTAGCCTTGTACTTTTGTGCAAACAGGATCTTCCAATCTAGAGGTTGTTCTAATGTTAGGTGAAGTGAGAAATAATTTTCAAGATATTCCAAACATTTGAAGGCTTCTTAAAATTTAATATTTTCATAGTAAATACCAAGCCGATGGAGTAAAAACGTTAATTTTTTTCATTGGAAGAGTAGAGTTAATAATGAAGGAATGAAATGTACAAAAGTTTATATGCATATTCATGTGTAGAATATTATTCATTTGGTTTAAAAGTAATTATTGTATTTTGTCATCACTGACTTAAGAATTCATTGCTACTTTCCTGACTACTCAAAAAGCTCTTTATCGGTAAGATTCTTCCTGATTTTGGATAGTTGAAAAATATCATGATACATTTAAAAGACCCTTCCGGGTTACATATTTTTTGTTTCCTGACCATGCCCATGAATTTGGACCAAACATACATCTCAAGGGATTCATTATGTCACTAGAACAATTCAAAAAATTTTCAGGGAACATGAATTGTTTGGCTGTTGCAATTAAGATGATTTTTCCAAAAGAACAGGTTCACCTGATTAATTATTGCTTTCATTCATTAATACTTTCCCTTTGAGGGGTAGTCAATTAGACTGATTTTTTAAAAATCATTTCTCAAAAATTAAGTATGCACTCATGCTAAAAAAATCGTAATGACCTAACCAACAGCGAAAGAATAGGAAACTCTTATTACTACTCACAGAAATATGAATCTTTGTTCATCTTGTCAGATTTCCCATCAGAAGTGTTGGCTGCAAATAAAATCAAAGACTTGATATTTTTGACTCTGAAGGTTAATGAAACATCACTTATGTTTTTAAAATACGTGGAAATAAACCACTTATGATTTGAAATAGAATTAATATAATACTCTACAGTGAAATTATCAACTATAATCCTCAACAGTGAAATTGTACAGGGCACTGCAGTTGAATCCAGACAAATGAAACTTGTTTAAAAGCAAATTTATTAAAAAAAATACAAATGAAAATCCTTTGGCATACACGTAATGGTATCTGTCAAGAGAGTCCACTCTTGTCCTCCTGAATCGATCGCACGCACTCTTCAAAACAGAGCTCTCAATAATATATTAGCGAATGCTGCTACGATATCGGTGCGTAGAGATGCGACATTAGGGTGCCTCATCTTATTGGTATTTCCTTTCGACTATGCTGCAAACATACATAATAGTCGAGGGGGTTCAAGTCCGGGCTATTCGGGGGCCAGAACTCCTTGAACCAGAGCATGTCGATGTTATCTGAGAGCCAGTTTTGGACTAAATGACTGGTATTAGCTGGGTGCACCAACCTCCTGTTGAAAGACATAGTGTCTCCCCGAGGCCAACAGTTACCATCCGTGGTGTCATGACATTCTTCAAAATTTGAAAATTTGCAAAAATGGTAAAATTCCTCTGAAATAAGTACCTGAGCCTTTCCTCGAATTAGATTTCCTCGCCAGGTTAGCGAAACCTTCCAAAGCAGACTTCTCCGAAGCATTATACTTAGCTACAATATCATAAACAGTTGACCTGGAGTACCCGAAGAATCAAGCTATTTCTCTGGGCGAACGGCCAGTGCGAACACTTTCAATAATAGCGGCTCTCCGATGGTACTCCACAATGGTACGTAACATCTCTGCCAGCATTTTGAGGTTATGACTGTTTACTAGATGCCTATAGCTTTCATGAACGCCAAGTACGACCTCCAGTGAAACTATGATATGGCGGGAAATTCAAATTGAAATTTGTCCAGAGATAAGCGCTGCACCCTGTACAATGGCATTTCTGGAAAATCACGCTATGAATTGGATATTTGAAAAAAATTTGAATATAAACCATAAACTCTAGAAAACTACATTAGCTTGACAAATATACAATAAGTAGTATCCAACTTCTGTAAACTTTTCTTGAAATCTGCAACTCAAAAACCCACAAATACGAGGGTCATCCGGAAAGTAGTACCCGTTCGTGCCGCATGAAGTGCTGACGACGCGAGTAGCCGCTGGACGAGGTCAGATAGCTTCAGTGGCTTGTCTGCCTTCTCTGAGCCAAGTTGCGTGACGCTAGCATTGCCTGTGTTGTTTCTGTGATTGTTTACAATGTTTAAAAAAATTGAGAACGCCGCCAGTTGTGAAGTGAGGGCAGTGATTAAATTCCTCAATGCAAGAAACGTTCGCCCATGTGATATTCATCGCCAATTAAAGGAGGTGTATGGAGACAATGTAATGGACGAGTCGTCTGTTTGGCGGTGGTGTCGCAACTTCAACATGGGGAGGGGGAACACACACGACGATGAGCGTTCGGAGAGACCGTCTGTCATTACAGACCAACTGGTTAGCTCAGTTGACGAATTCGTGAGGAACGATCGGCGCGTCACAATTGATGACATCTGTGAGCATTTTCCCAATGTTTCTCGAACAATTGTTCATGAAATTGTTAAACACCATCTGCATTATGCAAAAATTTGTGCAAGATGGGTCCCTCGCGTATCTCAATGAGCTGGCGGCGAAGGACTATGCAGCAGGAATACAGAAACTTGTCACACGTTATGACAAATGCCTTAATTTGCTTGGAGATTATGTTGAGAAGTAGTTTAAAGTATCCTCTTTCAAATAAAATTTTTTATGTTTGTTAATATTTACTTTTGTGTCTTTATTTCACGAACGGGTACTACTTTCCGGATGACCCTCGTATGCATAGCTCAATTTATAAAGTAATATTTTAATTTTTTATGGGTTTTTCATTACATGACTATACCCATTTATTGAATCGCACCATGATCAAAAGAAGCCAATCAATGTTAGGGTTTCTTACCATTTAGTGGCAAGGTGACAACCATTTCAATAATCCACCACCGCACATTTTAATGCATTTTAAATTGAATTTGACAAAAAACTGAATGCATGATGCATGTAGATAATCCCAATATTTCAAATGGAAAAGTAAGATTCAAAATCACGATATGCTCATTTCTTCCAGGTGATACTTACACTGGGTGATGAAGTCTGATGCCGGAAATGACCTCTTTAGCGGCCACTTCCAGCCAGGCTGCTTGGTTCGCTCGAGGAAGTGCAAGAGCTCCTTTTCTGGCGATTCAAATGGGTGCTCATTATCATATAAGTACTTGCAGTAAACCCTGAAATCGATTTAAAAAATTTTAAATCGCTGTTAATCCAACCAAAACTTCATAAAAATGATTTATCAATGAAAATTCATCCTCCAATTTATGTTTCATTTTTAATAAAGACATTTGTAACATACCAATCAGGATGTATCCTCCATTTTTTGCCCTTGAAATACTTGGTTACTGAAGTACCTTTAAATGAATGACAAAACCATGAATGAGCATAAAATCTATCAAAAAAATTTAGAGCACTGTCTAGTTGTATTATTTAAGCTGCCACCATTATGCTTTTTGTATTCTATAAGTGACCTCAAAATATTATATGAAATATCTAATGAGGAGAATTAAGGTATTCTTTCCATTTTAGTACTAGTGCTTTAAACTTTTTCACCATACCCATGATAAATTTTCAAGAATGTTTCTAGTGAGGATTATACAAAAGCTCCTTTCAGAATAACTCAAGTTGCGACTTTACTGCTAGAATGCAAAATATTTAATGAATTTAACATATATTCCAAACGTTTAAGATAAAAAGTAATGCATCCAAAAAGCAGCAATATTCAAGCCCTATTTTTTTTGCTAAGCCAAGCAGACAAATAAGATTTTCGAATAGGCCAAATTAATTTGGGACATTTTTCAGAAATAAAATTACTGGTATCCTAATGTATAGGCATACACTACATTCATGTTCACGCATGAAGCAGGAAGCCTAAGATGAAAATAGTTGCGGGGTATATCATTCACAATTTCCATGCCACATATTTTCCAATCCAGATATGGTGGTGTAAGATGAAATTAGTGATATTATGAACTGTATCTTAAGAATACATCAATAAAAGCTCTCATTCAGTTTTCCATTGCACAGATGCAAACAATAAAAATTTAATAGATAAGATTGGAGCTGGGAGCATAATCACATTTTATAGCAAATTCCGAACTACAGCGTGACCTCGTTATACGAGCATGATCATTTCCGTGATCTTTCTCGTAAAACGAAACACTTGGTTAGTGAATCATTTTTTTACATTCAAAATAATGTAAAATATGAAAATGCGGTCTATGCCGAAACAAATAAAATTTGTTTTAAGTTTATTCAAAGAAAATTATAGACATTACTTAGGATCACGTTCACCCTTCATTCTATCGCAGAATTAAACCTCCGAGAATGCGAATTTGATTCGTAGAAAACCAAAAAAAAAGATTGGAAAGAATTAGTTTATTATTTATGATGCATTCATGATTCTTATTAAAAGAAACCTGTCGAGAGACATTTGTTTTCACCGGCTCTTTAAATTTTTTTGAAAGGTCGACATAGTGTTAAGTTTTATTATTTATCTATTTATTTAGATATCATTGCGTTAATTTTGACTGTCTTCTTGCAGCTTTTTCTTTGAGAAAATTTAAAAAAACTATTCATAAAATACAATTAAACTGTGCACGAAAAGTTGCAAATTACACTTCAGAACACAAGTTTGGACAAATATGCGATCACTAGCGACACCACAATGCTAGTGGAACTTGTGCTAAACACAAACGTAAACAGCCGGCGCAATCACTCCGCGCATCCCCCGTCACTCGTTGTGCGAAATGCCGCTCACTAAACGAGTCACTGTTGGGTAAAATATTTTTGCTCGTTATGCGAATTACTCGCTATCCTAGGTGCTCGTTCAGTGAGGTTCCACTGGATTTATTTCATTGCATGTTTGCAGACAAATACACATCAAATTAGAACTTTCTCCGGGATTTAAATTGCATGAATTTGGAGAGGAATATGTTAATATGATGGAAATCCCTTACATAATATTTTTATCTGGCAGAATGATCAAATGCCTTACCTAGGGGAAAACACAAAACTTAGGTGCAATATGAGTCACATTTGATTTAACTGCATTAACGCGACCAATATAAATCATATACATGCATATGTTGGCTAACCTTTGGTAAACTCAAGTTTAGCAATGAGATAATTACCCTGCTTCATTGAGACTATATTACATTATTTTGCATATTGAAAAGTCAGATTTTAGTGTTTTTAAGAACTGCTGTGGTTGATAGCATGTCAGACGCATCATTTCATTAGGGAACATACAAGAAAAAAGTGTTTAAATTCCTAGCAAAAGCGCAACACCCCCAACAACTTAAGTTATAGTTCCTGTTAGTTCTAAGATTTCAAAAGGAAGCCAAATAGTTGGCACAATCATTTATGTAATTACCAAATTTTTTCAGCATGTGGTGGACTGAAATGATAAACTTGGAGTCTACAGGCATGCAATCTTTAGTAGTATGAGAGTATCATTAAGGCATATAGAAAATGATTGTTTTCGATGCAAATTTTGATTATATCAAAATAATAACATGAGCAAAGCATCACATGAAAAGTTAACATAATAATAGTCTCTCATGGTTCTAAAGAGAGAAAACTGTCTTATAGTATTACATTTAAACTTGAAGTCATGAATTAAGTTTCAGGACCTGGCAGCTTAGAAGAGTTTTGGGCTCAGTGATGTTGAATTTCCAGGATTCTATGATAAATAAATAAATATTGACTAATGTGCGACATTTATTTTTCAATATAACAATTCAAATTTCTTCATATGAAGAGTAAACATCAAAATTCTTTCATCTTTTCTGTCTGATGCAAGTATTTTTTGTGAATTCTGACCAGAAAAATCAGGGTGTACCTCATGCCCTGAGAAATACAGGAAATGAATGTCTTGAGAACAAAATTGATACTGTGAGGAATAAAACTGCATATATGCAACAAAAATTTGAACGGAATGCATAAAGGAAAGCACAATTTAAAGAGTCCAACTAACCTTCAGCATGACTTCGTCTGATTTCTTCAACCGCATGAACACGGTACATACCATACTGTTCTGGTATCGCCACCACCAGAGTGAAAGGTGTGTTAGCAATTGGGGCATAGTAATACCTTCGTCTCAACCTTGACACTCTTTTCTGTTGGGGAAAGAAAAAAAAACTAAGTACATTGCGGCCATAATGCCATGGAGCAATTGAATCATTATTTTACTTGAGTCATTAGTAATTTAGGATATGATTTGAATATAAAATTATCGAACATATATCTACATGTAAGAGCCCCTCTTTTTGGCAAAATTGAACATTAATAATATGTATTTTTAGACACTAAAATGTTATTTTAGTATGTGCAAATAACTTGAAATCTTATACGGAAAGCAGAGCATCAAATTAAAAATAACCTCCCAGATGTATCATCACAGTAGCATAATGTAAACATCATATGCGGCACATTTAATTAACACATTATGACTCTCGTCAGTTACACCTGTGCCAGGCCACCTTCCCACCCCCACACAAATAACACAAACAAATGCCACAATAGGAGAGGAAAAAGTACCATGATTTTGATTCTGAAAACACAATGTTAGGATCTTCTATGTGACGGGGCCCAATAAGCAAGATATCATGACACACATATTTCCATTATTGTAATAATATATTAATATTAATTTTGTTTCAAATGCAAATGCTTTATCACTCACCATGTCATCATAGTGATATTTAATTGATAGCATTGCACTTCCAGTAGATTGGTTGATGACAGCATCCCTAAACTGCAAAGGACGGAAAATGGACATTAGCATATTGGTGTGACAATAAATAATTGTGTTCATGATTATATGATCATGCTGGCCAATTAATTCCAAAACCAACCAGAAAAATTGATTGTGCTAATGGTTTGCATTCAGTCAGCGAAGAATATTTCCCTTAGGCCAAATTCAAATTTTGTATAAATCAAGTATTTTGCAAACAAATAAAACAATTGTGTGTAAATGTATGCACAGTATACTGATTTAGTGAGATGTGTACTTTGTTTGCCAATTGTGGTTATCCATACATTTTTGGAGACCAGCACAATTGATTTTACCCTCACAATAATATTATAGTACACTGATAAATAAATTTTGGTTTCTGTTACCTGCATTATTAACTGAAAATACTACCTATAAGTATTAATCTAAGTGAATTCTTAATTCATGGCGCTTTTCTGCCAATAGAATTGAAATTGTAGATTTTTATTTAAAATTTTCTGAATCATGACCTTTATTGATTTACAAATATGCCCATGATTTAATTACGTGCAAACTGCATTACAGTGCACTAACAATAAATAAATAAAAATATGGCACAATGATTTTAATCCATCAAGCACATTTTTAAAGGTGTTACAACAAGGATTTTATTAATTACACAGTATTAAATTAATTTCTGAAGTGAATCCCTAAAGGAATTGAGATGAAGAAAGATATTTATACCAACTGATTGATTTTGACAGGAGCCAAATATAGACACTTATTTCTGTGCGACTAATGCACTGGTACATTTTATATTTACAGTAATATTTGATTCATTGCAAAATGATTTGACTACCACATGCCATCCATTACATCATAATGGAGATCAATATTAATATTATTACTATTATGTCAGATAACCTACTTTGATGAAAAAAGCATTATTAGTCTGTGTTTAAGTATATTTTAGTTTGAAAATTTAAGTGTGTCATAGAAGGCATATAAAAATTGTAAATATGAGATCAAATAACAAGTATTGGGTGGCTCCATAAAGATTCAGAATATAATTTAAAATGGCCGGCACTTTGAACCGATTCCTTTCTATGAAAATTGTCTCTGTGCATTGAACTTGAGGCTGAATATACGTCCATTTAGCCATATTGGACAAAGGATTACTGACACTTCCATCATTACATCACCTTCAGCAAAGTTCTCTCCAAGTTAACCAAGCTATACACAGGAAAAAGCATAAACCGTGTCAAACTCCAAGAAACTGTGGGAGATGCCGCAATGGTATCTTTCAATGGAGTCATCCGCTAACATGTATTTCAATGCAGGGCAGGATTTCAAATTCAATGCAGTTTACTTATGTGCATTATACGTTTTCTCTCTATCTCCTTAATATATATGAATATATATATATATATATATATATATATATATATATATATATATATATATGAATATATATGTATATATATATATATATATATATATGAATATATATGTATATATATATATATATATATATATATATATATATATATATTCATATATATATATATATTTCTTTTTATATATGTATATGTATATATATATATGTGTATATATATATATATATATATATATATATATATATAAATATATATATTCATATATATATATATATATATATATATATATATATATATATTCATATATATATATATATATATATATATATATATATATATATATATATATATATATATATAGCTATGCATGCCACGAAACGCACTGTTCTTATCCTTTATGATGTTGTATGATTCCTTTACTACTATCCTTTCCTCTGTGTGCCTTGTCTATTTCTCCTTTGGTGGGTGAAACAGCTACCTAATGCCATCTCTTGGCCAAAGAATCGGGGCACTTGGTTGCATAAAGCATCGCAGATCTCAGTGTAAATTACGTTTGCTGGATAGCTCAAGTGGTTAACAGCCTCTGCCCGGCAAGTGGAAAGATCCGAAGTTCAAATCCCGGTCTAGAAAATATTTTTACATTCATGATCTGCTGGAGTCCGCCTTCCCCACCTCTCCTGTGTTCGACCTTTGTGAGTGTTCCTATCCCTTTTCCTTATATCTGTTTCTATATAAATGAGTATTTGTTCGCCGTTTGGTGGGATTTCGTGTTTGAATGTATGTGTGTATATATCTATATATATATATATATATATACACACACACACACACACGAGGGTCATCCGGAAAGTAGTACCCGTTCGTGCCGCATGAAGTGCTGACGACGCGAGTAGCCGCTGGACGAGGTCAGATAGCTTCAGTGGCTTGTCTGCCTTCTCTGAGCCAAGTTGCGTGACGCTAGCATTGCCTGTGTTGTTTCTGTGATTGTTTACAATGTTTAAAAAAATTGAGAACGCCGCCAGTTGTGAAGTGAGGGCAGTGATTAAATTCCTCAATGCAAGAAACGTTCGCCCATGTGATATTCATCGCCAATTAAAGGAGGTGTATGGAGACAATGTAATGGACGAGTCGTCTGTTCGGCGGTGGTGTCGCAACTTCAACATGGGGAGGGGGAACACACACGACGATGAGCGTTTGGGGAGACCGTCTGTCATTACAGACCAACTGGTGAGCTCAGTTGACGAATTCGTGAGGAACGATCGGCGCGTCACAATTGATGACATCTGTGAGCATTTTCCCAATGTTTCTCGAACAATTGTTCATGAAATTGTTAAACACCATCTGCATTATGCAAAAATTTGTGCAAGATGGGTCCCTCGCGTATCTCAATGAGCTGGCGGCGAAGGACTATGCAGCAGGAATACAGAAACTTGTCACACGTTATGACAAATGCCTTAATTTGCTTGGAGATTATGTTGAGAAGTAGTTTAAAGTATCCTCTTTCAAATAAATTTTTTTATGTTTGTTAATATTTACTTTTGTGTCTTTATTTCACGAACGGGTACTACTTTCCAGATGACCCTCGTGTGTGTGTGTGTGTGTATATATATATATATATATATATATATATATATATATATATATATATATAAACCATAAACACATAAACAGTAATCAAACCGAGGGTCGGTTTGGTAGGTGATGGTAGAGTTCACCCAGTACTAAGCCATATACGGCATGTGAAATTCACACATCAGGGTAGGGGGGCCAGTTCCTTTCCCTGTGCTGGGTATGGTTTCCCAGGAAGACCTGGTACCCGAAAAATCACATAGCTTGGAGCTGCAGGTGCCCAGAGTGCCTTACCCGGGAATCGACCAGGGACCCTCTGGTCAGCAGTGCAACGCTCTACCCCCTGGACTACTGTGACCCACATGTATATAATCTCTCTCGAAGTAGAGTCTCACTCAAGTGAATAATAATATAAATGGAGAAGTAAGGAGAAACAATGCTAGTTAACAAAAACAAGGGGAAATACATGTGTTTTTGTTTGCCAGTGCCATCTTCCTTCTCCTTTTAATTTACACACACATACATATATATATTGGAATGTTGAAGACTGTAATTGAGGGGAGAATGTTAGGCAAACGAGGAAAGGGAAGGAACAGGATAGGGATGTTGTACGGGATTAAGGGAGGAAGAAAGTACTCAGAGATGAAGAGGGACCTGATGTAGAGTAGGATGCTGGATTTTGTGTTTGTTAGGAGCCAGAAAATATTTATTTAGTAGCTGTGTCCATCCAAAAACCTACCTTAACTGGTAGATTACCTAATAATATACAAGTTTGTTTATATTTATATTATATGTATATATATATATATACATATATAAGTATATATATATATATATATATATATATATATATATATATATGTATATATGTATATATGTATATATATATGTATATATATATGTATATATATATATATATATATATATATATATATATATATATATATATATATATATATATATATATATATATATATATACACATATATATATACACACATATATATATATATATACATATATATATATATATAGATATATATATATATATATATATATATATATATATATATATATATATATACATATATATATATATATATATATATATATATATATATATATATATATATATATATATATATATATATATATATATATAGTACAATACACAGTAACACATAATATAGAAACACAAAAAAAGAGAACACTCACACGTATTTTCTTGATATTTCGACGGAAACAATCCGTCTTCCTCTGAAGATGTAGAAGTAATGACTGCTGGAATTGTTGAGGTGAGGGGTGCGAGAGAAAGGGAAGGGGGCCAGGGGAAGGGGAGAACGGGAGGCGAAGGAGGGGTGAAAGGAATGGTTGGGGAGAGGAAAGGGAGAGGGAAGGGGTGGAAGTAACAATTTTAGGCCACTCCCATCAGTGAACGACATTGAGGCCCGGATGCTGATAGGCCATACAGATGTAAATAAATGCCAATTCAAGGGTTTTTAATTCTATAGGGTTATCGGATGTGGGAAGGGACGCTAGGACGGAAACATTGTAACACTGGTTGAAGGGGGTATTATGATGGGAAGCATGTTTAGGGATGGGGAGACCCGCGGACGGGGAGGAGGGATTGCACGAGGCGCGGTGGTTATTAATCCTAATGTTAAGTGGTGTGGAACATTGGCCTATGTAAAAGGACGGGCAGAGTTTACAGGTAAGAAGATAAACAACATTCTTGGAAGTGCAAGAGGAATAGGGGAAGGGCGGGAGAGAGTTGAATGGTGGGATGGAGTGGGGTGGAGTGGTGAAAATAGGGCAGGTTTTGCATCTTGCTCGATGGCATGGAGTGGGTATGGCTCTGGGAGTGTGAGGGGATTTTGAGAGTGGCCTGGTGGATTTGAGGATATCTACTTGGTTGGCGGGACGTTTGAAGGTGACAGAGGGGCAATTGGGGAGAAGGTTGGAGGAAGTGTTGTGATTTTTGAGGATGGGGAATAGGTCTTTGAGGATGAATTTGAGAGACTGAATGCCTGGGAAGTAGGTAGTACAGGGGGATCGAGATGGTGCGGGGGCTAACGTACTGGCTTCCCACCCTGAGGGCGCGGGTTCAAATCCCGGCGGTGTTGAATATTTTTCAGAGGTATCTCGATCCCTACTTGCGGTGCTTTGTGGAGGGCACTTTGAGTGAGTACGCCGTCCGTCGGATGGGACGTTAAGCCGCGGACCCCTTGGCGCCTTTCGTAAAGAGTAGGCTAATGCCGACGCCGGGTTTCTCTCCACCCTTCATCCTTTCCTGTCCTTCCCCTATGGCGCAAATGACCTTAGCTGTCGGTCGCCTCCCCTCAAAACTACCCAGGTAGTACAGATTGAGAGAGGCTGGGAGTCTGTGGTTGACACAGGCTTGGGGGTGTAGGGATGTTTAAGTATTTTTTTATGGAGGAGAGAATCAGGGTATCCTCGTTGGAGGAGGGAGTGGTGAAGGTTGTTAAGGTATTTGTTAAGGGATTCGGGATGGTTGCAAATGTGGTGACCGCGGATAGAAAGAGAGTAAGGGAGGGAGCGCTTGGTATGGGAGGGGTGACAATTGCTGTAATGAAGGTATTGCTGCTTATTAGTAGGTTTGGTGTGAACAGAGGTAAGGAATTTGTTGTTGCTGAGGGAAATATTAACATCGAGGAAGGTAATCTGAGAGGATGAAATGGTCGAGGTGAAAGACAAAGATGAGGAATCATTGATAATACATATACATACATATAATATATATATATGTATATATATATGTATATATATAAATATATATATAGATTACCTAATTACCCGTTATTTGAAGCTCTTGCACATAAACATTCAGTGCATGCGTAATAAATTACTGGACCTCGAGGTTCTAGTAAACGAGTACCAACCCCATGTGATCTGTGTCAACGAACATTGGTTAAAAGCGAGTGAACTTGACTCTCTTCATGTGCCTGGGTATGTCATCGCTAGTGCCTTTTGCCGGACTGTTCACAAAAATGGTGGTGTTTTAATCCTACTGTCTGAATGTTTTTCCCATATTCCCATTGGTTACCCATACGAATTTCTCAATGAAGAACAATCATTTGAATGCTGTGTTGCCTGCTTCAAAATGGATACTACTGGTTTTTATGTGCTGTCTATTTATTGTTCGCCTAAGAGTGACTTTTGCGTTTTCCTGACCAAACTGACGAAACTCTTGGAAATAATCCATAGGTCAATCCATGAACCTTGCATAATAATTACAGGTGACTTTAATTGTAATTTTACGGCCGATTCTAAAGCTGAAAAGGAATTCATGGATTTACTGACGTCATTCAACATCAATGCTACCAACAGTGAACCTACTAGAGTGACTGCTAGTTCGCAAACAGTTTTAGATAATGTACTAACTAATATCGACCTTGAACTAGTACAAACAAATACCATTAATGCCCACCTATCTGATCACTACCCACTTCTTTCTACAATTGCTGTGTCTACATCCAAAGAAAGTAAAAAATACTACAAAAGGTATTTCTCTGATCAGAATATGATCGCCTTTTGTGACTTATTAAATTCCCATGACTGGTCCGATTTGTTTTCCTTGAAGTCCTTTGACCTTAGCTTTGAATATTTCTATTCCACCTATCTACATTACTTTGAAATCTGCTTTCCCCGTGTCCTGAAGCATACAAAAAACAAAAGCTCTTCTGTTAACTACAAAAGTCAGTGGGTCTCTGATGAAATTCGTTGGCTTTCAAAGAAAATGAAAGATGCCGCAGTGTATTACAAAAGTAAATCAAATCCAGCAGATCGCCAAGAATACTCAGTACTCAAGAAAAGTTATCGTCAAACCTTACAGCATGCCAAAAAATCTTTCAACAACCTTAGACTTACCAATGCAGACAATAAATCTAGAGAGATTTGGAAAATTATTAACGAATCCAAGGGTCCACATCATGTACAAGATCTTCAACTGCAGGACTCCGCTGGTAATGCTATATCAGATTACTCTAAAATGGCCTCCATCCTGAATGATTTCTATCTATCCCATCAAAATCTCACAGTTTCAGTCAATTCAGCTAATTATTCTCAAATTCCTAACTCATGCCATTCATTATATATATTCCCATGTTCAGCCATGGAACTGACCAACGTAATCAATAAATTACCTAACAAATTTAGTCCTGGATTAGATGACATCCCAGGGATAGTCATAAAAAGGTCGTTTAATGCTATTAAGGATCAGCTGCTGTTCTTAATTAATGAATCCCTAAAAACTGGAATTTTCCCGAGCCCTCTTAAATCAGCAAAAATTGTGCCAATATACAAAGGGAAAGGTTGCAAAATGGCAATAAATTCTTATAGACCAATATCCCTGTTAAACCAGCTGGGGAAAATATTTGAAATAGTTTTTTATCAATGTCTTGTATCATATCTTGAGACATATAAGCTATTATCCACATCTCAACATGGATTTAGGAAAACAAGGTCCACTACAACAGCCACATATCACATGGTGAATCAAATACTTTCAGGATTGGATAATAGAACTGAAACTTTAGGATTATTTTTCGATTTCAGTAAAGCTTTTGACTTAGTCAATTATCAGTTACTCCTATATAAACTGAAATTCTATGGTATAAGAGGCACGCCCTACAAATGGATTGAATCTTATCTAAGTGAACGGCATCAGTATGTTGAGCTCTCAAGAAATGGCTCCAAATTTGTTTCCCCTGGTAGAGAAGTAACACTGGGTGTTCCCCAGGGTTCTGTACTTGGTCCTATTTTATTTTTAATCTATATCAGTGATCTCCCAGACAAGCTTAAGCTCATTAAGGGGATAGACCCAATACTGTATGCTGATGATACAAATATCATTGTGTCAGCCTCCTCAGTAGACAGCTTGACAGAAAGAGCAGCCGAAGTAGCTCAGATTTTCAATGAATGGTGTCTTCATAACTTTCTAAAACCCAATATAAACAAGTCCAGCCTGATTTATTTTACTAATAAAAAGAAAGTTTCCACTGCAATCTTAGTAGATGTGGAAGGTGTGAGCATTCCCCAAAATTCCAGTACCCAATTCCTGGGAGTAATCCTGCAGAAAAACATGTCTTGGGAGGAACATATTTTCAAATTACGCAGCAAGTTAAGCTCCCTATACTTCCTTATTAGAAATATTAGGTATTCTGTAAATTTAGAGGTCCTTCTATCCATTTACTAAATTTTATTCTCGTGTTACTTTCAGTATCCTCTTCTGGGGTTCCTCTCCCCATGTGGGCATAATCTTCAAAATCCAAAAGAGGATTATACGCATTATGAGCAATGCTCCTTGCGATGCACCATGTAAACCTCTCTTCAAAAGACTTGGTTTATTACCAGTACCTTGCATATATATATTTAATGTCATCTTACATGCAAAGGGTAATATTTCCCATTACAAGTCCAACCACAATTACCATAGTCACTACACAAGGACCTGCAATGACCTGCACCAACCATTTGTCAGGACATACAATACTGCCCATGGGCCCAAAGCAATGGGCTTAAGGTTATTCAATAAACTTCCCCATGAAATCAAATATGAAACAAAAGTACCTGTTTTCAAGAAAAAGCTGTTTAACCTTTTAAAAAATAATATGTTCTATTCTGTAAATGAATACCTTGAATTGTCGCTATGCGTCAATTCCGGCTTAAACAATTGATATGTAATTATACTAGTGTATTGGTATGTATATATATATATATATATATATATATATATATATATATATATATTGTATCTCTTCTATTGTGAAATTGTGAAAATTATATTTGACGTGTCCTATATTTGTGTATGTATGAATATGCAACAAATCTCCGGACAAATAAATATATTATTATTATTATTATTATTATTATTATATACAAGTTTGTTTATATTTATATTATATATATGTATATATATATATATATATATATACACACACACACACGTATATATGTATATGTATATATATACATATATATATATACATATAATATAAATATAAACAAACTTGTATATTATTAGGTAATCTATATATATATATATATATATATATATATATATATATATATATATGAATGTGTATTTGGCCAATGTGGCTCATCTCTTTCTTCTGGCTATGCGTGCCACGAAACGCACTGTTCTTTTCCTGTATGATGTTGTATGAATTCTAACCCACTGTCCTTTCCTCTTGTGTATTGTCTATTTCTCCTTTGGTGGGTGAAACAGCCCCCTGACGCCATCTCTTGGCTAAAGAATCGGGGCGCTTGGCGACATATAATGTGCAGTATTTGAATGTGCAGTGTGTTTCCATGAAACTCCAGTGGGATTGCTTGTGCTCATCTCCATCTATAGATCACCAACTGGTGATTTTCATTCATTCATTAAAAAACTGGACCAACTCATTTGCTCCTTATATGCAAGCAACAGGATACTCGTGCTGAACGGCGATCTCAACTGTAATCTCTTAGTTGACTCCCCTCACAGATCAGAATTGTTGAATCTGTTCAAAACTTATGGCATGGAATGTTTTAACAATAATCCTACCAGAGTCACTCCCACATCTGCCACCCTAATTGATTAAGCTGTGACCAACCTTAACCATGAAAAAGTAGTCACAACTGTTAGTGACCTAGGTATAACAGACCATTGCATGGTGAAAATAAGTATCGATACTAACCAACCAATGGATAGTCCAAATGATAAAACTTACCCAAGGCGGCCTCTCACTCATGGAAATATGCAGCATTTTCTGCTCCTTCTACAGTCCCAAAACTGGGACAATGTCTATGACCTTAAGTCAGTAGACGAAGGTTTCAATTACTTTTATTCAATTTTCAAACTCAATTTTGAATTGTGTTTCCCAGTAACACATCATAAAATATTTCATAGAACAAAATGTAAGCCATGGCTAACTGATGGGATCCGTTATTACTCAACTATCCTTAAAAAACTTGCTATCTCCAGGAAAAGTTCAAACAATCATGAACAAAGGTTACTCTATAAGGAATTTCAAAAGTATTACCGTAAACTGATTTCTACCACGAAAAGAACCTATAATGATAATAAGTTACTTAATTCCAATAACAAGTCCAAAACTGCATGGGAAATAATTAATGACTGTAGAGTTAAGAAAAATCCACAACTCACTCTCCCAAAACTTTGTAACCCTGAAAATAACACTGCCATTAGCTATTCATCTCTAGCTAATAAATTTAACAAATACTACGTATCAGCTCCGTGCCTAACTACTTCTCCAGCCAATGTGCTTTTAGCAAATGCACCATCGTCAATGTTTGCCAAGCCCTGTTCTGAAACCAATCTAAAAACTATTGTCTCCTCACTCAGAAACAAATCCAGTACTGGCCCAGATGAAATTCCTGGTAAAGTTGTTCATCATTGTTTTGAAGCCATAAAAGCACCCCTTTTATTTTTAATTAATGAATCTTTGATACAAGGGATTTTCCCATCCCAATTAAAAGAATCAAAAGTAGTGCCCATTTATAAAAACCATGGCTGTGTAAATGATTTGAATAACTACAGACCAATAGCCGTCCAAAATACATTTGCTAAAATATTCGAAAAAGCCATGTATATGCAAATAGCATCTTATCTCGAAAAAAACTTCCTACTTTCTAATTCTCAGCATGGATTTAGATCGGAAAGGTCTACCACAACTGCCATATGTCAGGCAATCGACAGCATACTTAATTCATTAGATGCTAAACGCAAAACTCTTGGAATGTTTTTTGACTTGTCAAAGGCTTTTGATAATGTAAACCACAATAGACTACTAATTAAACTCAATAGAATAGGAATTAGAGGAAGTCCTTTAAACTGGTTGAAGTCCTTTATTCATAATCGCACTCAAAAAGTAGTGTTATCAGTTGATGGGTCAAAATATTCATCCGAAGCATACCAAGTTAACAAAGGTGTTCCACAAGGCTCAACCCTTGGGCCACTCCTCTTTCTGATTTACATCAATGACCTACCTAACTGCTTACCAAATAATGATGGAATAATACCAGTGTTGTACGCTGACGACACTAATATAATAATATCAACACAAACATATCCCAGCCTTGTGGAAAAAGCTAAGTCTGTCACACTTGCTATAAACAAGTGGTGTACAGACAACCTTCTAGACTTAAATGTAAATAAAAGTAAAATAGTAAACTTTACACACAATAAGAACATATCAGATGATCTGCTGATAAAAATCAATGACCTATCAATTGAGCGTGTGACAGAATGCAAATTTCTAGGTATTTCTCTATGTGCAAATATTTCTTGGGATACTCATGTAAAAGCCCTCCAACACAAGCTCAGTTCAACTTGCTACTTATTAAGACACCTGTATGAAACTACAAGTAAAACTGTACTACTCAATTTGTACTATGGGGAAATTTACTCAAATATAACCTACAGTATAATATTATGGGGATCAGCTGCTATTTCTCAAACCATCTTTAAAATGCAAAAGAAAGCTATTAGAATCATCGCCAGGAAACCTTACAATGCTCCATCAAGGCCTATTTTCCATGAATTAAATTTGCTACCACTCCCATGCATCTACATTATGTTTTTAATTCTATATATAAAAAATAACATCGGCAACTATTCTCTTAACTCTGCCTATCATCATCATTACACCAGAGGCAGGAATGACTTCCATTATGGGAATATAAGAACTAAAGCATTGAAATTAGGACCCAATGAAATGGGCATCAGATTATTTAACAAACTACCCAAAAGTATCAAGGATACACAGGGAACTGCCGTATTCAGGCATAAACTAAAAAGATATCTACAACGCAATATGTTTTACTCGGTTGATGAATATCTCAACAATATTCCCGACCAGTAAGTTCATACTTTTAGTTTCTAGCAATGGTAATGGTCTGATTCATGTTTGTGATCAATGATTCTTCTGAATTTGATATTGTATGTGCATGTTACAGCCGATGTTCATGGGTTTGTACCAAACACTTATGTAACTATGAGCATCTATTCTTTTATGTATCTTAACTGAGCCTGTGTCTTTGCTCCTCATTGACGTGCCTTATATCATGTACATACTTCACCCACCTGGTATTTTTGTATTGTGATCTCTGGGCAAATAAAAAGTAATAATAATATAAGACCCACGGATCTCAGGGTAAATTACATATCCTCGATAGCTCAAGTGGTTAAGAGCATCCGCCCGGCAAGTGGAAAGATCCGGTGTTCGAGTCCCGGTTGAGGAGATATTTTTACTCTTGTGATCCGTTTGATTCCGCCTTCCCCACCTCTATTGTGTTTGTCCTTTATACGTGTTCCTATCCCTTTTCCTTATATATGTTTCTGTATATATGAGTATATATATATATATATATATATATATATATATATATATATATATATACACACACATGTATATATATATATATATACATGTATTAGTATATGCATATATATATATATGCAGACAGTGTCGCTAGACTTACTGCCAGCAGTTCTGGGCTGAATTCTCGTGGCAGGGAGTTGTCATCCACCAATTCAACCTCGGCCATGTCTACACTATTATAGCTCGGTTTTAATATCCCCTGAAACTGAAAGTAAAATTGTTTAGTTGAATACCAATGGAGCTGAGTGGAATCCAAACATATACTCCAAAATTCTCTCATCCTAAGAACATCCTTTTTCATTATGCCTACTTAATGATTCAGACAATGCGAAAAAATTTTACACTCACCACTGGTCTTAGATCAGGGTGGATCAGGACATACCCATTGTTGGTCACAATGAAAGCATAAGCGTTTACCCCGAGCTGAAAAGTAGAAAGGTAATTCAGTCCATCTCTTTCAAATCATCACCCCACTAGACGGCAATGTAATACAAACAACTGAGATTGGAAAGCAAATCCTTTCCAAACAGAATTAAATTTGAATTCAAATTGACACTCACCATATGAGGAGCCATCAACTTTTGTATGTCCTGTATAGGAATATCAGTTCCAGCTACTCCAAGAAGATTAGCTATTCTGGTCTGTTTCGAAAGAGATACCCAAGTTAATACCATGCAGTCATAAGAAGAACTAATGACATCCTCTTCAAAGATAAATACGGAAAAACCTACTGTTGATACTAGCTTATAACAATGTCAGCATTAGAATAAAATGAGCATGGACAACAAGAGCAAGAGGTTAAGGTAATTAGAAGCACAAGAGGATGTATTTACATGGTTAGTTCTCATCAGGCTCTTCCACAGCAGTACAGAAACGTAAAATAAATGATTAACTTGAGAGAATGGATACTGGGAAAGGAGGGAAAAGAGAAACAGGAGTACCTAGTCGTATGCTGCATTCTCTTTTCCCTTGGAATCTATACTTCCCTATGGGATAATGTCTACTATTAAAAATAAGTGATACTTATGGAAAAACTAGAGCATTTACATTCTAAGTCAATACCACTGGACACGTTATACGGTTTCTGGCAGTCACACTAAAGGGGAGAACTCATAAATAAGAGGTACAGTATATAAGCGTCTCAAAAGATGTACGTACATCCAACTGCCAGAGATGGCGAGTTGTTTTAAAAAACCATCTCCTCACTAGCCGCTAAACATATAAAAAGGGACGTAAGTTGGAATACTTCCAGTCATCTGTCTCCATGCGGGCCTGCACCAGCTGCAGTGGCTAAAAATGCATGTCAAACACTCACACCCACACTCACTCACACACACACACACACACTATTGGCGAGAGCTAAATCTGGCACACTTACACATGTCATAAGACGAAAGGTATCACACCACCGCAGGCACAATCATGTTCTTTGCATAGAAGTCACATTTTTTTTTTACTGCACCAGGCACCGTCTTGCTACTGGAATACAATGTCTTTAAGTATGTATATATATGTATATATATGATACTAGCCTACTCTAAATGCTGAAGAAGATAAGTAAGTGCTACGACACTAATTTGTCAAACTGGAATACACAGCTGTAAAATCACTGGAAAGGGTGGGTGACAAAGCTTTTTATTTATTTTCTCTTTTTTTTTTAGCTTGCTTGTCTCATGTCTGCGGCAATATGCAGTTATGTGACTGTTGAGACTTTCAAGGTGTGCTCCCAGTTTGGCCATCTAAATCTAAAATCTAAAGGAGCAAGATTATTCCTCTTATCAAAACACCTAGGTACAGTGCTTGATTTTTTGCCAAACAACTTGAAAGCATGAAATATTTAAGACACGACTCGATGGTTAAAGTCCCTTTCAATCAAAGCTTGGGAACGACAGATGATTCCATCGGTGATTGAACCGAAAGCAAAGAAGAAATAAAAAACAAACATATGTATGGCATCAAATTCAGCCATTCTCTACATTTTGCTAGGTCTGTCCCAAAAAAAAAGCAGAAATAATTGGGGGAAAAAAATTTTTTGGCAGATCAGAGTATGAATTGCTAATATTTTTCATCAGAGCAATTTCACTGTGGTCTAAGAGGTCCAAGGCAAGATTGTCACGCAAGGAATCTTCCAACAGCACCTTGGGGACCATCTTGGCATGCCTTTATCATGGCTAAATCTTCCACAAGAATGCAATGTACTGTGGTTATCTGAATATTAGGTTCTTCTGTTAACATCCTGACACTTTGGGGTCAATCAGAAATGAGCAAGTGTCTCACTTTTTGCACAATTTCATCACAGAGTGTTGTTGATGCATGTCCAGGGCATTCCTCGTCGTCGACCTCCTTGTTACCCGTCTCCCAGAACATCCTGTGCAGAAGCAGAAAACCATCACTTGGGACATTCCTCTCCATCTCCATAAGCATCCTTAAACATGGTAATGGTCTCCAAACCCGATTTTCCAAGCTAAATGCACAATGTCCTCGCATATCATTTCTCCATGGAAAGTGGCATCGTTAATTCGTGATGCGACCGTCGAACAGGGGTCCAGTCTATCAGCAATCTGATAACTGTAAATGCCCACAGTTAACTGACGTTGGTCAAGTTCTTTCCCAAGACCTCCCATTACCTTTCCCACCACAAAAAACCCCACTTCAGCCATCTGCATTGATGGGAAAAATCATTCTACTTATTTTTAGGACAGACTTGGTATCTTTTAGTGATGCAAATCGACGGACGGGTTTCTTTTGAATCAGTTCATAATTCAACTAGTTGAACAAATAAACTAAGCACTGCTTAAATGAAATCCACCGAACCTACAAGAATTCTAGACTTACACTACAGATATATGCCACTGACTATAATGAATATATATACAGAGGCACGCTGCACGCAACAGACAGGACCGAATGATCATTATTAAAAAGTACCTCTCTCATTCTCTGAACCCAATAGGCTTCATTTACGAGAACTCGTTCTGTGATGTTCTGAAATTGGATGGGATTAATTGCGAGTTGATAAAACAGTTAATTGGCACAGACAAGTTATTAACACACACACACAGAATAGTCATTAGCAACAATAAAATATATATTGTGGTTGAATGATAAAATAGGTTGTTACTGTGAACAGTTAATCAAGATATGTTAACTGGTGAAATGTTATGGCAAGTGAAGTCCATTATGCATGTTTACACTAAAAAGATTTGCCATATCTCAATCAAAAACTCATTTAATGTCATGGACTGTGTCAAAAATTATTTATGTACATGTAATTTATGTGTGCTTTGAACAAAAATAATACAGCTGACTGAAAGTGAATCTTAATTATGAGCTGATTTGTTAAAAATTTTGATTATATTGATGTTAAAAAATTATGAAAATCTGTCATTATTTCATGTCTTAAAAATTTACATAGATTGAGAAATTATTATAACATAGGAGAAAAATATATTCAAAGTAAATAGAGTAAGGGAAGCTTTGAAAAATATTTAGCTTCGTAAATTCCAATGAAACTGTGGGAGATGCCGCAACAGTAACTTTTAACGGAGTCATCCACTAATATACATTTCAATGCAACAATTTCAGAGTGTAAAAATCATTAACCTAGACCGGGATTCAAACCTGGATCCCTCAAATGTCTGGTTGAGCACGTTAGCCAGTTAAGCTATCGAGGTGTCCTCTTAAACCCTGAAATTTAAGAGGATGCCTTGATAGCTTAACTGGCTAAAGCACTTGACAAGACATTGAGGGATCCAGGTTTGAATCCCGGTCAAGGTTAATGATTTTTACGCTCTGAAATTGTTTCATGAAAATTAAGTGTCATTTTCACTGAAGATGTTTACTTTAAGATGCTTAGAATGCACATTTTTTTATGTTCAAAGGATAATTATGTTATAGAATTATTAATAGCATATGTGTTTACAAATAAATCAAGGTGTTGCCAAGTTTTGGAATTGCAATTCCATCAGTGGGAGTTCATGTTGAAAAATATGCAAGCAGATGTCTGATTTGGAATCGTGGAATTGAAAACACTGAGATACTGTGAAATGCCTAGTCTTAAAAAAACTATAATTAATCCAAGGGAAAGTGCCAGCCAGTTGGCTACGCACTGGTGCAGTCACCTACATGGATTGAAGGCACCTACACAACCTGTGTAGTCATCTGCATTGGTACTTCCTCTTGGGAATGCAGTCAAGTAAATGGGCCAACTATAATTTTCTCATCAATTATGAGAATTCTAGGAAACCATATGACAAAAATATTATGATACTCCAATCACAATACTGAATTACTTAAAAATGAAACTATATTTCACACTTATTGTGTTATTTTTTTTGGTTTAACTTTTACAATTGCATCTTGCATTTTCTTCAATAATAGTTGTCCCAACTGCTGGACTACTCCATATTTTTAAATTCCAGTTTAAATGTTCAACCCAAAGGATTTTCATTGAATTAGACCCGCACAATTGAATGTCTTGTGACTTTGGAACTACTTACCGCATTCTCTCTTCTGTCGAATACAGGCATAGAGACCGAGGTCATTAATTGGTACTCCAGTGAGTCGCCACTCTGGTTTTGAACCTAGAGAGCATTGGAAAAGAAATAGCGGAAAATAAATATACAGTGCACAAGTACATCTGATCACAGATTCAAACGGCCATCTTTACCGGACAAGTTCGATATTTAATGGCTTGCACAGTCTGATAATGAATTTGATATAGCCATAACATATGAATTCCATTTTTATTCATAAATGAAATGATAATTCAAAATGATAGCATTATTATTACATTGAACATTTAGTTCTAAAATGAAAAGAGATGGCATCCGTGATAGTTTTTCATCATACAGTAGTTTATTTGAAAACCAATTCCATGTTATTCACAAGTTGAAATATGTTCTTAAAGAAGACGAAAATCATTGAATGTGATAATTTATATGATTCATTGATGATAAAATATCACAATTAAAAGATGGGCTCACTTTGAACTATATTTTAAATATTACAGGTGAACTTTGAACAATCAACAGTGCCATCTAATTCATCTGTCAGCTTGCAATTTGCAACAGTGTGTCAAAGATTAACAGAAGGTTGAATAAATATTTCTGTCCCCAAAGTAAAAGTATAAGCATATGATTCATAATTTGTTGGGATAATATTGATCTGTTTTTTGAAAATGTTTTGCCCCAGTGTTTACTTTTGCTTTAAAAAATTTTTCCCTTCTCTCTCATTGTCTGAAGGCACAGCAACCAAATTGAGCTCTGGCTTTCTTAACTTCTGCTTCCACCGTTTCTCTGTAGCCACTCTTCTCCAGGGTCACAAGATCTGAAAAGATCGTGGGGTGGTAACCTGAACTTCATCTTCCCAGAGTGCCGACATAGGCTTTCTTGTCGTTCCTTCAAAATGCATTGAACTATCTAGTGTTATCTTTGCAAGTCTCCTGTATTCCAATCTAGCTACATACCCAGGCCATTTCTGCCACTATAGTCAGAGAGAATTTGAAGATACGGAAGGTTCTTTAAGAAGTTCCCGAATCTGATTCTTCAGATATTATTTCCTCCAACAGATCTTCAAATTGTCCTCAGTACTTTACTCTCAGAGGTATCAAGCATGCCTTTTTTGTCTTCTCTGCCACAATCCAAGATTTACTTAAATAAGTTCTAATAAATCTAATGACTGGTTTTTACTTTTTTATATTATATTATTAACTTGTTTTTTACAGTGGACCCTTTTTGACCTAAGTACCAGTGAATTTGCAAAATAGCCTCTGTTGGCTAGGGTTTTTCTTTTGCGGACAAAAGATTCTTCCCTTGGTTTTGATCATTCTTTTATTGAAAAATAAGACAAACTTTGTGAACTTCACAGCAAATTTATTAATGTGGTTCCACTGGTTTCATCACATAGGTGGTATCTTCAGTTACCTACGTATGCAATGTCTAGTAAAATGTTCACCATGTAATATGAAACGGGTAGAGCCATATTAATAAAATTTTTTGCTAATTTTAAAAATTTATTCCTCAAGATGACAGTTCACAAGGTTGAGTTTGATACCATTGAAACACCCTTTTCTTATAATATTTAGCTGTTAAATGCATGAATATCACATGCCGTGTTGAGTTTAGTATTAGGGAAGGCCTCAACTATCAAAGTAGCCTTTGAGCTGATTGCTGAGGTTTTATTTCTGTCATAGGTAGAGGTGAAGGTTGGATCAACATGGAGGGATGAGAAATACATTGCTGTCTTATGGAAAATATTATCAATAAAATATATATATTTGGGCTTGGGGAGGGATTAACAAGTGAACTCTCACTGTTAGCTGCTATTTTTTGTAAACTTTAAGATTTATTGATTGTTTGGATGGATGATATTTATCAAGTTACAGCCATTTACAATATCAACAATTGCTCATTTGGATTTAAAATACAATCACCAATTATACGGTTCTTGATGGTTGTACTACGTATAGGGTCTGTCCAAAAAATATGCTGGAAAAATTGGGGGGAAACTTTATTGCAGCTCAAAGTATAAATTCCTAAAATTCTTCATCAGAGCACTCTCATGTATCAACACACTAATGCCAGTGCCTCAGCCGTGCTTCTAGTGCGCTTCCTGGAAGGCATCGATGGGAATCTCATTCAGGCATCTCTTCACTGTCTCTTTGACATAATTGAGTGGTCCGAAATAGTGCTCAAAGGGGTTACACTTGGGTCTTAATCAAAGACCCATGTTTCATCATCAATGACCACCTATTCTAAAAAATTCTGGTCACTTTCACGGTGGTCCAAGAGGTCCAAGGCAAGATTGTCACATAATCAGTCTTCCGACAGACCTCCAAGAATCCTGATGCTTGGAGGTCAATCAGAATTGAGCAAGTGTCTAACTTTTTGCACATTTTCATCACGCCGTGTAGTTGATGGGCATTACTCATCCTCAACCTCCTTGTTACCCGTCTCCCAGAACATCCTGTGCAGAAGCAGAAAACCATCATTTGGGACATTCCTCTCCATCTCCATAAGCATCCTTAAACATGGCAATGGTCTTCAAACCCGATTTCCTGAGTTTAACATGAACTTTTCTCGCATATCATTGCTCCTTGGTAAGTGGAATTGTGAATTTGTGATGCAATTCTTGAACAGGGGTTAAGTCTAGCAGTTATCCACAGACTGTAATGGCCCCTGCTGACAGGTGACACAGGTTGTGTTGCTTTCCCCAGACCTCTCACCATTGTTCCCACCAAAAATCATCCCACTCTGGTTGTGCGGTTCGCAAATAGTGTTGTCTGTTAACTTTTACTTCCTCCTCCTCTACCCCCCCCCCTCCAAAAATATAAAAGTTCTGTCAAGCTGAACAATTGCGACAGCAGTAAATGGAATATTTCTCGTGACGTCCTGAGAAAGAGAGACGTGAGAGAGAGAGACATACCCTTTTCAATTTTTGGTCGTACTGGCGCTCTTGCTCCTCCCTGGTGTGAAATTTCTGCCTGTTTTTCCGATAGCTTTCGAATCTGCTCTTTTGTTCTGCACATTCTTTGACTTCCCACAGCCAATCGGTCATCTTGGGATCCTGCAAGAAAAAGACCATTTAAATAAATTTGACCAAGTATGACAAAACTGATTTGTTCAATAATCATGAGAAAGAAATTCAGCGGGACTGGCTGAGATGACAACCTCTCCCGTTGAACTACGAGACCATTTCGTGATTGCAAATTTATTTCATTGTATGATCAACGCATTTATTCATTTAGGATGGAAAATTATCAAGTCATATTCGAGTGATTGGACCACTTCAAATCCCTGCAATCACCAGCCAAAACAGATGTGAGGAAGCATTAAAGGCAACTGGAAGTGTATTGGTTTTTAGTGTAGTACTTAGCAAACCATGGGTTCATATATCTTTGATTTAAATAAGTGTTTTTGTTTTTTATTTTCCCTTGGAGCTCTATTATAAATTTATTTCCAAATTCACACAGGTAATTTTTTTTATAAATACAAGAAAAAAATGGCTAACAGTATAATGACATAATATCACCTATTTCTGATGTGATAGCCAAAAGAAATTAGAAATTTAAGGGAAAACCTGTCCGACGTATCAATAGATAGTTGCCTCATAGTTTAATTCTCATAGGATGCTATGTTAAGTGCATGGATGTACCAAGATGCTCACCATGAAAAGAATAGAAGTATTATTTTTTCAGATTTCCACAGGTTTTACACATTAATATTTGAACATTTTTTAGTTTCCTTAAGTTTTATTCCATTATATGATATTTCATGTCATGTACTGGGCATATCAAACCAGTGATGTGCCCAGAATAGGTTGTGTTGACTCCAGAAAAAAAAGAAATCACATGGAGAAGAAGAAAAAGATTCATGGAAGCACATGAGTAGTTCTGCCAACAGGTGCGATCAGTGTAGAGGAAAGTTCATAGAGGTTTGAATTTGAAATAAATGACAGAATAAATAAAATATTTAGTAAATCTGCCCAACACATTAATATCATTAAATTAGCAAGTACACCTCAAATAAGTAAGATACATAAGGTTTATTTACGGCATCCGGTTAAACTTGACACATTGACCACAAGTCATTGACCTACACGTTCTATCCAATAAATATGCCGACTGGTGCAATCTGGCGGCCATGACGTGGACTATAGCACCATCCACTAGTGACGCTAGTTGCCTGAGACCCCCAATGAGCAGCCGTCTGTGCTGGGCAGATCATCGAGCTGTGCGTATAATGGTGCCAGTTATGTTAGTTTCTGTTGTCCTTGTTTTTGCTGCTTGTCGAAAATGGAAATTGACGAAATCACGGAGTATTGAATCAACATATCAAGTTTTTTGGTGAAGTGCGGTAAAAGTTATAAAGGAATTACTGAGATGTAGACAGCCATTTACAGTGATAATGCTGTCTGAATAAAACATCCGTTTTCAAGTGGATTGAGCATTTTCAAGATGGCTGACAAGCCACCACTGCCGGATGATGCAAGGCCGGGACGACCTTCAAACACCTGTGTTGACGACAACATTGATTGTGTGTGGTCCCTTGTCCTTATTACTGATCCTTGAAAAACTGTCCGAATGATAGCTGATTAACTGAATTTAGGAAAATCAACAGTGCACACAATTTTAACCGAGCATGATGGATGGATCCTTCACCATGACACGATTCACCTGCACATTCAGCATTGATTGTATGCCAATTTATGGCAAATAATTCAATCACCTAGATCCTTGACCATCCTCCTCATTCGCAAGATCTCGAGCCCCCCTGCGACTATTTTCTTATTCCCAAAATGCAAATATGTGATGAGGGGACATCACCGGGAAGATGTGGAAGAAAAAATAAAGCAAGAAATGATGATAAAACTAAAAAGGCTAAATGCCAAGGACTTCCAAGGGTGGAAAAGAAGATATTGCAAGTGCGTAGCAAATGAATGGAGAGTACTTTGAAGGGACAAAGTTGATGGGGACTATATTTTGCCAAATAAAGTTTTTATGGCCTCAGTTCCCGTACTTATTGGCAGGGTAGTATGCTAATGAATTCTAAAAAAAAAGAGGGAAAAAGGAATTAAATTGAGGTACAGCAAAGATGCATTCGAAAAAATGAATACAGGTGCAAATAAAATGATGTACGGTGTGAGTATTAAGTAAAATTAAGTTATGCACGTATTTTATTTTAAATTCTAATTGAAAGACCACCAATGTGGTGGTTATCCAGAAATGGAACTTACCGTGACATCAGCGTAAACTGGGGTCCACACGATTGGGTGTTCAGTCTTATTCAAAACCATAGGTCGTGCCATCACAGGAATGTAGTTGAGGACCTGCTCCCTCACTTCAGCTAACGTACTGAGGTGAACGTAATAACCTGTGAAAGAAATAGCAATGGAATTGAGAACAGCCTGAACCTTGTGAAATGCACTACAACATGTGTACCACAAAGCAGAAGTCTCATTGCAACAAGTGATGTTTGCGATCCTTGTACATCCTTGTGCATTAGAGTACTGCTTTGCTGATCATAAGAATGGCTTTACACTTTCTGCTCTTGACATATCAAATATATTTTTTTCCAGGTTTTGGTAAATATGGCTCAAGTTTGGGGTTAATGACCTCTGTCATCAAGGCATCTATTAACTGTCACAACTACCATTATTCTTTGATGACTGGATAACTTTTGCATATCTTTCGTTCACTACAGCCCCTACCTACACCGACCAGAAGAGATGCACGTCCCGAACAAGGTTTGTCACCACATGTCTTTTCACATTCTTTGAAACAAGAAAACCTTTGTTTCACTGGAGTTTTTCCCATAGCACCATCCTCGTAAGCTGTTTATAACATGACAGCAGTGTCTGTTGTTGCATTATTACCACACAGGATGCAAAACTTTGCAGCAGTGAGCACTGTTTGCTTGAATTCGCCATGATGAAACACGAGGAGCAAGGGAAACTGCTTTGGCGAAATGAATAATTGTGCTTGACCTTGATCTCCCAAACAACGACAAGGCCTGAGTAGAACCCGGAATGATTTGTGTTATGCTCACCTAGTGGAAGATACTGGGCAATAATTGTCTGACACGAGCCACATTGCTGTCGGTTTTGATGACTGCCCAAAGCATTGTTCATCGTGAACCTCTTCCTGGCCTTCCTTTAACCACCTTGAAACTTGTGAGTAGGGCAGAGCAGAGTCCCCGTAAACTTCATGAATCATTTTCTTTGTATCCTCAAGATATTTGGTGGATTGGGATGGTGCGATGGCTAACAAACAGGCTTCCCACTTAGAGAGCCCGGGTTCAAATCCTGGAGACAACAAATGTTTTTCAGTGGTATCCCGATCCCTACTTGAGGTGCTTTGTGGAGGGCACTTTGAGTGAGTACGCCGTCCATCGGATGGGAGGTTAAGCTGCGGACCTCTTGGCACCTTTTGTTAAGAGTAGGCTAATGTTGACGCCGGGTTTCTCTCCACCCTTCCTTTCCTAACCATCCCTAAAGGAGCGAATGTCCTTAGCTGTTGGTCGCCTCCCACAAAAACTACTACAACTCACTCAAGACATTTTTTTCAATTCAGACAAGACTTAGTAAATGTGTAACGTTGCTCGATCATCGATTCCATTTTGTTTGCGACCCAGTCGGCACGCAGAGGTTTACAATGACTGACGTCCTGCCGCTTCCACAGCTTGGAGAGCACTGAGACTGGTTTTGTGGGTAAGTTTAGCGTCCCCTCCACCTATGCCAAATAGTTTGATCCGACTGCGGTCAATGGGTGTGGCATGGGGATTTCAATTGCATTACTTTCGGAACGTACCCTGTATATGTATTAAGTAAGATCCACCAACCGTGGCACTATCCCGTTTATTTTTGGACATCCTCTTGTATACATTTGCTATGAAGGGGAAAGGAAGACTGAGTATTTTCCAAAGATGGGGCATTTCAGGAGCCAATGAGAATGAAACGGGTATGGTTTAACTCAGTTCTGCTCTGGTCTCCAGCTCATATAACTTTAGCTCCATTTGTACTGCAGACCAACAACACAGTATATCGGCAACATTTCCGTTAGGCATGCATATCTTGCCATATAAATTTTGCATTGGGTACGTTCTGAGATCTCTCCGAGGGACAGTCACTAAGATATTTTGAGTAAGTATTAATAAGCTTGCTTATAAATAATTTGAAGATGCCCACTTCATGGTCTTTAGCATCAGTTAAATTCCCTCTTTTAAAGTAAATGCTCCATCAATGAAAAAATGGATGAATCATATAATGTTTAATGAATCAGATAATATATTATTCCACTGCATCTCCGAAGATGGTCAATAATTTGTGGGCAGAATAATATTTTTCCTATGTGAAGGTTGATTGCAATGTTAAAAAACACTGTAAATCACATATATGCAGTTTTTATTGTATTTCAGCTGTTTCTAAATGAAGGTTTACATTAAATCCTGGCTCATCTCTTTGCAGCAAATCCATTTGAAATGTGTACCAATGAAAGTTGAATGCACTTCTTAAATTGAGGACAGGCCACCACTTCTTCCATTTTCCTTTACTGTCTAAACTTTGCAACATGTATAAATAACATTAGCTCCATGCCACTGGTTGTTAACTTCTTGCTGATCTTCACCGAGACTTCTGCTTCAGATCTCAAAAGAGTAAAAAATCTTTTATGAAAACACTTCACTTTAGATTATTGTAGCTTGTAACTTAATTGTTGGAATTACACTTGTGGGCATTCTTTCGTGCAAAATGTTTAGACATAAACATAGCGGAATGAGACTTTTGGTCAACCGTTTAAGCACCAGAGGTGCTAAAATTATTATATATTACTATTATCTGATTTTGGATGATTAGTTTTAATTTCTTTAAAGGACATCTTAAGATTTTACTCTTTGAAAATATCCACAAATCATAATTTTTTATTGAAAGGCTTTACTTTAAAGTGCACCCATCTATCTTGACTACAATTATGTGTAATTTTGGTCATGAAATAACTTATGCACATTGTTTGTTACAGAATGTAGTTTTTCAAAAAAACATCCTGATTAATTTACAATATATGATCCGTCAATAGTAGTTGACATTATTACGCTGCTTGTTTGGCTTCCACACAGTTGAAACACTCTTTCAAAAATTACACTTCTTTGAAAGAGTTCGATTAAAGAGAGCATTTTCCGGAACATTTTAATACTTACCCTGATTCTCGCAGGCAATCCATTTCACCTCTCTTACGTCGGCCACTTCCTTTCCTATTAAATACGTGAAGACACGAACAGGCATAAAGGGTAATTTTCTCCAATTATACTCCTCAAATATTTCTTGAAAGTTATAAGGTACACCATCTGTCACAAGCATTATAGCCTGGTTACAGCGTGCACCTTGCCTTTCTTCCCGATACTGCAAAATTAAAGATACACATTCATCAGTATTAATCAACCCTTCCAACATACGAGGGGTGTCCGATGAGTATCCGACATTCATTTTTTAAATTATTTTTTTTTTTGATTGTGAGGGTGTTGTGCACTATGAATTTGCTCCAAGGGGTCAGACCATTAAATAAGAATATTACGTTGAAGTTCTGAAAAGATTGCGTGATGCCGTGATAAGAAAATGACCACGTATCTGGTCAAGTGGTGACTGGTTTCTTCACCAAAGTGATAATGCACCAGGGCATTCATCGAACCTTGTTGTGCAGCAATTTTTGGCGAAACACAGGAGATTGTGCATACAGATTCGCCAGCCTCCTCCTTTACAGTCCCTACTTACATACTTGCTCCCTGCGACTTTTGGGGATGTTTCCAAAATTGAAAAAGGCACTCAAAGGAAAGCGGTTCGAGGCTACATAAGAGTAATGCGAGCAGAAGGCCATTCCTAAATCTGCGTTCGAGGACTTCTTTAAGATGTGGAAGCATTGCTGGGAGCGTGTGGTTCAATCAAATGGGCAAAACTACTTCAAAGGATGCCACACGGCCCGGATGACCAGGAAGAATATTAGCACGTATGAGGAGATGTATGAACGCAGGTCGGATAGTTTTCAGACACACTTAACATGCACACAGTCCTTTGCCATTAGAAATCAAAGTAACATGGTCTTTTGTACTTCGAAGGTCAATTATTATTCTAAATGGCACACTACGTCGTAATAAATGAGAAGTCAGCAATGCTGAACGAATATTGGTCAGTTAAGCATATATACAAACATTTCATATTTTAATTTTTTTTACCCTTGTGCGAATTTGAATGAGTATCCTGAAATTATTTGAGGCTATTTTTGGCTTTCATATCGCCTTCCTTTGAAAATGTTGGATACATAGGTGAGGGATGATTTTAATATTAAAAAATATTCTCTCCTTATTTCGTATTAAATACAATGCTTTGTTTAAACTACAATAGTTATCTATATTTAAATGCATTGCTGATGGATTCCATCCAAAAAGGGAAGATGGAAAAAATTCCCCATTCCTTGCATAATTATCAGATCCATAATTTAAAAATAACTGAAACCTTTTTATATAAAAAAAGAAAATTGAGCCTTAATATTGAATGAATAAACATTACCATGAATGACTATGAGTATATTTTTTATTTTAACGGCATTAGAAGACAGAGTGAAATGAAACAAACATGCTGATACTATCTGAAAGGTTAAATATTTGATGTTAAAAAAATATTTGATTATGACAATTAAAGTTCTTCCTTCATCAATAATGGCTGATATAATGTAGTGATGAACCTTAAATGAGATTCCTACTGAACCCCTTCCCCTATTATGCTCGTAAGGTTAAGGGACATGTAGTTAAATAGCACATTGCTCTCACCCAAGAGCCTTATTCAAATTAAGCACAGCCCCGTTGCATACATGGGAAGGCCCAGAAGTACCTGGTCTGACCTAGAGATGGTGGTAATTGTTTGAAATATATCACTGTATCAGAAAGCATGACTCTATAAAGCATATGTTTTAAGTTTGTAGATGCCAAGTTGTTAAGTATTTGTTTGGCAACCATAAACAGTGAACGTTTCCAGGGAATTTGTGAAAGTGGAAAAAATTGTTCATTGTCTTGTGATACAATACTTTTATTTAAAAAGCCCAACTTATATAAAAGCTGAACTCGATCCTACTCTGAGTGAGTCTGATCTTTTGTTTACAACAGTAAAATATTGGGTAGCAGAGTTTAAATGAGGCCGTACGAGCTGTCAAGATGAGCATCGCATTGGTCGACCAAATGAGGAGACGACTCCATAAACGCTGTCAACAATCCACACTGTGATACTGGATGAATGAAAGTGCGCGAGCTAGCAGACATAGTAGACATTTCAAAAAGTGCGGTACATCACGTATTCACTGAAAATTTGGCTACAAGAAGGCTGTGTGCAAGATAGGTCGCACTCGAGCAAAACCAGTGTCGTGAAGATGTTTCCATTGAGTGTTTAGCAAAGTTTCACAGCAACAAAGCAGAATTTTTGTGCCATTTCATAACCATGGATGAAACATGGGCCCGATACTTCACACTTGAGATAAAAGAACAATCAAAACAAGGGATTCAAAAGGGAGAACCGCCTCCAAAGAAGGCAGAGAGCGTTTCATCTGCAGGCAAGGTCATGGCGTCGGTTTTTAGGGATGCGCGTGGGATAATTTTTATTGACTATCTTGAACAAAGAAAAACTATCAACAGAGAGTATAATGCTTGAACTTACAGCAACCTTGGAGTCAAAGATCAAGCAAAAGTGGCCGAATTTGGATAAGAAGAAAGTGTTGTTCCATCAAGACAATGCACCAGCTCACAAATCCATCATTGCAATGACCAACATTCATGAATTAATTAAAGTTTGAATTGCTACCTCATGCACCCTATTTGCCAGATTTACCTCCCTCGGATTATTTTTTGTTTGCAAACATGAAAAAATGGTTGAATGGTCAAAGATTTTCTCACCGTGAAGAAGTGATGTCGGCAGTTAATGGCTATTTTGAGGAGCGAGACAGTTCTTATTAAAATTCTATCTGTTAATAAAAAGGATAACAAACTTATGAAACATAGCTGGGAAAAGTATATAGAGCTGAAAGGAGATGATGTTTAAAAATAAATACATTTTTTCCAAAATTTTTGTGGTTTTCTTTGTTGGATTGGGTACTTCTGGGATTACCCTCTTATATTCAGGATACTAAGAGGAAGACATGTAGACAGCAATGTAAAGATAATTTGAGGAATAAGAGACAGAGGGCGGGAAAGAGAATGGATGACATTTTGGATAGAATTGGAAGGGGATTTGAAAAGCATTTTAACTTGACAAACGCTTTATATTAATTTTGGGTCAAAAGGGCAGTTTGTACCATGCAGCAGAACAAGTTTAAAAGTGCATACCATGGGGGATATATTGAAATGTTACTCCACAAATGTTTATAATGGTCGTATGATTATAAAGGATATCTTACCAACTGTAACAGCTCAAATGCCTTTATCAAAGCCGATGTGAAATTCGCAATGTCCTTTGTTTCAATATCTTCCATTGCCATCTTAAGTTCTCTGACGTTGCCAAGATTGGCCTGGAATGTAAATACAGCGCAAATTGTGAATTTCATCACTTTAAATCACTCTTTGCTGGTATTCTGAAAACATACATCCTGAATAGGGAAGAGTTGACATTACTCAAATGACCCCCATTGGCCATTCTTACATTCAAATGACAGTGTGGTTTTCTTTAAAATCACAAAATTATTTGGGCTCTGAGGAGAGAATTTAAACAATCGCTTTATCTTCAATGTCAGCTTAATGAACTGGGAAATACTTCATCCACTTATATTCTTTGCAAGGGAATGAAAGAAATTTACTAAGTAATGACTTGTTTGAAAATTGTTTTGACGACAAATCATCTTCCCTTGTTATATTATTAAATCCTGCATATCGATAGGATTCCAACTTAAGAAATAAGTATGGCATTCTTGAGTGGTATTAAAACATTATTTTACCATCAAAATTCCATGAATTTAAACAATGAAGTCAAATCAAAAAGAAGTTTCAATTTGAATGGACTTATATAAAAGATTCCTGTACGATCAAGAAGTTCCAAACACAATGATGTGTTAAGATACGAGTCTTTATGGCGCATATGGAACTACATAAAGAATGATAATATAAGGTTAGAAAATATTAAATGAAATTGAAATAGGGAGAGAGCAGGATTTCAAGGAATATCACAGATGAACATTTGAATACTACATTTTCAAATTTAGTATTAAATTTTGAATTAGGTATACAGGGTGTAGCTCTTAAATCTGGACAAATTTCAATTTCCAATTACCGTCATACCATACATTCACTGGAGGTCGCGATTGGCATTCTTGAAAGCTATGGGCATCTAGTAAACAGGTGTAATCTCAAAATGACCGAGATGATACGTGCAAGTGCGGAGTAAAATCAAAGAGCTGCTATTATCAAAAGTATTCGTGCTGGGTGTTATATTTTGAAATAGTTCGATTCTTCCTCTGGTACCCCACAGATCAACTGTATTGTACGATATTGTGGCTAAGTATAATGCTTCGGAGAAGTCTGCTGGGGAAGGTTTCGCTAACCAGGCAAGGAAATCACATTCGAGGAAACGCCTGCTTGTCCAGATTTAAGCATTGCACCTTGTAATTATTTCATACTTGATAGAATATTGCTGGGAGTATTATTAACTTACCTGGACCAGGAGATCTTTGAAACATGGAACTAATTCAGTTGTTTCCTCAGAGAAATTGAATATGTTAACGTAGTCATTGTTGCCCAAGGTATCCAGGATATTGGACACAACGTGGCGTGCGACTTCCTTCCTCATTCCAGTCATTGACCCCGAGAAATCAACCAACACCACAATGTCCTTTGGACTTGTAGCGGCTTCTATGTACCACGAACGAGTTCGACAGTCAAAGAGATCCACTGGCTCCTGTTTCCACTGGATTGCTGTAATAATAAATTTCAATTTTGTTGGCTTTATTAGACTTAAAAGCTTTGCAAAATCTCATCTTAATGCAAAAATAAATGAAAATACTGAGTGAAAAATTTCATAACTTATATATAGCACACAACAGCAACTTACTCGAGGTATCAACATCAACACTATCATAATAATACTAATACTTTCGCAACTCATTGTAAGTGAATGACTCTTGAGTACCTTGGAAGAACTTTTTTTAAAAGCCTGATGATTGCAAGTTGAAATTATAGAAAGAAAAAGTTTCTTGCGATGATTTCTAAGATATGTTCCCCTAGAGCATTTAAATTCCCACCTACACTTGAAGATTTGAGATCTCAAGAGATATTATAGAGGACTCCAATTGTGGTCTCGCAAACATCTTTTATAATAGAATTACAAATCTAACTCAGCCTAACGTCTCTTAGAATTTCTGGTAAAAATAATACAAATATAAATTGTCAGCTCGATAACAAATGGGAGAATGGTGCTTTAAGAGAAAGCCTATCGTCAAGCAGACACTGCGGACTTATTAGATGCAACTAGTTTTTTCATTTTGTTAGGCATTATTTGGAAAAATATTGCTGTTTAGTAAATAATTGTATTCTTTGGTCCTAATTTAATACAGTAATCATGATACACTTTATTAATTTCAATAAATGGTACAACTGCATTAAATGTAATCAAGGCAAATAGAACGATACATAAATTAAATGGAACTAAATTCTCAAATGTGAAGAAGGTTGTAATAAAAACTTCATCAATGGAATAAAGCAGGTTTGCAAACAACCAGTTACATGATAATAATAATGCATTAACTTGCCCGGAGATTCGGTGCATATTCACATGTATACAAGTACCTGAAGTACATATATACATACCAATACACTACTATATTTATGCATTATTTGGTTAAGTCAGAATTGATGCGTAAATTAATGTACAAAATGGATCATATTATTTTTCAATAGATTGAACAGATTTATCTTGAAAAAAGGTACTTTTGTTTCACATTAGATTCCATGGGGAAGTTAATTGAATAATCCAAAGCCCATTGTTTTGGGACCATGAGCAGTATTGTGCGTTCTGACAAATGGCTGGTGTGGGCCATTGCGGGTCCTAATATAGGGACTATGGTAATCGTGGTTGGATCTGTACTGAGAAATATTACCCTTTGCACACAAGATGATAGGTGTTTACTTGAAAAGGGTACTTAAATATATGTATACAGGGAACTGGCCATAAACTAAGTCTTTTGAAGAGAGGTTTAAATGGTACATCACAAGGAGCATTGCTCATAATTGTACAAATCTCATTTGGATATTGAAGAATATGCCCATATGGGGAGATGAACCCCAGAAGAGGATACCAATTGTAACACGAGGATAAAATCACCATAGTGAATGGATAGAAGGACCTCTAAATTTACAGAATATCTAAAATTTCTTATAAGGAAGCAAAGGGAACTTAACTTTCTACATATTTTTATAGTGTATTCCTCCCAAGACATGTTTATATGCAGGGTACCTCCCAGGAATTTGGTGCTGGAATTTTGGGTAATGCTTAAACCTCTTAAGTCTACTGAGATTGTAGTGTAAACTTTGTTTTAATTATTGAAATAAATCAGGCTGGACTTGTTTAAATTGGGTATTAGGAAGTTAAGAAGACACCATTACTTGAAAAATGATGGTGTCTTAATTTCATGAACTGGATGGTGACCCTGTTTTAATCAATAATGTAGAATATGCTTGTCCAGTTCTCATTATGCCAGTGAAAGAAATTTCATCTTTTATCTGCGCTTATTACATTTTACTTGTAGATTGGTAATCCACTGACCAATGATGTTGCTTTAAATATATACGACTGATGCTAGATATGATTATGTTAGAATTTCAATGTCATTCATTAAATGGGTTATCTTCAGTGATGCAACTTAAGAAATCTGGTTCTACCTAAGTCCACCTAACCTAATGCATCATAGGTCATCAGTTAAGGGCATTTAGTTTTGGATTGTCAAAAATTATGACTCAATTAAAGCAAATTCAACTGACCAGTTGTTTTCATATGTTATCTGTAGATATAATTCTACTCACCTGGATATTGCCTCATAAAGCCGTGTGAACTACCAAAATATTGCCAGCTCAGGGATGGGTCGACTTGGTAATTGCTTATAAAGACTGGATCCAAGTCTTCTGACCATTTAATAGCCTTTATGACATCAGGAGCTGTAAAAAAACATTATTTTTATCAAGAACAGATATACTCAAATTGGTTAGAATGAATTTGTTAATTCCACTTCCTTATGTTTCTATTATTCCATTATATATTACCACATGTTTGCTATGGGATACAAGGCAAAGGTTTAAAAACAACCAAATAATTTTCACATTATTTGCTGCAAGACAGTTGTCTATGTAGGCTCATGCGTAAGGCCCTCCAAAAGTTGATTTTCATTAAACACATAAAGTAAAGAGAATGCTGATTCCAAAGAAACTGCGGGAGATGCCGCAACAGTAACTTTTAACGGAGTCATCCGCTAATGTGAATTTCAATGCAACAATCTCAGAGTGTAAAAATCATTCACCTTGCCTGGGATTCGAACCCAGATCCCTCAATATCCAGTCGAGTGCTTTAGCCAGCAAAGCTATGGAGCAAAGAGAATGAATGATTTTCACCCTCTGAAATTGTTGCATTGAAATGCACATTAGCGGATGATTCCGTTAAAAGTTACTGTTGCGGCATCTCCCGCAGTTTCTTTGGAATTTGTCAAAGTATAAACACCATAAGTGTTTATAAAGTTGGCTTTAACCTCGTGGACTGTGGCGCGTAGCGCCCGACTACGAATGCCTGTGACATTGTATGTTGCGCGGTATTTCGTCACAACATCTTGTTCCTTTAAAAACCCCAAAATTTCAGAGTTTATGAGGACGCCTCGGTAGCTTAAGTGGCTAAAGCACTCGACCGGATATTGAGGGATCTGGGTTCGTATCCCAGTCAAGGCGAATGATTTTTACACTCTGAAATTGTTGCATTGAGAATGCTGGTTATTTAGCAACCCATTATTTAATGGATGGATTATCCTCTGCAAAAAGCTGGGCTCAATGGATTCTCCACTCCCTTCAGCGACAATATTGTTAATACTCTACTAATACTTTACTAATCTACTAATAAGTAGATTAGGAAATAATAGTAACATTCAATCCACTAAAACAATATTTCACTACCTTTCCTCTCACAAAACTTGAATCAAGAAGTAATCTCAAGTCTTCTAAAGAATTGTTTTTGCATTGATATGACCCAATTGAGCAGTTGTGTGTACATCTTCAACAAAAGAATCTCATTTTTACTTCCAAACATAGTATTTAAGAAAAGGCAGAAGCAGTGTGTAAAATAGCAGTAAAAAATATTTGGAAACAATACGTTAAGTGCTAATTGTGTAAGATATAAAATGTAAGTATGTGGGGGGACCCTCCTGCTACCTGCAGCATTGGGTCACATTCCCTACCTGTGTCCTTGGGGGAGGAGACCGTTGTGTGTTGCATGTCCATGTGGTAGCGGGATTTCGCCTCCTTACTTTTCAAATTCTAACTTACACTTTATTAGATTAATTTCTTACTATCTCCTAAGGTGCAATTGTTTGTTAGATGATAGTATATGTATTTGCATGCATGTAGAATGAAAGGATTTTTGCATGAATGTATATGCCACTGTGGGTATAGGTTTGCATGGATGTGTTGGTTTTGCATGAGGTATTATTCCTTATTACTGGTGGTGACCTAACACCCTCTGCCACATGCCCTTGTGGCAGCTTGCGGGGCATTATGTAGATGTACGCGATATAGATGAAAGCACAGATAGAGGAAAACTGCACCAAATGCATGGGAATGGGTGAGTAAACTGGACCTCTGTCAGTTCTGTTAGAGGGGAGAAGGTTGTGGCAGAGCAGATTAGATGCCAAGACGTCTGACAGGCTGTGTATTTTATAACCGATCTTATGCCGTCCTTCAGTGCCAGAGGGATTCGTTCTCTGTCAATTATCTACTTTTGGGAGGGAGAAAATGAATAGCATCCCTAATACTATTATTCTTACTATTATGTATTTTATTTTGTCCATTAACAAATACTGCCAGAATTAGTTGAAATATTGGAGAATGCTATCGGCATGAACTTTGTTGCTGATTATACAATGTGCATTATGATGAGGTGCTGAAAATTAGAGCAATCAAATAGCAATAATTTTAACACAAAACTAGTCAAATAACTAAAAAGTTATATGCAAGATATTGGTAGAATTAAAAAAAAAATTATCTACCGGTTAAGGTAGGTTTTTCGATGGACACAGCTACTAAATAAATATTTTGTGACTCCTAACAAAACACAAAATCCAGCATCCTACTCTACATCAGGTCCCTCTTCATCTCTGAGTACTTTCTTCCTCCTCCCTTCATCCCCTATCCAAGACATCCCTCTCCTGTTAGAAATTAAACCACCAATTGAATGATTTCAACAATGCTATTGATTTGGATTTTAGGCAAAGGAATTTCTAAACTGTCAATTTGTTGTACAGTCTGAGCCCTAAATCCCATAGTACATATTCAATTGTTTCTGGCGCAACCTTGTAGAAATTCATTACCCATAGTACATACCTATGGTCATGAACTACCCACAGGGCCATGTCTAGTGATTTCAAAATATACCTCCTTTGGAACTACTCAATTCAATCTTCAGATGCAGACAGGGTAACACTTGTAATGTATGGATATGCATTTGGTCATGCTGGATTAGAGTACTCTTAAGAATAAGCACCCAAGGGGTTATACTATTTGATGTGCTGACCAAGTCGTGCCCTTGAGATTGGCCTCCACATATGATACAACAAGAAGGCATCTGGATACCACTGACAAATCCTGTCAACTCCGTGATTTGAACCTAAACCTTTGCGGTGGGAGGCCAGTGCATTCATTACCCAATCCCCCTTACTTGCACAGCTTTGTTCTTCATCATTTTTATTCATGAGTATTTCATGTAACACCAATGATTCAATTATTAATGCTCTGTTGCAGCTGTTCAGTTTTTTATTCAACATGGATAAATATCATTTTACTCTATTATTGCATAGGAACATCAACATTTCAATTATTCATGAGTCTAGCAGTCACTTAGCACTTCTCATATGATGACAGCCATGAAAGTGACAGTGCAGATACCATTTGAATCACTGAAAGTTTGGCAATGTGAAATCTGATCTGCGCTAAACTTTTCCTCCCGAAGGTCTTTAGACAGACGACCAAAGGAGCAGAGTCTAGTGTCTGTCTGCTTGCGCAGACCTTTTGCATGTGGCATCACTACGATTCCCCAACACTCTTACAGTCCTGACTTGTTGCCAGTAAACCATTATTCCTATTCCCCGTATAAAAGCAAAATCCTCCCTCAAAAGACAGGACTATTTGGTCCAAAGTGTCGCCAAAGAGGCTTACACACATACCCTTAAGGACATTCCACCTACCAGGGAGCCTTCAAGTCTTAGAAAAACTGCTCTGGCTTGTGTCGATGCCCTTATGGGATGTACTTTGAAGCATTTTGAGAGGCATTGTAGCCATATCTGGAATTAGTCTACAGGGTGCAATGATTAAATCTGGACAAGTTTCAATTTCAATTTCCCACCATATCATAGTTCCCCTGGAGGTTGCGATTGGCATTCTTGAAAGCTATAGGCATCTAGTGAACAACCATAAACTCAAAATAGCCAAGATGTAATGCACATGAGCTGAGTACAATCGAAGAGCCAATACTATCAAAAGTGTTCATACTGGGCATTATAGTTTGAAATAATTCGAAATAGTTCGATTCTTTGGGTACCCCTGTTTAGGATATTTTGGCTAAGTATAATGCTTTGGAGAAGTCTGGGGAAGGTTTTGCTTACCCCGCGAGGAAATCTCATTCGAGGAAACACATGCTTATATGTATGCAGTAAGCGTGATTATTTATGTTGTTTGGTGGGGGAGACAGGTTTTTTCCTCAATTGTAGTTGTAAAGCGAACTGAAAATTAGAGTCATTATTGCTATTTACTCTCTCGCGATGAACGGCAAATAGGGATGTTGCTGGCCGAGGTGAGCGGAGGAGCAAGAGCAAGGATAAAGACCCTCAGTTCTCAAATATCCTTCGGCTCAATTGAAGACCCTAAACATGTTTCAAGAAACAGTATTTGCAAGCTGGATGTGATTGACTCACCTTTGTCGTACACGTTGGTGGGGACGTGTACAGAGGAATAGCTGGTGTTGACGGGGATACCCTGGAAGTGCCGGCTCGGTTTCAGGACCATCTCCTTCATCCCCTCTGGCAGAGTGCCCTGGCACGACCCATCGTCGCCGCCTCCCCCCTCGCTCGCCTCCCCGTCGTCGACCACCTCCGCCCTCCCAACGCCCCCTCCACCCCCCTTCCCCTCCTCTTCCACCTCCACGCCATCCTCCAAAGATGCCGAAGCCTCCCCTTCCTCACCCTCCTCCCCTTCCGACTCCTTCTTCGAGCACTCCTCGGGAGTTACCAACAATTTGGCGTTGAAGTACTCAAAGTCTTCAGGAACTGACTCCGCATCATGCATCATGGCTGCGTTCTCAGCGGCTTCCATGATCCTCTGTGGTGAGGAATATGAAAATTACGAAGGCAATTTAATCATTGCGCATTCCAACAGCCAAGAATGATCAGTTAACACACAAATGCATACGTACCTTAATGGCTTTAATTTTTAACTCTACCATGTTTTTCATATCTCTAACTATATCCTTTACCAGCGTCGACCCAACTCGCTCAACTACCGTGGCCTGTTTATAACTCTGTAAAAGTGAAATTGAGAAAAATTCATCAGCACATACGTTTTCAGAAATTTTAGCAAATCACTTGGAACGATTGTCAAATGAAACTTGGTCTTCAAGTAGCATTTACTATGCAACACAGATAATTATTTGTTGCAAACTTTCACGAAATACATCATACCAAAACACATTACAGTCATAACAGTAATCAAACAAACAGTTGATTTTGATTGGTGATCGTAGAGTTGTATAAGTGATAGTAATATTATTTGCCCAAGGATTTTTGGACAAGAGCAATATAGGACACATCATAGAAAAATATGAATTCAGAGAGGTATTCATGCACAGAGGTAAAATATGCATTTTATCATATATACATAAGTAATCTACATAGGCTATATTTCTCACATGAATGTCATATTTTATCATTAATAAATTCAGACATGCTGCAATGATTCACTCAATACTGGGCCAAATAAAAATTTGCATGTCAAGAGGGTATTAATTGAGTGGCCAGTTTGTTTGCCTGAACCACATATGGTTTCTGAGAAAGATCAGGGACCTGAAAAAATCACACAACTCGGTTGAAGCCAAGGAAGCCCAGAGAGCCTTCCAAAGGAATCAAACCCAGGCTCTCTGGCCCATAGATCAGCACTCTACTCACTGGACTGCCAATACCCCAAGAAAACATGCAATTTAATGAGAAATCCTGATTTCTATGCTTTATCATTAAAACAAGATGATTAAAGTATTGAAACTCATGTCATGATGCAACTATTTATGTGGTGTTCAGTACAAGTTTGCAATAGATAATAACTTTTAAAAAATAGTCACCGGTTTAAATGGGCAACCACTTCAAATAATACTTTAAGAAACATTATTTCAGGGAAATAGTAATGATCCCTTACTTCTCAATAGTTTGTCAAATGGATGTGGTCACAAATGCTATCAGCACAGAGTACAAATCAATGTATTTACATTTACATTATGTAAATTAAAAAAAAATTTACATGAATCATTTTAAATTGGGAGAAATAAATTATGTATAATATGTAATTCAATCATTTCACCATGTTCATAGTATTTAAAATTTAATTAACATCGCATTTTATGTGTTGCTGGATGATTATATATTTGCAAGATATATTTCGAAATGAGAAATAAGAATTTTCACACACGTACCTCTGCCATATCTTTCCTTTTAGTAACAAAATCTGCAACGTTGGACAACTCTACCCCAACTTTAGTAGCCCATGCGTGGACCCTACAGAAATAAAGAGAAATATTCATTACTAAATGTTAATGTTGGGAAGAGATTTGAGACGGAATCGAATTAATGACATCGGGCATCACATAGTGGCATTGAATAGTGCTAGATAAGTACAAAACTCACTTGGTTTTCCACAGTACATAGGTTTATTATTGTGTGGCCTGGATCATGTTAAGTCACAATATGATCACCTGATGACATAGCAGCGCAGACAATCCAAATCACACAAAATTGAAGGACTTAAGTATTGGGGAAAACCAAGTGGGATATTACATCAATAGTTTGATTCAATACTATATATCACAATGTCAAATGAGCCACAATATTTTTCCAGCATAGTTATCGGAGTTAACTCCTCCAATACTTTGGAATGGATAATGTGGCGGTTCATTTGTTGATGTAGCAGTTCATTTGTTTGTGCGATTCAGGGGTGTGCCGCGAGGTGTCACCCTAGGCATTTTGACCCACGAGGGACCAGTCACGCACCAACCCCCGCCGAGCGTTCATCCCTCTTGTGCACGTTGCGCCCATGGCAATATATCTTTCCGTGTTGACCTTGGTCTGTTATCCACAGCACTCAGAATAAATCTGCTGTTCATTCAAACGCTTTATATGTGGTTTATTAGTATTTCCTAGCACCGCCTGCGCTAAAATGATTTCCAGCACACCCACAGATAACTTCAATATAATGTGACTCAAAATATACTCCCGTTTCAGACAAACCTCAATTTCTATGGGAAACTGAACTTTGAAAGTCTTACCTGAAGGTTACAAGGAATATTATTATCAAATTTGATAGGGATGTGAGGTAAACTTCTTAGGATAGGTGATTGTTAACATTACAAAAGAAGGTCTATTCCAAATTCTCATTTAGACCGACTGATAAATTCAAATCCACATTTTGATTGATTAAGTATGAAAAATATTAGTGCCCATTTTGTGAATATTATTATACTTAAATAAAATTGATAAATAGTACAACTATATTAAATTACCTATTGGTACCTATATTAAGTGGACTGATGATGTCATCTGTAACTCTAATATGATCTCAAAAAATAATTCGTTTACGTCTGATATTTTTCGATAAATCCATTGAATTTCATGCCCCTTCATGCTTCTAATTAACTTTCATACCAAATAAAATAAAATTTGACATGGTGGTCATAACTTTTGTCGAGGAGGGGTGGAGGTTCAAACTTAATTGTGGGCACCCCAAAGTAACTCCACTTAACATGATTTTTCTGCCCATTTAGAACTTTCTGAGTATCCATGAAGTGGAAATGGTCCATCTTATCACCCGAAATATGTCAATCCTCACTTATCAAATGGGCTTTGAGGCTGCAGAGGTACGGTTTTTGTTTGCAACCAAATATTTACTGTTCCTCATTGGCCTAAATATTTCTTTTGCCTTCATTCTGTTGCATATTTTTCCTTGTTAATTTAATCCACCTTAAAATGGTTTTTTTTCTCAGGCATGGTGTTAGATATACATGTTTATTTATTTTTCTTCTCTCATTAATCAGATTCTCATGGTATAGCTTCAGTTTTCTAGGTTCCTTAATTGATTATCTGCCAGATTTTGTAAATAGGTATTGTTTTTTTTACTTTTTGTTTTGCAACACAGAAAAAATACTTTTTTTGATATGTATTTTCATCATCTGTTGCTTTTCTGTCATACAGATTTTTTCTTTCTCAGCTTAGCATTATACACTCATATCAGATGTTACTTCTGCCAGAATTTTTATTTAAGTTCATATATTTTTGGACTCATGTTTCATTTTAATATTTATGTTTTCCCTGGTTACTATCTACTCCCTTCCTTGGTGATGTAATACTATGATAACTGTTATGCATGAGGGCACATGGCATGTTGCACTGTACAGAATTTGCAATAAGTTCATCTTCAAATACTATGGTTAACTTTCTTCTGGTGCATATCCATAAATAAGAAAAACTGTGTTTTCCACAGTTTAATTGGTACATGCTACCATTCGTTTCACTACACTGTAGCATGTTCATGTGCAATATAAGATGTACTTTGAAATCCCCATTTATTTAGCCCTTTGAAGAGAGAAGGGAGGAGGAGCATTGAAGGAAGTGTGAGTTGGGTTCACCTATTGATGACCAAGTCCTTTGAGATGATGGAGAAGGGAAGAATTGGTGGACAGAAGGAGGAGTGTTCTTGGTAGGGGTGAACAATGTGGTAAAGTATTGGTCAGAGCAGTGGGACGAGGTCAGGAATCTAGGTCTGGGCAGGATGCTTGCGGACAATAAGGGTGAAGGGGGCCAAAAAACAAGGGACACAGCATGGCAATGTCTCATCTCTATTCATGGCAATTTCCATCTGTTCGAGGGAATCCAGTTTCCCGGCGTTCTTTGCTCTGCGCAGTCCATCCACTGTCAAATCATCAACTGCTTGGTATTGTTTTCAAACAGGTGATTGGCTGCATTGGGACATTGGGCTTGAGATTCCTGGAGGACATTCCCCTGCTCCATCATCCTCATTCTGAACGTTAGAGCATAAGTTGGTGTGCTGTCTCTCAATTAGTTTGGGAGTGTGAGCAGTGCTTATCCTTGTCATTGCTGACAAAACGTATAGGTTCATTGGTGTGTCATGGATTCCACTCTGCGATGGGTGGGTAATAAATCAATAAGTTTTTAGAAAATGCTAGGAATGAAGGGTGTCATGGATATCTATAATTTCCACAAAGTTACCTTTGATGCCGTTAAGTTTTTTTCCTTGTACAGTGTGTACTTGGTCTTCACTCTTCTGGGAGTTTATAAAAAACTAGTTTTTTTTTAAGTTTATGCACAGCCAAGTGCTCATTCAGTTAATGCACTTCTTCAATCAGGACTCTCTGATAGTCTGCCTCTTCATCATTCATTGTTTGCTTTTCTGCTTCATAGATACTGGTTCCTGTTGTTTCTGTTACAATCTGAAAGTGGATCTGGGGGTACGTTGACGATAATAGTTTTAGTGTATTCTCTTATATTGTGATTATTCTCATCTTGAATGGTCAGACGATACACATTTGATGCTTTTGTGTAATTGGCATTGAAATTGATAGAATAATAAAACTGCATCTTACAGGGTCCGGAAAATAAGTATCGTGACTGGTTCGCTGCAGCCTTAGCGGAGTGGTGGATGGGGGTACAAAGGACGGTCGGCTCGGTAGAGGGGTCCCCCACCACTCAGGTACACTTTAGTTCAGTCGCCTCAGGGCATGCGTTGAGACAGGAGGTGGATTTTTGCGACGTGTGATTGTTTGTGGTGTCGTCGCGCCAGCATGGAGTGGACCGTCGAGCAACGCTACGCTGTGAAGTTTGGCGTTAAACTCGGGAAATCCGCGTCGGAGACCCTTGAACTCATCAAAGAGGCTTATGGGGATGACGCTTTCAGCCTCACCAGAGTTTTTGAATGGCACAATACGTTTAAGGAAGGCCGGGAGCTCGTCGAAGACGAGCACCGCGTCCGACGCCCGATGACCGTTCGAAACGATGCTCAGGTGGCCAGAGTGAAAAAAGGTTTGGACCCTGACAGGCGTTTTACCATCGCCTTTGTTAGTGAGGAGACCGGCCTTTCAGTCGGAACCGTCCACACCATTGTAACAGAGGATCTTGCGATGAGGAAAGTATGCGGGAAGCTGGTGCCGAAAGTCTTGAGCGAGGAGCAAAACTGTCGCGGGTGGTAACTTCGCAAGAAATTTTGGACTGCATCCAGGAAGATGAAGATTTTCTCGACAACGTTGTTACCTCAAATGATAGCTAAAAGGGAGTTCAAAGGATATCGGTTCGGCTCCATCGAGGTGGTTCTAGTGGTGACGACAAAGACTCTCGACAGTATTCTGGAAACAGATTTCCCGCGTTTCGTGAACACTGATGATATAGAAAAAAAATCGACTTACATTTGGTCGAACCAGTGAAAAACGCACGCGCAGATTGATTGCTATCGCACTAATTATAACACACACCAAGGCTAACTATAATCTACGACAATATGGTGGTCACATGTCCAACAATTTAGGGAAAACTGACGCGCGAAGTAATCAGGATTGCCAAATTCAATTAAATTGTGAAACCTGCTACATGTAAATAAGGCCATCCTTTAATTTGGGTTTTACCCTTGAATTCGCCAGCGAAGCATCTGAAGAGATACGGGAAATAACATCAGCTACCCCACCCAGTGGCCATTTCGCCAATATTAATAAAATAGTAATTTGGTGCAATCAGATTCGCGTTTAGTCGCATTTAATGCCCGGGAGGTTACGACAAAATTAGAAGTTTCATTAAATATTCGTCTGCCTTCTTCCGGCCACATTTCTTCGATTTTATTCCTGTTGGTGGCATTTATCATCAAACTTGGAGGAATATTTCCGCCATCCCGGAAAATGATATACAAAACGCCCCTGAGGCAACTCGCTTTTGCATTTGTGATCGTTTTTACTTACGGTGGTAGATGGCAGATATATATATATATATATATATATATGTGGGTCGCGGTAGTCCAGTGGGTAGAGTGTTGGACTGCTGACCGGAGGGTCCGGGGTTCGATTCCCGGGCTAGGCGCTCTGGGTACCTGCAGCTCCACCCAAGCTAAAGTGATTTTTCGGGTACCAGATCTTACTGGGAAACCATAACCGGCACAGGGAAAGGAACTGGCCCCCCTACCCTGATGTGTGAATTTCACACGCCGTATAGGGCTTAGTACTGGGTGAACTCTCACCATCACCTACTAAACCGACCTTCGGGTTGATTACTGTGTTTATATATATATATATATATATATATATATATATATATATATATATATATATATATATACACATAAAAACACAGATGTAGATTTTTAGAATATAGAGACACAAAGAAAGGACACTCACAAATTGTTATTTGACGTTTCGACAGCACGGCTGTCGTCTTCAGAAATCAATATAGTATATATATATATATATATATATACATGCGTGGAAAAAATCGGAATGGGGTTATAATGCCGATGATTACGTATCCGAACTAAAAAAAACGATGGAATGGTTATTTATGAGATATTTTTTTGGACGAGAATTACAATTAATCCTTAAAAAAAATGATTTCCTGGGTTCCGGAGATAAGAATTAGGGAACGAATTTGGTCAATTTTTAAACGAATAACCCCTTTCTCACAATCTATTCCCCTCCACTCTTCCCACCTTTCTCTCTGTCGTCGACCGGATCGCAACGGGGGATAAGAAAAATTTTTCCTCGGGCATCATGGAGGTCAATTACTGTATTTTCGATACACACACCTCAGATGGACATACTCCCTCCCCACAAAACACCGCCGTCACGCGAATTTCCAATCCTCCCCATCCGCCTCTTTATCACGATGCACAGTGGCGGCACGTTGCCGTGTCCCCCCATTCTTATTCTTTCGCGGATTCAATACCACTCGTGCCCTGGTCGCGTACTCGGGCATGCCCGGTCACCGATTAAACATCCCGATAAGGGATCGCGGGACCCCTTATGCCTTTTGGGGAAGCTTTTATTTCTGCATCCGCTCGAGTACCGCCGCCAACCAATCAGGTGCCGAGGAGAGACTTGGTGAAGGTTTGTAATCCTTGAAGTCACGCGCTGCCGGGATTTGCGAAGACTAAGGCGCAAGAATCGAAACGGTTGAGACGAGAACATGGCGGCCGCGCGCAGTTTCGTGGTCTGGTGCAAAAACGTGCGCGCCTCGTCGAAATATTTTTAATAGCATTGTCGCGAGTCTCGCGTGTGGATAATGGCGGGCGTGCTTCGATGCTTTCTCAAGCTCGCATGCTCACCTTTTGTTCGAAATACTCGTTATTTGAGACGATCACGGCATTACAGTGAAGGTGGGATATGGGAGAGGAATTGCATTCGCGAAAGTAGTGTTTTAGAAACGGGAGATTTTTGATGAAAACGTCTAGGGCGGCTCTGAAACATTAATGAAAGATAAGCGGTGATTGATGTAGGACATGTATCATTAGAGATTGAGTGAGAGGATTTGTGCGGAGGGAGGTATTTGAGATGATGCTCAACGAGATAAGGGTACATATAAAGTTCGGACGGACGGACGGAAAAAAATAAAAGTTTTTGGCGAAAATTCGTGGTGAGTAGAGTGTTGAGAGATAGTGGCATAGCCAGCCAAGTGCACTAACCTAAGTACTAAGCATCGCATGAGGTTGAATGAATGTTTTCCAGTTAATGTGGAACTCATTGACGGACATAGGTAGCTAGTTATATGGATCTGATACATGTAAAATAATGCCCTTGGGGGAAACATTTAAGGCAGATCTTAAAAAAGACATTACTTCTTTATACCAATGTATGTTATGTGGTTCAATCATCACGTTCTATGAACGTTTCCGTACGTTGTCTTTGCGTCGAGTCACAAATTACCCACATTTTATATCAGTCGATCGCGTTGTAAGTAAGCGACATGGTATTCCTTCCTTGGCTCCTCCGAATCTCCCAATTGACCAAAGACACAATGTTGCAAGTATGCGACATATTATTCCATCCCTGGCTCAAAAAATTGGGAATAAAAGCCCTGGTCGCGGGGAGAAAAGCAGTCAGTTGGTAATCTGGCGGTGACCGGTAGGACGCGAGGTTTCGGCTGTGTTGCGCTTATCTCGACAGCGTGTCCCATTGCTGACTCACCTTCGGAAGAGGGCACTGCCTGGGTTACGAGTTTCATGACCGCGTCCACCCTGCCTTTATTGCTTTTCCTTTCCGACAGACGAGGGCCTTGCCCGTGTTAAGGTGTCTGTGACAGCGTTCGCCGCCCCCGCACTCCTCGTCCGACTTTGCCTTCGGATTAGGGCACCCCTGCCTGGGTTACGAGTCTATCCTGCATTTACCCCGTCCCAGGCAATGTTCCGCCATGCTAATGTTGTCCTTTCTCGCGTTAGGTTCCCAGGGGTCTAAACCAATCCATAGAACAATTGCCTACACTTATGCAAATGGTGTAATATGACTGATGTTGTATAATACACGATTGTTTTGGTAAGACTCCGCGTATTTAATGTGATATTCCCCGATATCCTTTGTGTCGCATTCGAAACTCCCCTTGCGGCAATCGATAAAACTTCTATAAGATTCCAAGTAGACGTGATTTCACATAAAGTTAGTCTCTTTGAATTATGGTGGAACATGCTTTGCTATGACATTTACTACATGGGTCGGCCGATCATAAATTTAACGCAAAAAAGGGTACTCTCTCTCCTATCATTGTGATCTAACAATGTATAAAGGTCAAAATGAAAAAAAAAGTTTCCCCGGGAGGAGTTTCGGTCACGTTTTCTGGGCTTTTGATCCCCCTGCGGCAGTTGCCGGGGGGAGGGGGGGAAGAGGGAGGCTCTGTTAATGAGATTTCTGGGCCCGATCAGGAGCCCCGCACGCTGCGGGCGGCGACGCGGTGGGGAGGCGCGCAAGCAAAGAAGGCTCTTCCACGCGGGGTAGAAATTGCGAAAAAAATTTTCTGCTTGGAACAATTTGGGTATCCTGTGTATCAGATGATGCTGTAAATCTTCCAATTTAGGCAACCAACTTTAATGCAATTGTATAAGCAAAAATAAATAAATAAATTTATATATATATATATATATTAATATTATATATATATATATAGTAGGATGCTGAAGACTGTGATAGAGGGGAGAATGTTAGGCAAACGAGGAAAGAGCAGGAACGGGATAGGCATGTTGGACGGGATGAAGGGAGGAAGGAAGTAATCAGCGCTACAGAGGGATCTGATGTAAACTAGGTTACTGGGTTTTGTGTTTTGTTAGGAGTCACAAAACTTTTATTTGATAGCTGTGTCCATCCAAAAACCTACCATAACCGGTAGATTACCTTATAATAATAGGTGGTATCGTAAAAAATATATATATACACACATATATATATATATATATATATATATATATATATATATATATATATATATATATATATACACATACAGGTATATATATACACATATATGCTTTCGTAGACGTAACACGGAAGTGCCGAATAGTACAATACACAGTAACACACAATATAGAAACACAAAAAAAAGAACACTCACACGTATTTTCTTGATATTTCGACGGAAACAATCCGTCTTCCTCTGAAGATATAGAAGTAAGTTACTTCTATATCTTCAGAGGAAGACGGATTGTTTCCGTCGAAATATCAAGAAAATACGTTTGAGTGTTCTTTTTTTTGTGTTTCTATATTGTGTGTTACTGTGTATTATATATATATATATATATATATATATATATATATATATGCACATACATACACACAAAATTACACACACGTGAAAAATGCATATTTATTTACTGCTTAAGTCAATCGAAAACTTGAGGTCGACCCAATGCGTTCATCAGTTGAACCAAGGTGGTCTTGATTCCGCCCCCCAATGACCTTTTTCCACCGTCTTTGCAATGTTTTCCTTTCTCCTCGTCGCTATCTTTCCCCCAGGCTTATATCTTCAGAGTTTCACGACATATAAAACCATAAACACAGTAATCAACCCGAAGACGTTGATGGTAGAGTTCACCTAGTACTAAGCCCGAGGGCGTGAGAAATTCACACATCAGGGTAGGGGGGCCAGCTCCTTTCCCGGCTATGGTTTCCCAGGAAGATCTGGTACCCGAAACATCACATGGTATGGGTGGAGCTGCCGGTGCCCAGAGAGGCTTTCCCAGGAATCGAACCCTGGCTCTCCGGTAAGTAGTGGCACCTCGATAATCAGGAGGTATTAACGAAAAATCAGCACGGTTTCCGAAAAGGTATATCCTGCGAGACACAACTTGGACTTTTTGTTCCCCTTAATTTGTGAAAAGGTAATGTTCCGCTGTAAGCGATTTTTCTAGATTTCAAGAAAGCCTTCCACAGAGCACCTCAGAGTAATCTACTCGCAAAGCTAGAAGCATACGGCATAGATGAAAATATCCGGGGTTGGATTAAAGAATTTTTGAATGGCCGGGTTCAAGGAGTATTGATAGATGGAGTCAGCTCAAATGCAGTAGAAATTACTTCAGGTGTTCCCCAGGAAAGTGTTATGGAACCTCTTTTATTCCTACTTCACGTTAACGACATTGACTCTGTAGTCACCGGTAAGATACGTTTATTTGCCGAAGATGATGTGATTTACCGTGATATCCGTGATCCTGAGGACACAGCAGCTTTGTCAGATGGCCTTAATGCTATACGAACTCATACAACGGTGGTGCAACACTTGGCAATTAGAATTTTCACTTAAAAAAGTGCGTAGTAATGAATATTTGGAAAAAATATGCAATTTCCCTCCCGAACACCTACTGAACTGGGAACACGGAAATGGAATGTGTAGACTCGATTAAAAACCAAGGCGTTACCTTCACTAACGATCTCTCCTGGGTGGAACAGATGCGAGGAATATGAGGACAAGCTAACAAAAAATTAGGATTTATTATAAAAGTACTTGGTAAATGTGATGAAAAGGTCAAAGAGAAATGTTATATGTCGTTGGTTATGACTCATTTATAGAATATGCTGCAAGTATGTGTAGTGTGAATTGAAGTATATGTAGTGTGAAAATGTAATGAGAAAGTTAAAGAGATGTGTTATTTTGCTCTAGTTAGACCTCATTTGGAATATGCCGCAAGTATTTGGGATCCGTGGGAGAAATTTTGGCAAAAAGAATTAGATAAAGTCCAGAGAAAATCCGCTAGATTCGTTAAAAATTGTTATGATAAGAACACAAGTGTGACAGGTTTCTAAGTGGGATTTAGGCTGGGAACCACTTGAAGTGCGGAGAGAACAAGCGAGGCTTAGACTTTTAGAAAGGTTCAGAACAAACGAGTTTAACTATGACACTGAAGGAATTATAATGGCCCCACACTACTTAGGTAGATCAGACCACAAAGATAAACTAAGGGAGATAGATTCCAGGACAGATAGGTACAAATACTCATTCTTTCCCCGAACAATCAGAAATCATAATAGTAAGGAACCGAAGTCACTTTAGAAATATTGAAAACATTTAATTTACAAGTCGGAGCAAAGTTAAACATTGCAAAGCTGTTAGGTATACTTTCAGGTGCATGTGTATGTAAGATGTAGTTTGAGTGTTTGCATGTGTGTGGGGAGAAAGTGTTCTTGCATGAATGTGTGCCATGTTTTTTTTGTGAATGTATGAATTTGTGGTTCTAGCATGCGGTTTTTTTCTTTTCTAAATTACGGGTGGTGTCCTGACACCCCCCGCCACACGCCCTTGCGGTTGCTTGCGGGGTATTATGTGGATGTAGATGTAGAAGTATATGGGATCCTTACGAAGTAGGATTAATTGCCGAATTGGATCGCGTGTAGAGAAGAGGAGCTATAGATTTGTAAAACGTTTCTATGATAAATTTGGTAGCGCATCCAAAATACTAGAGGAGCAGCTAGGCTGGGAATCACTCAATGGCGCGAAGGTTAAATTACAGATTGAAGCTCTTGCATATGAATTGGAAGGACGTCTCTTTAGCAGGGATGTTGAAAATGTATACTACCCCCATCGTACTACGGGAATAGAGATCATACTAATAAAATGAGTGAGATTAAGAGTAGATCAGATATATTTAGAGATGCTATTTTCCCCTCAAACGATAAGAGATGAGAATTAACACTGTCCAACCGCGGTAGGGGTAAAAATATTCGGGTCAAAATTGGTCCTGTGCGTATTCACTCCCTGCCACACACCCAAGTGGTGTCTTGTAGGGTACTCAAAATAAAAATATAAAGCGCTCTTTCCCAAACTACAGTCTTCAAAATCCCACTGCCGGCCAATCCATTCACTTCATCCATTTTTTTGCATCCTAATGATTTCTCCCAACAATCCCCTCTCCTCGCCTCTCACTAATTCTATCATTCTTCTTCAGCGACCACGTTTCCGCGCCACACAGAAAGAGCGAAATTTACTGTTATTTCTATGACAGGGGAACACCATTCATGTGGATTTCAATCTTATGGTTTGCCAACTGTAGCCTTCCATCCTTCTCTCTATTCAGTATTATTTCCCCCTCATTACTTCTCCGTTTTTACGCCCTTCTTAAGTTGTCTCAAATCCTATGTATGTATTTCATATATCCTATGTACACTAGGTCTTCCTTTGCCGGATCGTCACATCTTTTGCGTTTCTTACTTATCCATTTATGCCCCTCAAGGTGTGTTCAATCCATCTATTTTCTTCTTCTTCTCTACCGTTGATTTCTCTCCGCATGTTCCATTTCCTTTCTGCTCCTATCTACTTCCTCGTTCCTCTCTTCGTTTATCCATTCACTCTTTAGCATTCTCCTCTTCAGCACCATGTTTCGAAGACCTCCGTTCTTCTCCGTCGGCTCATACTTTTCAAACGTTCCAGGTTTCTGATCCATAGAGTGCAATACTCCATATGGGAAAGTTTTGACGGACTACTTTCCTTGTTTTCAGACCCAGGTATTCTTTGAACATAGCAGCCGACTCTCCTTCATGAACGTCTTCATAACTTCAGCCATTCTTCCCTTGATGTCGGTTGAACTTCTTCCATCCCTGAGTTATGCTTGCCGCCCAGGTATCTGAGAAAGGGTTTATTCCACTCGTTCTAGTTTCACTCCTCAATTTTCGATATCTGCCTTCATCTTATCCCTTCCTCACACCCACTCACACACACGAGGATTTTATTTTTCTTCCTGTTGATGCTCATATCATATTCCCAAAGTACTCGGTCCATAGCATTCAGAGTTGTTTCCAGGCTCTCTCGAGTTTCTCCCGCAACCAATGCGGTGTCGTCTTCGACCCGGAGCACATTTTGATTCATTCGCCATTCCCCTCGACCCCTCGCGACGATTTGTAGGAAGCGATTTATTTGTGGCGTGCATCCCCCAACCAGATGAAGAAGAAGGAGAAGGCTCTCATGGTGGGGAAGGCGAGTGGCGATTATTTCTTTCCCTCGCTCCCACCCTCGGCGTCTTATTTCAAACCCGCACCCCCACCGCACAGTTCGGGGGGAGGGAGGCTTCATTTTCTCCCCCGAGAGAGCGATTGGCATGTTCCCCGATAGCCGGAATCGATGCGGTCCCCACACACCCAAAACCCCTCTTCGCCTTCCTACATCTCCCTTCAAGGAGCGCCTAGAAGGCGGAGGAAGGAGAGGGTGTGGTGGGGGTGCCGAGAAAGGAGACCTCGCCTTCTCCTTCCCCCCCCACCCCCTGTTCGCAAGCAGCCCATTTGGAGGGGGAGGGGTAGTGCAGGAGGTGTCGCTTCCGCCCTCTCTTTCGAGAGGAAATCGAAATTCGACCTCTAAAATTTCAAGAAGGGTTTTGGGAGACTAAAATATTTACGGTATCAAAAAAATGTCTCGGAATCGGACCATCAGTGAATCATACGTGAGTGGTCCCAAAGTACCCGGCCTGGCATAGAGATGGCGGTAGTTGTTTGAAAAATATCACTGTATTAGAAATTACGCAATCTATAAAGTATATTTTTCAAATTTGAAGACGCCACGTTGTTTAGTATTTGTTTGGCAGCCATCAATAGTGAACGTTTTCAGTGAATTTGTGAAAGTGGAGAAAATTGTTCATCGTTATGTGATACAGCAATTTTATTTAAAAAGCCACAGCCCAACTAATATAAAAGCTGAATTCAATACAATATTCAGGGTGAGTCCGCTCTTTCGTTTACAACAGTAAAATATTGGGTAGCAGAGTTTAAACGACGCCGTACGAGGTGTCGAGGCAAGCATCGCATTGGTCGACCAAATGAGGTGACGACTCCAGAAACGGTGAAGAAAATCCACATATGAATATTGGTTGACTGTAAGTGCGCGAAATAGCAGACTTAGTAGGCATTTCAAAAAGTGCGGTACATCGCATATTAACTAAAAATTTGGACATAACAGTAACAAAGCAGAATTTTTGCACCGTTTCATAACCACGGATGAAACATGGGTCCATCACTTCACACCCGAGACATAAGAACAATCAAAGCAATGGATTCTGGGATAATTTTCATTGATTGTGTCAAAAAAGGAAAAACTATCAACGGTGAGTATTATGCGAACTTATGGCAACTTTAGAGCGAAATAATCAAGTAAAAGATGCCGCATTTAGCTAAGAAGAAAGTGTTGTTCCATCAAGACAATTCACCAGCTCACAAATCCATTATTGCAATGGCCAAAATTCATGAATCAAAGTTTAAATTGCTACCTCATGCACCCTATTCGCCAGATTTAGCCCCCTCGGATTATTTTCCGTTCGCAAACTTGAAAAAATGGTTGAATGGTCAAAGATTTTCTCACCGTGAAGAAGTGATGTCGGCAGTTAATGGCTATTTTGAGGAGCGAGACAGTTCTTATTATAAAAAAGGGTATCGAGCTTGTTGAACATCGCTAGGAAAATTGTATAGAGCTGAAAGAAGATGATGTTTAAAAATAAATACATTTTTTTCTAAAATTTTTGTGTTTTCTTTGTGTGGGCGGTTACTTGTGGGACTACCATCGCACAAGGCGGTTATCTGGAACTACAGCGTAGGAATACCTACCAAACTTCAGGAGGAAGAAGTAAGTACCAATATGCATTTATTGGTTGTAGTTTCGTTTTCCTAAAGGCAGTAGTACCTCGCAAGGGTGGAGTTTCCGCGAAACCTTCGTCGTTATAATGATGCCTCGCACGGGTCGGTCGGTTTATGTTGGAATCGAAAGTTTTGTGTAAGAGGTTTTTCGGAGAAGGAGATTGAACATGGCGGACTCTGTGTTTGGTTTCCCTCCCAGTTGTGAGAGTCGCGTGGGTGCGTGATTGTTGATTTCGATTGAATGCCGCTGCGCCACAAAATGTAAACAAAGTGACAATGGAACGACGAAATCACAGAAATATAAACAGCATGGAGATGGACGGATATTTTGATACCCTTATCTCTCCAACGAAGTATAATGTCTTTGCGACAACGACGGAATTGAGAACAGTTTAACAATGAAGCCCTTTCTCATGCCGAGTGGCAGTACTTATGCGATTTCCTCGAAGTCGTATTCCGATTGATAAGACGCCTAGTGGTAAGGCGAATGCGCCTGGGTGGAAATGTTTGCCTTTAGTGCTATGGTCGTGAATTTTTCAAGAGGGAAAAACGAATCCTTCACTCTCTTTATCTTTTCGACGTGGTCCATCTCTCTCTCCCTCTTTCTCGACTCACATGACATTCTCGCCCAGGACGCTTGGTATCGCCAGAGGTGATTCTGGAAGTAACCCATTTATCATCCTTAAGCATTAAAAACCTATGATTACTTTTAGGCTCCATAGCATTAGCTTTGCAGCATTCCGTTCTTATCTATTTGTTGTTGGTTCCCTCTCACTCCCGACCCGATAGTTTCTCTGTTTTGCGTCCTTCTAAATCTGTGCTATGCCCTATGTAGTGGGTCTTACTGTATGGGATCTTCCACTCATCTCTCCAGTCTCCGAGATACGCATGCGTTGTATAAAGAGTTTCGGGAAAATTTCCCGGGGGAAATAGATATTGCTCGTACTATGCCTCAAAATTCTTCAATAAAGTACATCCCTTGAGAACGTCGACACACACTTTGGCCAGAGCGGCTTTTCAACGACTTGAAGGCTCCTTGGTGGACGGATTCCGGAAGGTCCTTAAAGGGTACGTGTGCAAGCTTCTTTGACGGCACTTAGGGCCCCATGGTGGTATCCTTTGAGGGAGGATTTCACCATTATAGGGAATAGGAATAATAGGGTGCAGGTGGCGCGAAGCCGGGGGACTCTAAGGGGGTTGGGGAATAGTCGCGATGCCATATGCAGAAGGTCTTCATAAGCAGACAGACACTAGACTTCTCTTTAGGTCGTCCGTCCAAAGACCTTCGGGAGGACGAGTTTAGCGCAGATCAGATTTCGCGTCGCCAAATTTTCAGTGATTTAAGAGGTGTGTGCATTGTCACTGTCTTGTATCGATGTTTACTTCTTCGTGACTCAAACTTGACCATTTCTATACCACGTAAGAAAACATCTGGACGAATAGTTTCAGTGGAGATCGCATTGATTGTGAAGTGACCATTGACCGCGATTTCCTAGACGGGTGACCCGGGTTCGATTCCAGCTATATTGGGTATTCTAGTGTGCTGAGTATTCTGATCCAGACGAAAAGTACGCTATTGATAGGTATTCCTGCAGGGATACTATCAAGGAGATATATGTACTGTGTGAAAGGCAGAGTACTGTAGATAGGTAATCCTCTCCGCATTTGTTCCCACTAAAAACACTCCAAATCTGGCGTTTTAACACCACCCGCCGTACATCCACCCATATGCCAGGTGGGATTTAAGTGAATGTTTATAAAGCCTTTATAAGTATTTGTGAATTGCCCGTCGGGGAATGCGTAGAATACTGACCGGTAATAAATGCGTGAATTGCATGTGTGCCTGACCTCTTTTAACTTATTTTATTGTCCTTATTGTGTAGGCATAGGAATAGCTGCTAACCATGTAAAACTCGTAATATATGTAGCAGTGTTGCATGATTAGTATGCGGTCAACCCTTTCCACGCGGTTTTTGATGGATCTCGGGTTGCCAGGTGCATGAGGAAATGGAGGGAATACGAGGTGTGTCCGAAATGCTATCCGACCTGCGTTCACATGTATCTCTGCATTGGCAATAACCTTCATCCGGGCCGTGTGGCATCCTTCGAAGTAGTTTTGCCCATTTGAAATTGAACCACACGCTCCCAGCGGTGCTTCCACTTCTTAAAGCAGTCCTCGAACGCAGATTTCGGAATGGCCTTCAGCTCGAATCACTCTTATGTCGTCTCGAACCGCTTTCCTTTGAGCGCCTTTTTTCAATTTTGGGAACATCCCCAAGAGTCGCAGGGAGCTATGTCGGGACTTTTTTTTTAACGGGTGTATTAGGAGTAGAGACATCCTAACCAACCCTTCCTTGTTTATTCCAGTAGCAACATACATAGTAGTAATACAACACTGCTATATGTTGATTGAGGGGGTACCTACTCACGATTAAATTCCCCTTTTGTCTTCAATCGCCAAAGTTACTCGATGTGAGATTTTTAAACAGTTATTTACATAAACTCTCAACTTTCCAATAGGTACATAATGATACATTTGACACTACACACTCAACCATCCACAGAATACACAGAACATTAGAATTTAGGCACTTCAAGTACAATTAGTACATATTTTCACAATAATCAGCACAAGTACAGAAACATACAACATAATGTATACAGATAAAAATAGTATGTATCGTGAATGTATATTTTGATTTCTCGCCTAGTTGTAGAGCACGTTAAATAGGAAAATTTACACTGACAATAAAATGTGTTAGATGTGTCTGCTTACATTGCTTAATTACCACTCATGTGACGAAATCAAATAGGAGTTCATAATTGGTGTTTAAGCAGAATAATACTATTTCGCGCAATTTATTTTTATTCACCGCAATGTTATGCCATATTTCTAGTCTTGTTCTTTCATAACGGATACAATCTTCAATTCTGTGTTTGGCGGTGTCCTCTATCAAGCAGATATCACATACATTAGTTCTCGATTTCCTAATTTTGTGAAGGTAATTTGAAAAATTTCCATATTGGGTTTTAGCAGTCGATGTCGTTAATTTGTTCTCAGTTGCCCAGTTTTCAATAATATGCATACATTCCGCAATCATGGGTTCCATTTTGGCTCTGGTGCTTGCTTCTATAGTCAGGGCCATGTCGTCTGCGAAGGAAATGAGCTCGCACCCAATAGGGAAGCCTCTTCTGAGCACCTGGCTGGTTATAAGATTCCAGAATAACGGACCAAGAACCGACCCCTGTGGACAGCCTCTCGTTGAAATCTTGCTTGTTTTTGTTGTTTGCGTGGAGTATCTGACCTCTCTATTATTAAAATAGCTGAGCTTTATTAGATTATCTGGGATCCTTAGGGTATTGAGCTCTTGTATAACGGAAGCCACCAAACGGAATCGAATGCACCTTTGATGTCGATAAAGATGACGATGGTATATTTGCTTTGATTGTCGATTAACCGTAAAAGATGGTGAATGGCATCCGATGTGCTTCTCCCTCTCCTAAATCCATATTGGTTAGGGTGGTAGAGCGTGTTTTCGAAAATAGCTTCAATTCTGCCCTTGATAGCTCTTTCAAATGTTTTGTCCAGATCCGGAAGCAGTGTGATTGGCCTGAATTAGAATGGTTGAGATGGATCCTTTTCCTTAGATTTCAAGATGGTATGCAAGGTTCCGATTTTCCATGAGTCTGGCAAATAGGAAAACATGAGACAATCGTTAAAGATGTTTGCAATGAATTGGTCCAGGTTTCCGGCTAGTTTTTTTAATATGATCCCATGTATCTGGTCGTGTACAGGTGCCTCCTTGGGTTTGATTTGTTGGACCGCTGATGATACTTCGTCCTCGTTGAACGGTTCCATGTCTGGGGTGTCCGGCATGATTAGTGACTCCTCCCTAATGATCGATTGTTCGTAATTGTCAGCAGTATCGTCGGGCAATAAGGTGTTTAATGATATTTTAATTTTTTCCTCCGTAAGAGGGATGGTACCGTCCTCAAGGATAGAAGTTCCAAGTATCGCGGGTAGTTTAACCTTTTCAGCAAATAGTTTGTAGACGAATCCCGAAGCATTGCTGTTAAGATTTCTTGAGCTAAATATTTCCCGAGATTTACGTTTGGATTCTTTGATCTTGAGCTTATATTCCTTTAACTTGGTATCATATCTGCAAAGAAAGATATGTTTATCCTGAGAGTTACACTTTTGATAGTCTTTGCGAAGTTTGTTCACGACTTCTTTCATGCGTTCTAGTTCAGCGGTCCACCAACGGTGTTGATTATCGAGCTTGATGTAAACCGGAATGTTTTCCATCATCATGTCGTTAATGGCAGAAGTTAACTTAGATGCGTTTTCCTCTATTTATTGACCTGGTGGGCACAATTCTCGTTTTAAGGCCCTGTCCTGGAATAATCCAATGACTGTTAGGTGTTTTGAACATATATGGTTCTTGAGCAAGGCAAATATCTAAATTAAGCTGCTCCTTTACTACTCTTAGTTCGTCTGTTGGCGTCTTTGCACCTTGTAGATTGACTTGTGCTAATATAAGGCTATTGCTAGATGCCTCCATGGTCTATTGTCTCTATTAAGTTCCGCAGCCTTCTTTGATACACACCGCATTTAATATCCGACGCCTTATGGTTGCAGTCTTCGATCTTGGCTAATTTACAATTTGCACAGGTGGGCGTTTCTTCATTCTTCTTCCATTCCTTAGTAGTGTGCTCCTCGGAGCAATGGGAGCACACAGAGTTTGGCATTTAAAGCACTGAGTGATTTTGATGTAATCACTTACTTTATGTGAGTCATTACCGACATAGACCCTTCTTAAGTTGTTCAAGGTTTTCCTAGTGTCACAGTCTACTTCAATGACACAATTTACTCTCATACTTTCCCGTTTCCCAAACTTAAAGATTAGCTAAAGGTGGCACGTATCCAATAGGTCGTTTTGTTTCCTGATACACTTCAGTATGTCGTCTTCAGATAGGTTCGAGTTAACGCCAGTAATGCATATTCTTTGTTTGTATTTAACCTCTCTGCGTGTCTTCAGGATGTTCCCGTTAACACATTGATATTCTTCCAGTTTCAGTTCCAAATCATGGTTTTCCGCCTCCAGTCTAACTCCCTTGTCCTTGATTTTCGTTAGTTTGGTGACTTTTATGCCGGTTTTACTCGGGTCTATTAATTGCATAATTTCTTTCTTAGCATCTCCACTGGTTTAGATACCCTTGTTGTCATCAGAGGGGTAAATCATCACTGCCGTCCTACGCTCTGTGGTGATTTTCTTCCCACCTGGGAGCAGGACTTTGTTCGTGTTGTCCTTCCTCTGAATGGCAGCAGTATCAGCAAACGACGGAGTTATGCATGGTTTGCTGCAGCTTGTCAACTCTTCCCGGACAATTTCCCTTATCATCTTGGCATTGCAACTTTGCCCTACGTTAGCTTCTAGTTTCCCGGTCGTTCTTTGGTATCTGGGCATTTAATTACGGAATAAGTCGTCAAGTTTTTTAAGTTCGTCAAAGATTTCGCCCTTTCTGGACGAGGAAATTCTCTCATTACTAATAATTCGTCGCGCGGTGTCGCTGGCGGCACTGAATTGGACATCAAGGGACGGAAGTTCTGTTTCCCCAAATTCAGGTTGGACGAGTGAGAGAGGTCCTCCCCCGGAATGTTTTCCGAAACCATATTGGATGTTTGATGAATACTAAGATTTCATATGTTGTTTATTGCCTGGGCTCGCATAGAATTAGAGAGACACAATGAAATGACCCCTTCACTCGCTAAAGCACACGCAAGACATCGCACTAGAAAATAACACCTTAACCATCAAACGTAAAAAGGTCGGCACATACAAAATGTAAGACAAAGCAAACAGTAAGTTCAAGAAATATTGAGCAAATTTTTAACTGGTTGGTGCAGGTGTTGAAGGATAATATGTGGACACTTAGAGACTTACTCTGATGGATGTGTGTTTCGCCAAAAATTGCTGCACAACAAGGTTCGATGAATGCGCTTGGCGCGTTATCGTGGTGGAGAAGCCAGTCACCTCGCTTCACCAGAGACGCGGTCGTTTTCTTCTCACGGCATCATGACGCAATCTTTTCAGAACTTCAGCGTAATATTCTTTGTTGATATTCTGACCTATTGAAGCAAATCCGCAGTGCTCAACACCCTCACAATAAAAAAATATTTAAAAAAACGCAGGTCGGATACCTTTCGGACACGCTTCGTATATGTAGAAAGGATGGTGAACTGCCACACTCCCTTGAGACGGCTTGCGGGGTATTATGTAGATGTAGTGTCTCATTTAAAATATTAATATTCACCAAATGCAGTGGTAAGTACATACGATATTATAAGGTACCTGAGTATTTGTGGGAAAAATAGGACAGATTTTTTTCAGGAAGAGGTTCAGGAACGAATGAGTAACGAGAGATATATTGGCAAATATATTACCCTTCTACGCGTATAAAAGAGGAAAGCCAATAGATGTCATTGACTTCGCAATATTCGAGGCGATGAATGTGAAAACGGTTACATTTAGAGTCTGTGAACCTTAGAGACCTTGACCCTTCCCCACTTGGTGAAACATAGAGAGCGTGGCTATTCTACCCTCGGGCAAGTGTAAAGCCACAAAATGACCCTTTCTCCTGTTCCTCGAGTTTGTTCTTTGGATTGCCCTCAAGGGGTCTGACCTCACTCCATAACTGCCATGTTTGCTAATACTCTTCTCGGTGATCTTATGTGTGTGTATTAAGATGAAGATTAGCTATTATCACTAATGAAAATCAAGGTTATAATGTGTGCGATCGCACCCCCGATTAAGGATTTCATTTCCATTGCCGAGACGTAATCTACGAAGCACGATAGCAAATATGGCATATTGCGTAACTTGCGCTGTTGCTATGGAAGTTTGACTTACTTGGTTGATTCATTTTTTTAAACCAACTTAACGAAAAAAATCAAATAATGATGAAGTAGCGGGGAATTTGGTCCATGTTATTCGTTTCAGTTCCATCGCAACCTGATTATCCATGGAAAACAATTTGTGTGCGTATCCGCAGAGACCAAATATCCTGAAGAAAAATGTAAAGCGTAAATAATTCACCTTTGATATTTTTTTTCTCCAAAATTAGATGGCGATACTAGGAAAACGTCAGAATAAGGCATACATTCGATTAATTTTTAGTTTGGAAATCAAATTTCTGTCGAGTCACAAAGTTACTATTTTTCATTTCCAATATGAATCAATAAAATAATGTTTCACCTAAAACCATTAATCAGAACTGATTCATCTACAATAGGCGTAAGTAGTTCATTTTCAATTGGACATTTTTAAGAAAAAGAGTACGCGAATGCATGTTTTTCAAAATTCCAAGAAATAGGCAATGTTTCGTACTACATACAATTTGGTGAAACGGAAGTGTGTGGCAAATGGACGAACCTCCTTGAGAGTGACGACTAATGGGGTGACCAGCGACATGACATTGATGACCTTGCCTGCTCTGAAACATTCAATGCGTGGAAACCGTCCTCAGACAAGTGCGAGCGAAATCTTCGGAACGGTGTTATTCGAGTTGGGTGTTAGGATCCGTACCCTTAATCAGGGTTTGGGAGGAGGAAGGGAGGGTTGACCCTGGGCGCGTGAGGGTGTAATAGCGCGGGAAAGGGTCGGCGAGAGGCCAATCCCCGTAATGAAGGGACCGTGGCTGGTAGCCTTGGAAATGCGAGGACGCAGGTGGACCATAGCTGCGGCAGTGGTGGTCAATGGAGAGTTGGAGGCAAGCCTTCTTCATTTGTACTTTAAGGGCGTTGACCTCTCCTGATATGCCCTGTAAATTTCACCGAAGAACCTCTCAAATGGAGTTCGATCCATTTGAAGCTAGAGTGGCCCTGCTTCCCACGTTGGCTTTGCCAGAATTTCTCCTGGAAATGGGTGAATGCCATGGGTACATCTCTTACAGCATAATTCGGCGTCGAATGATGCTACGGATATAATCTGTAACATCAATAATATTTAAAACACGATGGTATATTGTGTGATAAAAAACTGATTTATTCCAGATGCCTGTTACGCGAAGAAATAAATAACGCGTGTGTGTATATATATATATATATACATATACATATACATATACATATATATATATATATATATATATATATATATATATATATATATATGTGTGTGTGTGTGTGCGTGTGTGTGTTTGTGTGTGCACGGTATCGGCCTCAGCACTGCGATGTGGAAGGCAACGGGAAAGCACCACATTATTCTCCGTAGAATATGCAGCCTTGTCTAGCATTCAAATACAGTAGAATGGAAAGATATGTACTACAGTAAACTATCATATTTATATAAATATAAATATACATATGAATATGAATTTAAATATAAATAAATAAATTAACAAATAAATAAACATATATATAATATAAAATAAATTGTGTGAAATTCACACATCAGGGTTGGGGGGCCAGTTCCTTTCCCTGTGCTGGTTATGGTTTCCCAGGAAGATATGGTACCCGAAAAATCACAAAGCCTGGGTGGAGCTGCAGGTGCCCAGAGGCTTGTGTGGGAATCGAACCCGTAACCCTCCCGTCAGTAGTCAAGCCCCCTGGATTACCGCGACCATTATATATATATATATATATATATATATATATATATATATATATATATATATATATATATACTCATATATACAGAAACATATATAAGGAAAAGGGATAGGAACACGTATGGAATCCCAAGAGAGAGCCCGCTATGCCTCGTGCAGTTAAGGCCGACTCAGCGCTCGCGTTGCCTCAGGAGAGGACGAAGGGGCATCGCCGTACAGCATCAACTGGCGACAGGACGTCGTCGTCTGGAATTGTGTCTCCTGAGGACCTTCGTCGTGTGTTCGGGAGAGGGGAGTCGGCGCCAGCGTCGGCTTCCCCGATCCCGTGGACGGCGAAACCAAAGGAGACCGCTGGCAACGTACCTGCCACAAAAACAGATCCAGCACCAACGGTGACACAGGATAGCTCCAGCGGCCCTTTTCAGGACCAAACTGGAGTTGACGACCAGCAAGGTCGCAAGACCGCCAAGAGGAAGAAGGAAGCGAGAAAAACGGTGCTGCCGGTTTCCTCGCAACCAACTTCGTCTTCGGCGCTCCCAGGTGATGAGGAGGGAGCTGCCCGAGCCCTGGACTCGGGCGACGAGTCGGGCGACGGTTTTACCGTCGTCGGCTCAAAGAAAAAGAAGAAGAAGACGTCAACCCCTACGGACGACGCCATCCCGAGGCCTGCTGCCACCGAAGGAGCACCAACGGTGACAAAAAGGAAGACGCCTCCCATTGTGCTGTATGGCGTCACGGACGTCCAGGGGCTCATCGAGCGACTGGAAAAGGAACTCGGGGACGAGTTTGGATTGGAGGTCAGGCGATCTTCCATCCGACTCGTCACCGAGACCATTGAGGGTCACCGAAAGGCGACTGCGGTACTGGATTCCTTGAGGATCCAATACCACACTCAGCCCATCGAGAGAATTCCCGGGGTGAAGCTTTTCATCAAGGGCGTATCTCGGTGGGTCAGCGATGACAAGGTGACTGCGGCCCTTCAGTCACTTGGCTACGTCGTCAGAAGCCTTCGTCGCCTGACGGTCATGGAGGCTGGGAAACCGGTCCCCATTGATCGCCTCGTGGCGAATGTCGTGAGGACGCCGAGAGCAGTGCAGCCAAGGGACATCCGAAAGCTGCACTACTGCTTCGTCACGGTGGAACAGTGCCGTGGGGGAGGTGGCCCGTTGCAGTGCAATAACTGCATGCGCTTCGGGCACATTTCCCTTGCATGTCGCTGCGCCACCAGGTGCCTTCGGTGTGCTGGAGCCCATCGAGTGGAGGAGTGCTCCAGGGGGAGGACTGACGCAGCCATCTGCGCAAACTGCGGAGGTGACCACGCTGCTGTTGCTCGACGCTGTCCTGTGGTGATGGAGGCCTTCCGCCGCCACAAGGAAAACGGCGACGCGAAAAGAAAGGTTGCTCCGGCTGCTGGGAAGCCGGCGAAGAAACCTGTGCCGGCAAGGGCTGCAGCGAAGAAAGTGGAGGGGGGAAAATCCTTCGCCACGATCTTAAAAGGCCCTTCTCAGGACCAAATGGAGATAGACACGGCGACAAACGCCCGGTACCAGATCTCTTCCCCTCCCCCGAGCACAGAGAGGACCGAGGACTTGTCAACCTCGGCCCCGAAAGTCAAAGGGGAAGTCCTTCCGGGGACAATGGAGAAGGAGAGTACGGCAGAGGACCGGGGAACGTCGACGCCAGCAGGCGCCGCCAAGCCTGTGCCCTCTAAGTCTTCCAAAAAGAAGAAGAAGAACTCCCTTCTAGCTCCTGCGGAGAAGAAGGAGGAAGCTGCAGCGGAAAAGCCAGCCAAAACACCGCCGACCGACGCACCCCCGGACCAGGCAAGGACGGCCCTTGTCAGGACCAACGCTCCCCGTGACCCAGAGATTGCTTCCGCGGCTGTCGCTCCCGTCGCCTCCATTGCTCTGCAGGAGGACCAGGAGCTTTGGGTGACAGTTGCGACGATCTCCAAGACTCTGAGGCGGTACATCAGCAGCAAGCAAGGGCTCCTGCTCCTCTCACTCCTGGAGGAACTGGCGAGCGCAAGATCGGTTTCTTCACCCAGTCATGGGTAGAGACCCTCTAGTGCTCGTCCAGTGGAACGCCAACGGCATTCTTCGCCCTCGTGAAGAACTTCGGGCGTTCCTCCAGGACAAGAATGCTGCCGTTGCAGCCATCAATGAGACGCATCTCCGTCCGTCCGACGCATGGAGACTCCCCGGCTGGACCATCTTCAGGTCTGATCGGGAACTTCAGCGCCAGGGTGGTCGAACATCAGGAGGTGCGGCCATCCTCGTCCGGAATAACATTGAACACCGAGCGTGCCGAATGATCACTCATCGGAACGCGGAGGCTGTCTCGGTGGACGTCCGGACGCGGGGAGAATGGCTCCGGATATCTTCCCTATACTTCCCGCCAGGGAAGCCCTGGGACCCGGATCTCATCCTGGACCTACTAGGAAACGGCAGCCCGGCCATCATTCTGGGAGACCTCAACGCCAAGCACCCCACCTGGAATTCAAGGTCTCTCAACACGAGAGGACAAGCCCTCCGCGAGCTTGCAGACGACGAGGGACTAACGGTGATTGGCCCGGCGACGGCGACGCACCAGCTTGGAGACGTCCTTGACATTGCAATCTCACGTGGTGTCCGGACGTCTCTCAGTATGCACTCGTGTGTTGAACTGTCGTCGGATCATACCCCGACCATCCTGCTGCTGGGGACCAGAGTTCCAGTGATTCCAGCCAGATCTCAACTTGACCTTCGTGCCGCGGACTGGAAGACCTTCCGAGGGCTCATCGCTGGTAAGCTGCCGAGGGAACTGACTCCACCAACATCGGAGGAGATGGCAGACCAAATGGTCGGTCATCTCACTGCTACCATCACCGCTGCCATTGAGGCTGCGATTCCTAGAAGGGAGAGGCGCTCGTACTACTTGCGTGTGCCGCTTCCTCCCCCGGTTCGCGGACTCATCACGCGCCGGAATAACATCCGCAGGCGCTGGCAGCGGTACAGGACCGACGACCTTCGGCAGCAGCTACATGCGCTTGACCGGGAAGTCCGCTGCGCCCTCCAGGAAGTCCGCTCGGACAACTGGGAGGCGCACCTACGGGAAGATCTCTTGCGGGAGGATGGCGCGGAGGACATGGAAGAGATCTGGAAGATCTGCAGGAAGCTGCGAGGAAGCCAGCGACTGGACCCCATCGTATTCTGCGGTGATGAGGTGGCGACATCTCCCGGGGCGAAGGCAGAAATGCTTGCGACCTATCTCGAGGGCACCTTCAGTCCTAACCCCGGGAACGCGGATTCGGCGGCCATCGAGGAGGAGATCGCGGTGTCGGAGGAAGCGGTGAATGCTGCCCCTGAAGATGCTAAGGCTGCTCCCCAGTTCCGGAAGGAGGACGTTCTGGGCACGATACGCTGCTTACGCAAGAGGAAAGCCCCGGGAAATGACGATATACCCAATATCGTCATCCGGGAACTTCCGAATGCAGCGGTGGCGTACCTGACCAGCATCTACAACGGCTGCGTCAGGATTTCCTATTTCCCGACCACTTGGAAGAGAGCGAGGATCATATGTCTCCCGAAGACGTCGAGGACGGAGGTGGGACCCGGAGACTTCCGGCCCATTTCTCTACTCGACGGATTCGGGAAGATGTACGAGAGACTTCTGCTGGAGCCGATAATAGGTTTCGTCCGAGAGGCTGACATCCTCCCGGATGAGCAGTTCGGCTTCCGCGAGCGGCATTCCACGGTCCATCAGCTGGTGAGAACCACGGACTTCATCACGGACGCCTTCAACAGGAAGATGTCGGTGGCAGGCGCATTTTTCGACGTCAGCAAGGCGTTTGACCGCGTCTGGCACCAGGCACTGCTGTTGAAGATGCGGAGACTCCACTTCCCGACGTGGATCATCGAGGTGATCCGCTCCTACCTAAGAGACAGGACCTTCGTCGTTTCCTGGTCTGACTCGTTCTCTGGGGTGCACCGGATCTCCGCTGGTGTCCCCCAGGGTTCGGTTCTCGGGCCAGTATTATTCAACATCTTCTCCCATGACATTCCCAGGAGTCATGGGAGGCACGAGGTCCTGTCACTATACGCGGACGACGCGGCGCTCCTGTGCAGCTCCCGGCGAATATCTTTCGCCGTGGAGAGGCTGCAGATCGTCGTCGACGAGCTACTTTCGTGGTATCGTCGCTGGCGGTTTGCAGTCAATGCCGGGAAAACGAAGGCAATCGTCTTCCATACCGGCAGAGGAGCGCCGACAGAAGAGGAGCTGTCGGTGAATGGAGTCACCCTTCCGTGGGAATCCGAGGTTCTCTACCTCGGAGTGCTGATGGACCGGAAACTCCTTTGGAACGCCCAAGCGCGACGTGTCCGAGGGAAGGCCTTCGCGGCGCTTAACCGGCTTCGGCCGATTATTCGTCCGGGGGTCCTGAGCTCGGAAACGAAGCGTCGACTGTACCGAGCGTGCGTGTTGCCTGTCATCACGTACGCAGCGCCGGTATGGTCAGGAGTGCCGAAGTCTACCCTCGCTCTCATCCAAGTGGTGCAGAACTCTGCGCTACGGTGCATCTTGGGATGCGGGCGCTACGCCCGCGTGGAAGAGATGCACCAGGACGGGAACATGGAACCTCTGAACGTCCTTCTTCCGGAGCTGTCTCGAAGATTCTTCGAGAGGGCTGCGGATTCAGACGTCGCCACCATCCGACGCCTCGGAGAGATCCAGGTTTCAACGTGGGACCGCTATAAGCGCCCCATTGCGAGCATGGATCGCCAAGATGCCCTCCCAGCGAAGAAGAGGCCCAGGCTTCAGTAGCAGGGATCGCCAGAACGCCGTGACAACGCAGAAGACGACGCCCTGCCTTAGAAGCCTAGGCGGCTGGAAAGGCAACACAGTGGAGCCCCGACCGGAGTAACGGGGGTCCGTCCACGAGAATTGGAACACGTATAAAGGACAAACACAATAGAGGTGGGGAAGGCGGAATCAAACGGATCACAAGAGTAAAAATATCTCCTCAACCGGGACTCGAACACCGGATCTTTCCACTTGCCGGGCGGATGCTCTTAACCACTTGAGCTATCGAGGATATGTAATTTACCCTGAGATCCGTGGGTCTTATATGTCGCCAAGCGCCCCGATTCTTTAGCCAAGAGATGGCGTCAGGGGGCTGTTTCACCCACCAAAGGAGAAATATATACATAATAATGGGCTGACACAATATAACACAGATAGAATAGAATAGCAACATTTAAAAGGACTCTCACACGGTAAATTGTTCGAGCTTTCGGCCCTCTCAGAGGCCTTCTTCAAGTGAGACCTCTCACTTGAAGAGGGTCTCTGAGAGGGCCGAAAGCTCGAACAGTTTACCGTGTGAGAGTCCTTTTAAATGTTGCTTTTCTATTTGTGTTATATTGTGTCAGCCCATCATTGTGCCGCTCGTGTGAGTTTTTCCGTACAACCGTTATATATATATATATATATATATATATATATATATATATATATGTTTACATACCCAGACACACGAGTGTATACATGCATATTGAAATCCATCGAAGAAATCAAACTATAAATTTCCGTTTTCAGCACGCATCATCCGAGCCATGGGCGTAGACACGGAAAGGAGATTTTAAAACGCTTATAAGGGGACAAAAAAAGAAATAACTAAAAAATTAATTCCAGCATTTTTGAGACAGGTTTAGGTAGACAAAATTGAAATATTATGCGTACGAAGCTAGATTCTTGGTCATAACTACCGTGGAACTATTGCATGACTTGAAATTAATTTTATTTCAACTGGTTTTTAATTTAACCCCGATTGAATTATCAATTGTCCACCTCTAAACTTTTATATCCACCAATCAGGTGCGTACTCTTTCGCTTTTTGAAATCCGTTTCGTCTGACCCACGGTGTTGTAAATTCACCCAAACGGCGAAAAAGAAATTAATGTATTTTTATTCCGATCACCATTTTCTTATATCTGGGTCGAGCATGTGTAAAAATCAATTTTATATGCCATTTGTTTCAACATTTTTTCTGGATCTCTACTTAAGGTTACTATGGCAGCGGTGTTGGAACATTTATCGCCCTGAAAATGTTTCTGTGAGTTTACGACGAATGTTAATGGGGAAAAATATGTAGTTCTCAGTTTTTTTATTAATTACCATGCTTCGGAATTTTTCATGTCTATATCGCTGTGTATACGGATGCTTTAAAAGCATTGAACTATTTTTTCTTTAAGTATTCCTTTCTTTTTTACGGCAATTGTTTGTGGTCTGTTTAGCTCTTTTGTTCTGACCTGCTCTACGTATGAATTACTGAATTCAGACCGTCGTCGGTTAAGTGTTCGCATGATCGCAGATCGTATTAATGGCATTGATACATAAGACAGTGACAGTTCACTCACAGTATTTACACAACTGAAAATTTGGCAAATGCCATAGTAAACCCCTAAACTCGTCCTCCCGAAGGTATTTGGACGGACGACCGAGAGAGCAAAGTCGAGTGCCTGTATGCTTAAGAAGACCTGCATATGACATCGCGACGATTCCCCAACCCCCTTACAATCCCGACTTGGCACCATCAGAATATTATTTCCTATTCCCTAAAAAAGTGGAATCCTCCCACAAATGAAACCACCATAATGGGACCCTATGTCAAGCCGTCAAAGAAGTGTGCAAGTGTGTGTACCCTTAAGGACCTTCCGCCTGCCGGAAGGGAGCCTTGGAGTCGTGGAAAAGACACTACTAGCTTGAAAGGTGTGTCGACGCTCTCAAGGGGTTTACTTAAAAGAATTTTGAGAGCGCACTGTCTTAAATAAAAGACAATGATACGATTTGCGCACACTTAACAACCGACGGTCTGAATCAAGCACTTCACACATACACGTCAGGAAAAAAATGTCGCCGATACTCAATGTACAAACCTTGTTTAGCCTGAAGGCGGCAAATAGGAAAAACCATTTAATACATATTTGCTCATGGTGCAGAATTTTTAACGTAACAAAAAAGTAAGGAAACAATTCTTGCGTTTTAGTATGCTATTAGACGGAAGATGGAGCTGGGTGTCACCGTGCTCAGTGCGTGACGGGAGTTAGGGTGGAGTCTTCGTCATTTTTTCCCCATTCAGCCATCGGATTTAAAAATAGTCATCTCTGTAAGATTATTAATTATTAATCAATTAGGCGGATCCTTACGGAAGGGAAATCTTCTGAATGTCGCGATAATAAGGACGAAGAGCGAGAGAATGCGAGACTGCGTGCGTCTCCATCTGTCGTCCGTCTCGAGAATGAGGAATTAACTTGGAAAGTGGACGGTTAAAGAGAGATGACGAGGAACTTGGCGATGAGCGCATTTCATGGGGGGGGGGGAGAGAGGGTAGAACCCGAAAGAGTTGGGGGGGAAGGAGAGGCCCCTTTTCCGACGTATTATTCATTACGTAGAGTCGAGGTAAGAGCAGGGAGCCGAGTGCTCGCGAGCGACCCTAGCCATTTAACGGAAAAAAAATCCTTCCCCCGCTATTAAAGATATCTCGCTTTAATTGCTGACCGTGTTGGGAGGAGGAGGAGAGGAAAGGGGGGGGTTGGGTGGGTTGGCTTTGGAGTGTGCGAAGCGTGCAAGGGTGTTTGGTGTCCCCTGGCCTCTCTCTCTTTCTTCAGTCCTGCCTCTCGCCATTCGCGAGATGAGGCGAGGAATGACGATGACAGACGCACGGCGAAAATGTGCCAAGGTCGACACACACGACAACACCTTTTTTTTTAATTTTTATCAGCAAATATTTTTCATGATTCCTCGCCTCTGGAGGTGTTTAGCAGTGTGAGGGAGGGGGGGATGTTGGAAAAGGGGGTTGAGAGCACGTGGGTTGGGAAAAAATTGATTGCGATTTCGGATCTCTTCCATGAGTTGAGGAAAACTTTGAGGAAGGGGAAGAAGAGGAAAAGATGTGGAAAAGAGTTTTTTTCTGGAGTAAAATGTTTTTTTCCGCCGTTCCATACTCGCGGGCTTGTCGCTATAGACTGGGAGAGTACGTATGTAGGATAAATATAATTTTTTGGATGTTTAAGTCTTTAGGGGGGTGGGATGGGGTGTCAACGTACTCTTTTAAATATATTTTTCCTGAAGGGGGGGTAGAGGGTGGTTGGAAGGATGCTGGGTACTTTTCGTCGATGGACTGCAGGCCATTAGTGCAATTTAGAATTCGCATTAAGAAGACGTCTCGGGAATCATTAAAAACGCACGACTACGTACGCTTATGGGAGTGGATTTGTATTTCTTTTGAGCGCGTCTTTTGATGGAAATTTCAACCCCTGTCACTATGTCAACGCCAGGGTGCTCGCTTTATTACCCTGTGCCCTCCACTCTCACCCCACCTCCTTTCGTATCTCGGACAAGGGGCGGTCATTGTATGGACAATGATGCTTGTCGTCTGTTCGCCGAGCGACCTGCCAAAACCCTCCTTTTTTTATTCCTTTCCCTTCCGCCCCCTTTGGTCTTCCTCGTCCGGACTGGGGCGCGGCCATTACCGTGGCGTAGTAGGGCATGCTTTTAACCCCCCTCTCCTCCTTCATACCCTGGCGACGAAAAGGAAGGGTTCGTTCGGGCACCGTACCAGACACACACACACACACACGACAAGTGCCGAGCGAATGTTTCCCTCCCTATTCACGACTGGCGCAGTCCTGTTTAGTCGATGGGACGTCGTGGGACGGAGTGCCGGGTGAATTTGCGTCGGAAGCAGGGTCGAGATAGAGAAAATGAAGTCGTTTCGAGACGGTGCGGAATCGGTGCTAACGGTTTCGATCCAAAAGGTTTTTTTATAACGGAAGGACACGAATTAAAATCGCGTGTCGCGATGAAAAAAATGGCGTTAATACGAATGTGACGTGTGTCAAAATTATTCGCACGAATCGGGGGGTCGTCAAACGAAGGAAAGTCGAGCTATATGATAGTGAAACGATGGAGATAGTCGAGCGAAATGATAAAAATCGGAAGGGAAATTCTCCCATAGTTAATGCAATCGAAAAAAAGGATGATTGAAATGAGAGTAATCGAAATTACGCAAATGCAAAGAGCGTGGAGCGGATAACGCGAATCGAGAGAATGTTGATCGAAATGACATAAATCGAATGGAGGTCAATTGAAATGACAGTCATGGAAAGGACGTGATTAGGAAGGACGATAATCGAAATTATGTAAATGTCAAGAACGTTGAGCCCAAAATGCAAATCGAAAAAACGTTGATCGAAATAGCGTAAATCGGATGAAGGATAATCGACATAACGTTAAGTAAAATGGCGTTTTTTTTTGATAGAACGTCAAGTGAAGTGTAGTTTCTTCAATCGAAATGATGCAAAACGGGAGAGCGTACTTCGAACTTATGTAAATTGAAAAGCGTTATGTAAAATTACGTAGCTGGAAAGAAATGCAAGCTAAGTGTAATTAACTGAAAGACCATCAAAACAAAATGACGTCAAACGAGTGAGCGTAAATTGAAGTTATGTTAATCGAATGTAAATTAATTTGAATAACGTTACGTAAAATGACGCAAATGGAAAGAACTTAAAGCAAAGCGTGATTAATCGAAATTAGGTAAAACAAAAGAACTTAATGCAAAATGAGTTAAGATGTAATGGGAAAATTCGAAACGACGTAATTCGGTGTGTCATCATTAATCGAAATGATATAATTAGAGTGAACGTTGATCGACATCAAGTTAATCCGGAAAAGTTAAGCGAAATGGCGTAAAATGAATGAACCTAAAATAGAATGACTTAAGATGAATTTAATTCGAGCAAAATGGCGTGAATCCATTAAATATTGAACAAAATGACCTAAATCGAAATAACTTTTGGTCTAGAGGTCGCAAGGGGGAATATCTATAAGCAAATTGAAAGAGGCGATTAAAAATCGAAATTGGATGCATCGAAACGAACGCGAATCGAAATGACTCCGGTCGGAATGGCATAAATGGAGTCTCGGCGTCATTTGAGTGAGTTTTTTTCGGGACGCTGAGATTTAAAGATATTTCGACCTGGTGGAGAAAAACAAAAATATGTTTTTTAACCCTTCGTAATGCTTATCGGGTGTTTTTAAATAATTAGACTACGGGAATTAAGGAGAAGAAGGGAGGGGAAAGAATTAAACAGACGTCATTTTTGGATGAGGACGATGCATCCAAATTAGAAAAATCCACAAAGGAAAGATTAGAAAGAAAAACCAATCCTGGGGTTAGAAATTCGTCGAAATAACGTCTCCTCGTTTAAGACGACTATTTGTGCCATTTTTAATCGAATGAGACGTAAAGGAATTCCAAACCATTTCCATATATCACATGCGCTTACATATGGATACATGGATACTCTCCCGTTTCAGTGTAGGTGTACTGAAATGGGAGAGTTTGAGAAATTGAGGGGAAAGGAGTAGATTAGGCGCGATGTATAACAGAATTGTTAGAAATGACGAAGCGTGGGAAGATTTATGGCATGAAAAAGAAAAACCAAAGTTAAAGGAAAAAACGACCACAGTTTCAAAAAATAAAAGTAAGAGCACAAAAAACAAATAGGAAAAAATATTCTTTTTTTTAAACAGAACTACTGTTGATTGGAACCAGCTGCCTGGAGGTTTGTTTGAGCCCTTTCCATCCAATTTTAGGAGTTCCAAGAATAAGTGTAAAGCAGCCACCGGGTGATAAACTTAATTGATCAGTGATTGTTATACTATTGTACTTATTTAAATTTTGTTTGCATGTGATGTGTACGGCACGAGAAGTTGCATTGCACAAGTGAATGATTGTACAACGGTGCGTGATTTTGAACGGTGCATGAAATTATATGAAGTGCGTGGTTTTGGACGGAGTGCGGCGATGGACGGAGCGTTGTAGGCATGGTGTGAACCTAGCCCATGGGTGATGGTAAAGGTGCAGTTGGTAATCTGAAAGTGTCGTTGTCAACAAGAGCATTTTGTTTTCTATCTGTACTTCTTGTGTATATACGTATGTATGTGCGTTGTAAGAATGACAGTTGACCGTTGCCACCGGGGCAATTGCCTCATTGCAACGAGATAAATTCTTAGCAAAATAGAATAACTTATGGATGACGGGTTTCCTCTTTCGACACCATGTTTCCTCTTTCGGTCACCAAAGTTTTAAATGTCACAGTGAGGAGACGAATATAAATATTTCCCAATCTACTTATTCGATACTTGTCTCAAGTCTTTAGAAATGAAATTAAGAACCATTCGCCCACAGTGCATGTGTACGGGGTGCGTTCCGAAAGTAATGCGATTTAATTTCCCGCGCCGCTTCTATCGGTCGCAGTGGGATCGAACCACTTGGGGAGTAGGTGGGAGGGGGGACGATAAGATTTCCCGCAAAGCCATGACTTCAGTTATTGTGAACCTCTGCGCGCCGACCGCGTCACGAAAAAAATGGAATCGACGATCGAGAAACGTTTACTCGATCGTCGATTCCATACGTTTATACTAAGTTTTGTGCTAAACTGAATAAATCTCTTAAAGGAGACTAACAAAATGATTCGTGAGGCTTACGGGGACTCCGCTTTGTCCTACTCACAAGTTAAAGGAGGTGGTCAAAGGCCTTCATAGGAGGGCAGAGGGAAGAGGTACACGTCGAACAACGCTCTCTAGGCGACCGTCGACCAGCAAAACCGACAACAATGTGGCTCGTGTTCGACAATAGTTTGACTCTAACCGTCGATTGAGTATCAAGATGACTGCCAATGAATTAACCTTGTCCTCTACTGTTGTGTTTCGCATTGTTAGTGAAGATTAAGTGATGAGGAAAGTGTGCGCCATGGATATAGGTATCGATTCGTAAAAAAAATAAAAATAATATTGACCCTCAAGACAATTTCATCTCTTATTCGGAAACCATTTCTTTGATCCAAGGAAGGAAGAAACATAATTTCGGTCTTCATTTCTCCGGAAAACTCGGTTAAACGAGATTGACCTGGTCCGTTTCTCTTGTTCAGACCACATTATATCATGAAAAGAAACTTAATTTGGAAAGGGGTTTGGGTGGAAAGGGTTGGTTTAAGGTCCATTCGCACCCTCTTCCCCTCCACCAATGACTCTCTATACTCTTCGTGCCATTAAAAAAATGACATATTTACTCCTTTTTTTTACCTTCCCCGCTCACTTAGCATCCTCCTTTTCAGCTCAGCCCTTAGCCAACACCCCATTAGAACGCAGAACGTCCAAATTTCTTCCAGCCTGAGTATTTTTTTGATTGAAATTACGTTCCCCACTTCACCCTCCCAACTATAGCCCGTTCGCTCTTTCAGTGAGTTGCGGATGACGTCATGGATTGTTGTGCTGACGTCATGCCTTTCCAACAAAAGGGAGAAGGCTCGAGCGTTGGAGGTAGGGGAGGGGGGAACTAGGATACCGAAACACTCCTATGCATTCGAACGGCCTTCCAGGGAAATGTATTAGAGAGAAATGAAATAGATAGGTTATGAATCCGGGAGATCTGGCAACACCGCGAAATGTCATATGCGACGTTACGTACTCCCAACTTATATTCAGCCGGAAGGGGCCAATAATACATTTTACTCTTCTTCTCGCAGGATTTTCCGTCCTAGGAATTCGGACGCCTTCTGTGGGGAAGGTTGTGGATTAAAATAACGGAAAAAGACATAAGGGAGATGTGGCAACACCGCATAAAACCATATTACCGCGTGAAAGCATCCTTAAATTGCCGTTGAAAAGGGCTTATACGAGGATTGATATTCATATTTTGAGCCTTGACATCACTAGGTGCTTTAGGCCCCATCTGACGTTTCCATTTGAGAGTTTGACCGTTTTGACGCTAACTTTCTTCAGAACATTTTCTCGTTTGATCATACCTTGTGCTGTTTGAGATGACTCGCAAATTTTGTCTCAGCGAAAAAATGGAGTCAACTAGTGAACACTTTCGTGTGATGATTTTTTACGACTTTCGACTTTGGATTATATCCGTGGATTTGATCCCGAATTATTATCGAGACAGAAGTTCATCGATCAACTTACCTCGAAACTTGGCGATGAAGCCCCATCCTTTGCCACTGTGAAACGCTGGTCTAACGAATTCCGTCATGGCCGCCGTTCGCTCAGCGACGAAAGTCATCCATTGTCAGTTTTTGTGCCAGAAAACATTGATGATGTGCAAGAACTAGTAAAGAAAGACCGTCATGTGACTTATCGTGAGATTGAGGCATCCTTGGGGATTAGTATGACGAGCAACAATAAGATATCGCATTAATATCAAGCTGTGAAATTTAGTTGCTCGCGTTCCACCCCGTATGATTTGACAAAATCTGAAAAATATGCTCGTGTCAATTGGTGCAAAGAAATGCTCAGGAAATACAATCGCGGTGCATCAAAAGGTTTGCATAATATCTACGTACACAGGTGACGAATCTTGGATCTATGCATATGAGCCCGAAACCAAACAGAAATGCGCGGCATGAGTCTTCCAAGACGAGCTAAATCCGACCAAAGTGATTCCTGCACCAAATACAACGAAGCAAGTGATCGCCTGTTTCTTCGGAATAACTGGACAAATGGCAACCGTACCGTTTCAGCAACTAACGTTAGAACCAAGAATTCTGAATGGTACACGAGCATTTCTTTGCCAGAAGTGTTTGGTGAAATCCGGAAAAAGAAGCGGCAACTAAGGATCATTCTTCACCATGACAATGGGCAAGCTCTCACAGATCGGCTGAAACAACTATGTACCTATTAGACTGGCCAAAACGTCGAATGAAGCGTCATAATCCACCGTGCAGCCCTGATTTAGCACCAAATGACTTCTTTTTATTTCCCATTTAACAAGAAAAAATAGCATGGCCAACTTTTTTCGTCGCCTGAAGAAGCCGTTGATGCATTCAAAAACCGTGTTTTGGAGGGACCTCAATCGGAGTGGAACAAGTGTTACGAACATTAGTTCGAAAGCATGCAAAAGTGTATTAATTATCACGGAGAACACTTCGAAAAAAATAAAGCCATTTTCAACAATAAATTACTTTCATTTCATTATTAGGCTGAAAATATAAATAGCAACCCTTGTGTGCCTGTTTTGCAACCCCCCTCAACATTTGGTTCATATGCCCCGACAGAAAATGAACTCTCGCCATGACACTTGATGAGGAAGTAACCGGCGATCTGGCAACATCTAAAGGAAGAGTGACAATCCTCTGTTACATCACTTGTAACTTAAAGTGGGTAAAGATTACAGATTCGTACTTGCTTCTTCTCTTCCATTTGATTTCTGTTCCCAAGGATTTCGAACGCCTTCTTGGGAGAGAGATGCGAGGAAAAATAAGGGAATGATCGTGGAGAGGTATCAACACTGGCAAAAAAAGCCGAATCCAGTGTGACGTCACTCCTAAATCTATGTGCATGGGGTGGGGAACATATTGAATGGGATTGCTCTCATACGTTCGATTTCTCCGTCCCTAGTCTGCTATTCAAAGGATAGGTGATAGGTGCCTCTTATTCGAGAGAGCTATGTTTCTTCCCTGCCTTTGAAAGGCACGTCCCTTTAAATTCCGCACGAGGGAAGCCTGATGCATATTTGATGCGCTGATCGTGTGTAAATCTGAAGCTACCTTATTCCTTCACAAAATCTGCGAAGCATCTCGGGGAATAGTTATTTCTTATAGTTTACAGCTTTTGACTAAAGCTGACAATTCCCACCTTTAACCTCGGCAGCAGAAATAAACATGTATATGAATGTAAATAAATAAATAAATAAATATATATATATATATATATATATATATATATATATATACACAAAAACATATATAAGGAAAAGGGATAGGAACACACATAAAGGACGAACACAATAGAGGTGGGGAAGGCGGAATCGAACGGATCACAAGAGTAAAAATATTTCCTCAACCGGGACTCGAACACCGGATCTTTCCGCTTGCCGGGCGGATGCTCTTAACCACTTGAGCTATCTAGGAAACGTAATTTACCCTGAGATCCGTGGGTCTTATATGTCGCCAAGCGCCCCGATTCTTTAGCCAAGAGATGGCATCAGGGGGCTGTTTCAACCACCACAGGAGAAATACACTACACACAAGAGGAAAATTCAGGGGGTTAGAATTCATACAACATCATACAGGAAAGGAACAGTGCGTTTCGTCGCACGCATAGCCAGAAGAAAGAGATGAGCCACATTGGCCAAATACACATTCAAACACGAAATCCCGCCAAACGGCGAATAAATACTCATATATACAGAAACAGATATAAGGAAATATTTTTACTCTTGTGATCCGTTCGATTCTGCCTTTCCCACCTTTATTGTGTTCGTCCTTTATGTGTGTTCCTATCCCTTTTCCTTATATCTGTTTCTGTATATATGAGTATTTATTCGCCGTTTGGCGGGATTTCGTGTTTGAATGTGTGTATATATATATATATATATATATATATATATATATATATATATATATATATATATATATATATACATATCGTATGCATAGCTCAATTTATAAAGTAATATTTTAATTTTTTATGGGTTTTTCATTACATGACTATACCCATTTATTGAATCGCACCATGATCAAAAGAAGCCAATCAATGTTAGGGTTTCTTACCATTTAGTGGCAAGGTGACAACCATTTCAATAATCCACCACCGCACATCGAAACTAAGGCTTGGTAGAAATTCTTTCATCCATTTTATAACAAAAAACGAAAATCGCCGAACTCATAAAAACACTTCTATCCATAGTGGCTGCCACAGACCAAGTATAAACAATTAATATAACTGGAATTTTTATCATAGTTTTGGGCAATGCATGGCAAAATCATAAAAATATTTGACAATAGGACTCGCAAAATTAAAAAATTCCCGTTATTCTCGGAGCACAGCCTTACATAAGAAATGCAATTACAAAGCCTCATGTGACAGTCGAATGACAGCGGGTTTGCAAAACAGGGCTTGCTGTTTTGAAAGATTCTCTCACCGGGTCAACCCAAGTCCTATCAACACGTGTCGCGGGCAAACAGTCAACATCTAGGATGCTAGTATGATCTCCCGACGAGTCGTACGTCGCACGCGACGAGGGTGACGTCATCCTGCCCTTCGACAAATGCCAACCTTTCACCATGTTTTCTCCTTGGCGATAATTTCTTATCCGGAAGCTGCGGTCATCGCTTCGTTCCTTTTATCACAAGGAGATTACGAGCATCTTACTCGTCTCATCATAAAAAAGCGTTATCAAAAATAGTGTTATCATCTTTCTGCTTGCAGTATTTTTATGCTTCGTAGGTACACGTCGTCAATTTGTGCGATGAGAATTTGCCGTAATTTTGTTGCGTGTTCAAACTATGCGAGGGTTGCTATTTCTATTCTCAGCCTAATAATTTAAAGAAAGTAATTTATTGTTGAAAATGGTATTATTTTTTTCGAAGTATCCTCCATGACAATAAATACACTTTTACATGCACCCGAACCAATTTTGGTGACATTTTTTCCACTTCACTTAAGGTACCTCCAAAACATGGTTTTTCAATGCATCAACGGCTTCTTCAGGCGACGAAAAAGGTTGGCCATGCTATTTTTTCTTGCTAAATGGAAATAAAAAGAAGTCATTTGGTGCTAAATCAGGGCTGCACGGTGGATTATGACGCATTCATTCGACGTTTTTGCCAGTCAAATAGGTATTTGCTTCAGCCGACCTGTGAGAGCTTGTCCATTGTCATGATGAAGAATGATCCTTCACTACCGCTTCTTTTTCTGTCCGTATTTAACCTGGCACTTCTGGGAAACAAATGCTTGTGTACCATTCAGAATTCTTGGTTCTATCGTTAGTTGCTGAAACGGTACGGTTGCCATTTGTCCAGTTATTCCGAAGAAACAAGCTTCGATGTACTTCGTGCACGAATCACTTTTGTTGGATTTGGCTCGTCTTGGAAGACCCATACGACAGTGGATTGCTCTTTTGTTTCGGGCTCATACACATAGATCGATCCATGATTCGTTTTCTGTGTAGATGTTTTACGTACACAACTTTTGATACACTACGATTGTATTTGCTGAGCATTTCTTCGCACCAATTGACACGAGCATCTTTTTGAGTTTTTGTCAAATTATGCGGGATCCAACACGAACAAATATTTTCACAGCTAAATTTTAATGCAATATCTTATTGATGCTCATATCATACTAATCCCCAAGGATGTCTCAATCTTACGATAAGTCACATGACGATCTCCCTTTACTGGTTCTTGCACAGCACCAATGTTTCCAGTCACAGCAACTGATTTTGGATGGCCTTCCAGACTGCCATCACTGAGCGAACGGCGGCCATATTGGAATTCGTTATACCTGCGTTTCGCAGAGGCAAAGGATGTGGCTTCATCGCCAAAAGTGGAAGTAAGTTGATCAATGCACTCTTGTCTTGATAATCCACGTCGAAAGTCGTAAAAATCGTAACACGAATGTGTGCACGACAACATTTTCAATTCATTGTAACCAACACGAGTTATGATCAAACGAGAAAATGTTGTGATTCAAGTTGAAAAGGGTCAAACTTTCGGATGGAAATATCAGATGGTGCCCATAACACTTAGTGTTGTGAAGGCGCAAAATATAAATGGCAATCCTCGTATTAAAATTGTGGTCACCGGAGGAAAAGCGATTTTAAGCATTTGACCTTACTCTTTCGAGAATGAACCCATATTATTTTTATTATGCATCGATCGAGAGGGATCCTCCATTCGTTTGCCTATCTCTGGTCTCCATTCCCCTGGGCCGGCGGATAAAAAGATTGCGTGTTTTAATAATATGGCCATCGTAGTCAGTCTACCATTGGAATTGGCCGTTTTGGGAAGGAGTTTTCAATAAAAAATTAAAAAAAGAACATCCTTGTATCAAGTTTGCCTTCCCGCCGTCGTGTTCTTCAAGAAGTGACATTCCTACGTAGACTACGTGTAGTTCCGGGAGCAGCCACCGTTCGCGTGAGTGTTCTCGGTCAAGGCCAGGCATTTTAGACGTATTTTTTTATTGTGTCCCTAAGTGTCCCGTTGTGGCTTATCGCGGTTGGGAATTGAGAAGTGTTCGATTTTTCTCTCTCTCCTTAAAGACCCTGAGAAGAAACCAAGCTCATGTATCCCGTCGCCAACAAGATTTTCCGAGAGGGGGGATAAGTCACGTGACAGCGAGACCGTCCATTGGTGGATTAGAAACATCCTGGTTCCGCCAAAATGCCTAGGAGATAGAGATTTTCTGCATTTGGAGAGTTTGGGAGGAAAGTGAATTGATAATCGCGAATAATCAATCACGAACATATGTATCCAACAGACCAGTTCGATTTCAATCGCAAGAGAAACACAAGTTTCGTATAAAAAGTATCGGTAATAAAATTTTCCTGTCGTGTGTCTGTGTGTGTGTGAAGTGCTTAATCCAGACCGTTAGTCAGGTGTGCAGAGGATCGCGGATCGTATTACTGGTATTGATATAAGATAGTGACTGTGCACCCACCATTATTATTACCACTAAAAATTATCACCAATAATAAATCTGATCGGTGATTGGAAGGCCGTTGGGGTGGATTACATTCCTGCGGAATTAATGAAATGTTTAGGAAAATGTGGGAGGAAGAGGCGCTATGGGCTGATTCGTAGTATCTATGAGGAAGGAATCCGGCTGGAAGACTTTGTGAGATCACTTTTGGTTCCTATTCCGAAAAAGGTAAAGGCTACATGACTACGGGACAATAAGTTTCATATCCCTCGCAGCTAAAGTTGTTCTCAGGATCATAAACAAAAGGATAGAGAGTAGGGCAAATGATTACTTAGGGGATGATCAGTTTGGGTTTAGGAAGGGGAGAGGTACGCGTGATGCCATTGCAGTAATGAGATTATTAATCGAGAGGAATATAGAACACGACTGTAGGACTCGACGGACAACACCACTGATCCCCCGACGCATCGCAGGCGTCCTAAGGACGTCATCCAGCCAGCAGAGCAACGACCCTCGCCACGGGACATCACTCGCGAGGCCCACCGGCAGATTGTTCCGGCCCTTCATTGCTGCGGGGCCCTCTACAGCTCAATGTCTTTATTTTATTACCTGTGCCAATCCGGCTGTCGTATTGTTAATTCTCAGTATTGCCCCCAAAAAACCCCCCACCCCATGGAATTCCCACTGTTCCTCCCCGCCTCTTTGACCCCTCCTTTCATCCTTTCCCCTCATGGAATTCCCCTGTCCCTTTTTCCCCTCCTTTTCCCCTTAAAAACCCCCCACCCCTTGTATGCAACTATATATGTGAAGAAGATACGCACTTGTGCTCACACCTGATGATGATGTGAAAACATCGAAACCGGTAGTGTTGAAATAAAATATCTAGTGGAAAATTGCAATACCTGTGGTTTTAATTAACAACCAGAAGGTATTTGCCTGTTTCGTAGATTTCGAAAAAGCGTTTGATAGACTGAATTCGGAAAAACTAATGAGTATATTGCAGAAAATAGGAATAGATTGGAGGGAAAGGAGGCTAATCCGCAACCTGTATGAGAAGAATGCTCAGGTGTGAGTGAGGAAATGGGAATCCAGATGTGCTGTGTTAGGAAGAGGTGTAAGGCAGGGTTGCCCATTATCACCGTTGCTGTTCAACCTGTATGCAGAGGAAATGATTAAAGATGCATGGGAAGAACTGGAGGTAGGAATGAAAGTGGGCGGGGAATTCGTAATATCAGTTAGCTTCGCTGATGACCAAGCTTTAGTTTGTTAGTCAACCAAGGGGTTGCAAGCATTGCTGAGTGAATTGGAAATTCAGTGCGAAAGATATGGGATGAGAATCAATATTAATAAAACAAAGGTTATGCAATTTTCTAGAAAGAAAAAGGCTAAGCTAAACATTAAAATAGGAGGGCAAAAACTAGAGCAGGTAGAACGGTTTACGTATCTCGGTAGGGTTTTGGACCAACAAGGTCAAAGTAGTAGGGACCTAAGGGGAAGACTTTCCCTAGGCAAAGAGGCTTTCACAAGGAGGAGGGAGTTGATGAGAGGGACGTTGAGTAAGGATATTAAGAAAATACTCGTAAAACCTTTTATATGTAGCGTAGCTATGTACGGCGCGGAAACGTGGTCATTGAAGCAGGAGGATAGACGTAGACTGGAGGCTTTTGAAATGTGGTTGTGGAGAAGAATAGAGAAGGTGAAATGGACAGAGAAGAAAACAAACGAGGAAGTACTTGGTATGGTAGGCGAAGAGAGGGGTTTGTTGGGAGGAATCCTATGGAGGCAGGAAAATTGCCTGAAGGGGGTATTGACCGGCAGTGGGATGTTGAAGACTGTGATTGAGGGGAGAATGTTAGGCAAACGAGGAAAGGGAAGGAACAGGATAGGGATGTTGGACGGGATGAAGGGAGGAAGAAAGTACTCAGAGATGAAGAGGGACCTGATTTAGAGGGGGATGTTGTGTTTTTATAGGGGTCACAAATTATTTGATTAGTAATTATGTCCATCCAAAAACCTAACTTAACCGGTAGATTACCTAATAATAATATTATATAGGCAGAATTGGAATTCCTCACTGAACATAGAGAAGGCTTATTTTTGAGGAAAATTGTCGAAATGTATTCATGCCCTCTTCGCGAAACATCGAGGTTGCGATGCAATGGCCTCGTTAATTCCCGTTCCTTGCGCTAAGAATCGTTCGGGGATCCGTCCAAGGCAAACGACGCGCGAAGACCCCGATCCATTGTCGGGGCTCGACAATGGATGCGTCCTTTGTTAAACGGCCAGGGATGTGTACACATGTGTGCTTACGTTCTTGTTCTCTCGGGAATAAACTGCGAGAGGGAATAGTGGAATCCTTAAATTATTTTTTCTCTCCTCTCCTAGCGAGCAGGTAGGTGGGAATTGGCGGGGAATGGCACACCGGCTTCGGAGGTGGTCCCTCCCGCTCCCTTCAGACCTTCTGCCAGCCTGGATTACCTCTCCGACGCCCCGGCCGGTCGATGATCCAATGACCACGTCGGGATACGTGCTCGTCCTCCAGGGAAGGAGGGGGAGGGTACTTAACGATCAAAATCTGCACGGGCACCCCCTGCAAAACCACCCCTTGTTGTGGAGGGTGACAGGAGGTGAATGTTCCCTCTCGCAGGCAACCACGATCAATTAAGGCACTGTGCTAAACTGCGATGAACTAATCCAGAATTTACGACGTAATCAAAAGGATGTTGTTATCCGCAGCTATGGACAACCACAACCCTTATAAACCAGAGAGTTGATTAAGGGGGTGGACAAGACTCACCCAACTATTGACCCCGAAGGAATGTTATAACGAGTAGGGTTGGTCATCATGTATGAGGCATTCGGATACTGATGTAGTTTGGCCGTAGTTCAAGTGAGAGGTGGGATAACATGGATAGGGGTAGTACCTTAGTAGTGGTAGTAGTAGTGGGAGAATGAGTAGATAGAGAAAACCTGGCGTAGAATATAGGACAACTCTATTTACGCAATACGCCTAGGGGTCACGAAATTCAACCTTCCATCTGAAGGACGGTATACTCCACTTCAGTCTGTAACCACCCACCAGAACCTCAAATGAGAGGGATCTAGGATGCCTCTAACAAAATCTGCCACTCCAGAGATTCGAAACTATCGAACCCTTAAGATTTTGTGCGCTAGCCATCATACCATTTCGATACCCTTAAATTACTTCAGGGTAATAAGGATGTTATTTTAAATGTGACATCATCTGCTCCCACTAAAAGTTCTTGTATATTGGGAAAGTTTCACAGTTAGGTCATTAGGTTTTAACAGGCTGTCACCCAGGTATTCGAACCTGAGACCCTGTACTAAGTAGTGTGTTTGTGTGTGTGTGTACTCATGATCTCAAATCCCTATAGTACTACGGTAGGAGAGATCATCTCAATAGAATTAGAGAGATTAAGTGTAGGACAGATAGATTTTAGTTTCATTTTTTCCACGATCGATAGTGGATAACATTGTCCGACCGTGGTAAGGTCATGTCCGGGTAGAAATTATCCTGAGGTTTATTCACCCCCTGCCACACATCCTAGCGGTGCCTTTCAGGGACCATAAATAAATAAATGATTAAACTCTCGGGTTGTAGGCTGTCATTTGCCTCACCCCAGTTGGCCCCCGTGGTGATTACTGCCATCATTAGAATCTCAGACGGACCGGATGCTTCTTGACGAAGTGCGTAGTTACTCAGGCGCTGGGAGTTTGCTCGAATGAGATCTCTCGGTCCCATAAGGAGAGGGAAGCTTCACTCGTTCTTAAAACATTCATGGCGGAGGGCGTTTGAACTTGGAAGTGGTCGGTTTGCTCATTGGCTGCGAATCTTCCCGCGCACGCCTTCGAGATTTATCTCCTATGCTCAGGAGGAGTTGGTGGAAGGCCTTGCTCTGCCGCCTTCGCTTTGTTCGAAGCAGTCCCAAAAAGCTTGGTTAATGGCGCATTAAACTAGGAGGGTCGATCAGGTGCGAATGCGATTCTCCGCCATTCACACCGCCTAGCACTTTGTCGCCTCCGCCATTCGCCCCCTTCAACTTTCAGAGCGTTGGCCCATTCAATTATGCAGGGAGTACCCGGGATTGCGACCGTGGAGAGTGCCCCGGGGAGTGACGCAGTTCGTCCCGCCGGGGGAAGAGGGTGGGTTTGGGAAGGGAGAGAGGGAGAGTGTGGAGCTAAGGAAATGGAATGAGACGGCCCTCCAACTTTACCAACCCTTTTTTTATTTGCAAAATTCATCAATATTTATTCATCCGTCGCCGGTGTTCAGTCGAATGGGACCTAAATTTGATCAAGCACGGCGTTGAATGGGTCGAATTTACGAGAAATGTGCCGTCGCTTCCTTGCTCTTCACACTAATCTGTCATGCAAGCCTCCTATATGGTGTGTGGCATGGGGTGTCAGGTCATCCGCTCATATTGAAGTTCGTGATAATTGAAATTAGGTATCATTGTATTGGGTATCATTCGGTCCTTCTAACCAAACTAATTTAATCTGTGTTTTTTCTGTTAGGAAATCTTCGTCTCCTCCGTTAACCAAGAAGTAATCCTTATTTACCCTGTGAGCAAGGCATTGTTCGAATGTAGCCATACACAGGCTCTTACGACTCAACAATTCTACGTTTCATGCAAGCCGGTATTCATATTAGTTTCTGTTTTTTTTTACCCCGCAAGCCACCCTTATTGTGTGTGGCAGAGGGTGAGTACACACCAGACATATTTTGACCCGAATACTTCCCCCCCCCTTCTTATGCGGTTGGACAAGGTTATTCTGGTCCCCTTTCATTCTTGGGACAATTACATTCAAGTATATAATCAAATAATCTTATAATCAACGATAAAATCAAATGCGCCGGCGAACATGGAGCCTGTCCCTTGTTTGTCATAGAAACTTGTTCAATTTGCGGCGAAAATGACGTGGAGAGAAAATTTTTTGATTTATAAACTAAAAGAACCTGAGAATTTGAGAGAGCTTGCCAGTGAATGATGACAGTCTTTGAAAGAAGACGCTTTCAGGTGAGAATGCTCAAGAATGAATTGGCGGACTAATTGAGGAACGAGGCAATCGCACGGGTCGGCAGTTATTTTTATTAAACTACGAGTTGTCTCCAGTCTTGCTGAGAGAACATGAAAGTGTTAATCCTCAATTCATGTCTTCATGACTCCAAACTATTAACATTTTCTTTTAGTTCATCATGACGATTCTTTATGAAACTGATAGCTTTTTGCCTATGTGTGTGTGTGTATATATATATATATATATATGTGGGTCGCGGTAGTCCAGGGGGTAGAGCGTTGGACTGCTGACTGGAGGGTCTCGGGATTCCCAAGGAACTCTGGGCACCTGCAGCTCCACCCAAGCTATGTGATTTTTCGGGTACCAGTGAAACCTGGGAAACCATAACCGGCACAGGGAAAGGAACTGGCCCCCTACCCTAATGTGTGAAATTCACACGCCGTGGGTGAACTCTACCATCACGGATAGAGAGTAGGGCAAATGATTACTCAGGGGAGGATCAGTTTGGGTTTAGGAAGGGGAGAGGTACGCGTGATGCCATTGCAGTAATGAGATCGAGAGGAATATAGAACGTGGGCGGGGAATTCGTAAAATCAGTTAGGTTTGCTGATGACCAAGCTTTAGTCTGTCAGTCAGCCAAGGGGCTGCAAGCATTCCTGAGTGAATTGGAAATTCAGTGCGACTGGTATGGGATGAGAATCAATATTAATAAAACAAAGGTTATGCGATTCTCTAGAAAGAAAAAGGCTAAGCTTAACATCAAAATAGGAGAGCAGGTAGAACAGTTTACGTATCTCGGTAGTGTTTTGGACGAACACGGTCCAAATAGTAGGGACGTAAGGAGAAGAATTGCGCTAGGCAAAGAGGCTTGCACAAGGAGGAGGGAGTTGATGATAGGGACGTTGAGTAAGGATATTAAGAAAAGACTCGTTAAAACTTTGATATGGAGCGTAGCTAAGAAAACAAATGAGGAAGTACTTGGTATGGTGGGCGAAGAGAGGGGTTTGTGTGGAGAAATCCTATGGAGGCAGGAAAAGCTAATGAAGGGGGTATTGGCCGGCAGTGGGATGTTGAAGACTGTGATTGAGGAGAGAATTTTAGGCAAACGAGGAAAGGGAAGGAACAGGATAGGGATGTTAGACGGGATGAAGGGAGGAAGAAAGTACTCAGAGATGAAGAGGGACCTGATGTAGAGTAGGACGTTGTGTTTTGCTGGGGGTCACAAAGTGTTGAATTAGTAATTTTGTCCATCCAAAAACCTACCTTAACCGGTAGATTACCTAATTATATATATATATATATATATATATATATATATATATATATATAAGCACATATACAGCCGGACTGAACTTACGGAGTGAGCGAGTGAGGTAGTGAAAGGAGGGGAGATAGTGAAGCTTCCTCACGAAATGCCCCGATTGCTGTTGTCAGGGTCCGCGCTGGAAATTATTTTTGTGCCAAGATCAATAATATTAGCTTTCGTTTTGGAAGCGCAAAAACTGGTAAAATCTGGAAATAATTGTTGATCGGGCTCTGATTGTTGATCGCTGGTCAACTGTGGCTTGTATATGAGTCCAATCAAATTGTGACTCGTCTCATTTGACCTCGTCCTATTAGTACTTTCTCTCCATGTTATTTACTATTGGTTTGTCGCTCCGATTCGTTCATTTGTTTTCATATTGATTTCCGATACTACACCACCAATCCTGTTACGCGTTCTCGCTTTTCAATTGTTTCCTCTACGTCGTCGTATATATAACCAGTCATTACTTAACGAAATGAGTCTTATTGGTTCTCATTAGTTCCTCTCAACTGTCTTAGGTTCAAGTCATGACGTCTCATAATGTTTTGATGAGAAACCGCTTACATCAGAGAGTTGAAAATTGTATGACCTTTCGACATGACGTTATTGTATACGCTGATATATTTTGAAAAATGTCCACCCCATGATTAAATAGTTTCCTAGGCCGATATTTTGAGGGACCAATTGAGCTCTCACTCGATAAACCAGCTGGTACGTAGTAGGCTTGTTTATTTAGTTCGTTTTCACGTTACGACGCTATTCGGTCTTTTTTTTCAACCGTCACGCATTTAGGAATGTACACCAACTGCGCACACATTTATGACACCATCACCTCAGTCTTTTTCCTAAAAAAAGCAATGGGTGCGTCATAAGGACACGAGTGGAGAAAAAAACATCATTTTGCGCTCTGATTTTAATAAACAGCGCCATTTAAAGTATTGAAAATGGCAGCTGCGCGAACCTTGTGCACTGTACGGTGCGGCCATCTATGTGTTGTATTCGAGAACGTTGTCCACATATCTAATAGTAAATCACCTCTTAAGTTATGCATCCATACGAGGCAAAACAGTGGAAGACCTTAGCACTTAAACAGAGTGAGCACAAACTTCGATAGAAATCTCCACCATCTCCACGTTTGGAGCAATGACTGCCCCCTTGCGGGCGAAACGGTGACCTTAGGGTCCGGGGGAGTGGGGGGACCCTACTCATGGCTTGCGATTGAGTACGAGGGGCACTTTGAAGGCAGGGAAGCCATAAAGGAGAAAAATCCGCGAGTCTGGGGAAATGTTGCCGCTTGCATCGTTCGCAATTGAAGGGCCGTCGCACACGTGGGCTCCCGAGGGGATGATGACGTGTGAGCTCGGAAACCCTGACCAAATAAACAATACGTATGCATATAGTTTGTTGTATATTGTTATATGTGTGTATTTTCTATGTTGTATATACATAAATAAAATTATACAAGTATTGGGGGTATAATTATATATATATATATATATATATATATATATATATATATATATATATATATATATATATATATATATATATAATTTTTTTAAGGTAATCTACCGGTTAAGGTAGGTTTTGGATGGACACAACTACCTTTACGTGTTCTCTATTTTATTTTTGTGTTCTATTGTGCCATCCTATATATATATATATATATATATATATATATATATATATATATATATATATATATATATGTACATATGTATGCATATATATATTTATATATGCATACATATGTATACATATATATTCCTTCCGTGAACCGTGAATTTCCCTTTCATATCCCATGGCGCCTTCTGGCTCAGTTTTCTTCGAAGTATTTCCTGTTTGTGTTAGCGTGTGTGTCGGTAAGGTGTTTCAAGGGTTCGTAAGTCACACTTAGCCGCGTTAACTTTTCCATCAAAATGACCCGTAGTCTCCGGTACGAGTGAGCGAACGTATTGATCACGTACTACGTATTCCTACGTCGGGGATGTCACGCAATATTATTCTGGTCACTCCAATTGAAAATTAACGCGGAGCTTCTGATAAGATCAAGACGGAAGAAGCTGATCTTCTGACGGAAATAACTTCGGTTTTTTTCCAAATTTCATCCGGACCACGGTGGTATTATTAATGCGGCGGAAGAATACTAAATGAACACTCTCTCTGAGTCGTTTTAGGACTTCCACTTTCTCATCGCCATTGGGATTGTCCGCAATGTAAATTCAATGCAATGCTGTGTCTCCATCCAATTATAAAAGAAGTTAATTATTACATAGGTGTGGGCATGTGCGTTTAACTTCTAACGTGTGCCAATATTTTCTCGGGACTGGGAGGAATTAGAAAGATTCTGCTGACTACAGAATACGCTGGCAATCTGCACAAGTATTTGACATAAGTGACTGAACTCTACAGTGATCACGATTCGTATAGCTGCTGCCAAAAAGACGAGGAGCGTTTTCAATTCCAAAAAAATGGCGTCGTGTGAGGATACAAAGAGCTGTTTATAATCATCCATTTTCTTACACTCGCGTGGTTCAAATCAGCAATTTGATTCATTCTTCAATTGAATTAGATATGCACTGTTTTTGGTGCGGTTGGATGAACATTTAAAAATAATGTAGGATGACGTCATCAGAGTGACAGCAAACCGAAGGAGCAAGTCTAACGGAGCCACGACCCAGCCGGTTTAACCGTTTAGGTAAATTGTCCTCTGGGGCCATGGAATCATTAGGTCGACGTTTTTCAAAAAAAATGTAAACATCAACAGGGAGATTAAATTGAGAAGTTACAGAAGTTTCAGGTTTCTAATACGAGTAGTTTGTCAGGAAAAATTAGGAAACGTTAGAACTTGAATACACTTATTAGGAAACCATAGAACTTGAACACACTTTGTGAGTTACTAAAGAAACGTGAGTACTCATAACGAAGGAAACATCAATTCTTAGATTACTTTTGAAGTTAAATTCTTCGCTTTCCTGGATAAAAAAGCGAGTATAACATAAATCACATAACTAAAACTGATTTTTCTCGTTTTATTGCGAGTTGAAAACAAAATAATTAAAAAAAAATAAAAAAAGCTAAAAATCTCGAAATTCCAGTGGAAAATTCGCTTCCTTGTTTCATTTATTTCACGGCATCGGATATTCGGGATTTAAAGTGTACCCTTGCGTCTCATTCATGAAGGTTTGAAATTGTCGATCGCTGACAATTTCGGCAGAGTCCTTTCACTCGAATAACAGCGAAAAAATCGCGAAATGATAGTGCGCAATAATTAGATTTTGTCGCCGCGGCGACGTTGTCACAAACACGGTATTTGTATGAGATTTGAAAATTTATAGTCTTTCCAGAATATGTCTCCTGGAATCACGCCGAAATAGCCGTGAAGTTAACTGCAGGATTGTATGTAGATGAAATACCGCTGAAGTGACCAATGCGAGAAATCAGTTAGTTTAATTTAGAATGGAATACCATTTCGTCCATTTATTATAAACTACCTATTCTGTTTGCTGCAGTTTAACGAGCAAAGAAAATAGGAATTGTAAAGAATATGCTGCCAGCGCGATGGGCTTTTCTTTTACTTACCTTGGAAGCGTTTTGGACCACGTTGGTCGAGGTAGTATGGACACAGGAAGATGAAATGCATTATGCCAAGAATCTTCAGCATAAGTAGGAGGGCATTGATGACAGGAACGTGAAGTTAGGAGGTCAAGAAAATATTTGTGAAAACTTCATATATTAATCGTGATCTTCTACGGCTTGGAAACTTGGTTCTTGAGGCAAGATGATTGGCGTGGAATGGAGATATTTGAGAGTGGAGATAGATGTGAAAGGTGAAGTGGACAGAAAGGAAAACAAGTGGGGAAGTGCAAGGCATGGTGAATGGGAGGGGATAGGATTGCGGGGAGGAACCATGAAGAGGCGGGCCAAATGGATGCAAAGCATATTCATCGGCAGTGGGATGCTGACATTCGTTCGGGACGTTCTCATCAAGAGAGGAGAATGACTGTTAGGCTAGGGTTAAGAAGTTAAGTTATGAAAGGAATGTTGGACGGAACGAAGGGATACAGAAGACAGTATGCAAAATGGAAGCCAGGTTTGTTCGGGGTATCTGGTTATGTTTTGTTTGTCCACGCTAATATATATATATATATATATGTATGTATGCATATATATATATATATATATATATATATATATATATATATATATATATATATATATATATATAAGCGTGTCCAGTCTGTGCCCATCCATAACCTACCATAAATGATAGAATGTCAATAAAACAGTCAAGATAACCTTCAACAACTACTATTTAGCTAGCTAGTTTGCAAACAAGGAAAGAGTTTGTCCAAACGTTCCTATGAAGCATGGCACGGCCCTTCTACGGTATGAAGATGGCTGCCAGTGAACTGAACTTGTCGTCTAATGTTGTGTTTCTCATTGTTAGCGAAGACTAAGCGACGAGGAAAGTGTGCGCCAATCTCGTCCCCAAGGTGTTTGCCACGAGTCCGCGAGTTCCTGGCCAAACACCAGATTCCAACGCTACCCCACCCCCCTATGGTCCTGACGTCGCCCCAGCAGACTTTTTTTTGTTCCCTCAGATTAAGGCAGCCCTGAAAGGAACCCCTTTTTCGTCCATAGAAGAGATCCAATCAGCCGTGACGAGGACCTTACGACAGGTCCCCGAAGACGCCTTTCAGGGCGCGTACCGGTCATGGAAGAGTCGTTGGAAAAAATGCGTGCAGGTCCAAAAAAAATCCTTTGAAGAACTTAAAGTGTTTATGCAAATCTTCTCGATACATTTATTTAAAGAAATTATTGCACTACTTTTGGAACGATCCCTACATGTAATTTTTCCTGCGAACGATAAGGGATTCGAATAACGTTGTCCAACCGCGGTGGGCTCATGTTTGGGTAAATTTATCCTGGTGTGTATCAATGCCCTGCCACAAACCCTAGCGATGGCTTTCAGGGTAATGAAAAAGTAAAAAAATATGTAATGATATATAAATGTTTTCATTCAGATTTAATTACAATTTTATGTTATCACCCTCAAAATAACTTCCGACTGAATCCACACAGCGCTGGAAATGGTTGGTTCTTCCACTCCTCCTCATAGCAGTGCTGGAACTCCGATTCATGCTGGGTTAGCCTTCAGCTGGTCGGTTACAGCCGTTTGAATGTTTCCGACTGTCCCAAAATGAGTTCCCTTTTTCAACTTCGGGATGAGAACAAAGTCACAAGGGCTCAGGTCAGGCGAATAAGGAGGCTTGAGGATCCACAGGAATGCTTCCACTGGCCAATAACCCGTTCATTGAAAGTGCTCTGTGACTAGGAGCATTAATTGTGATGCAACACCCAGTTAATTGTTCGGATTTTTCTCATCCCCAATTCATTGGTCAACGGTGATGTGAGTCAAATTCAACTCTTCCCCGATCATTCTGACCGTCAACCGACGATCTGAACCCACAAGATCCCGGATTCTGTGGATATTTTCATTGGCTCTTGAAGATGAAGGCCTTACACTTCGTGGTTCATCTTCAATCGGCTCTCTTCCATCTGAAAATGTCTTAAACCACCAGAAAACCTGGGCTCTTGGCAAAACATAATCTCTGTAGGCTTGCTCAAGTTTAGTAAGAGTTTCCATTGCATTGTGCCCAAGTCTGAAGCAAAACCTGATAGCACACCGTTGCTTGAAATTGATGTCACTCATTTTTAGAACTCAATACAAAAAAAACTGTTTCACGCAAAAAATCACAATGGACAACCAAATGACCCGAGTGTGTTCAAACCCGTACTGAAGGTGGATCACATGTTCCCCTGCCGCCTCTCCAAGCCCAGCGTCTCCAGTGTTGCCTTGATCGAATGCTACGTTACCAGTCTCGTTACTTAATGGACATATTTCGTACGTGAGAGAGACTGGCGATCTGGCAGGGGGGTTCTTGGTCGAGGCCGAGCGGGAGCATGGAAAATGTAAGGAGCTCGGCTCGCCTCCCCCTCCGACCTCAGAGTTATTTTTTATCTCGAAGAGCGCCCACGCCGTTTCTAGGAGAAGTTGAGATTCCCATTCCGCTTTTATTCTTCCTTGATGAACACACATAAATACGGAGGAGGACGAATTTTAGCAAAAGGATTTATAATACGGTTGCGGATTTCAGGATTTTTACCATCAGACGGAATTTTTTCATGAATACACAGATCACCGAGGGATTTCAATCGTCGGAATGTGGCAAGAAAACCACGGTAGCACAATGAATTCGTATTTGACGCCCAATTTGGTGCGACCATTTCCGTTATAATATCCTCCTCCTCCAGCTTTAGTTTGTCAGTCAGCCAAGGGGCTGCAAGCATTGCTGAGTGAATTGGAAATTCAGTGCAACAAGTATGGGATGAGAATCAATATTAATAAAACAAAGGTTATGCGATTTTCTAGAAAGAAAAAGGCCAAGCTAAACATTAAAATAGGAGGGCAAAAACTAGAGCAGGTAGAACAGTTTACGTATCTCGGTAGTGTTTTGGACCAACACGGTCAAAGTAGTAGGGATGTAAGGAGAAGAATAGCGCTAGGCAAAGAGGCTTTCACAAGGAGGAGGGAGTTGATGACGGGGACGTTGATTCAAAAACACGAGTACGAAACATCTTAGTACATTCAATAATTGTGTATATTCGGGTCACATTTAACTTCAATAACTATTCATGATGTGTATGGTTAATTTATTTCAATTTCCCGTCATTGATAAATGAACGCCACATTAAGGTGAGGACACATTCCAACAGTCACGAACCAACCAAATCGGAGGAGAATTATTTTGACTGAGATAAATTTATGACTTCACACCATAGGGTGATGGCGACAAAGTCAGGGTTTTCGGGAATTCGCCGGGGTTTCTTTTCAAGTTAATCTTATCCTTGCTATCGAGGGTCCAGAGGTTTAGAAACGAGAAAATGTGTTCTCCCTTTGAGCTTAAACCTTAACATTGGAGGAGGGCAAATTACCATTTAATCGATCCCATTACGCGCTCTATATGTAGAAAGTAATAGCCGTTAAGTAAATGAAAAATACAATAGGTGGTAGGGGTAAGGTTTTAAAAACCCTTAAAGCCAATCGCATTGTCTCGAGTTCTTTAATTCTTGGTCTGGGCAATAAATACGCGAACTGGGGCAATCTGGCGGCCATGACGCGGAATAGAGCCCCGCCCACTGGCGGCGCTAGTTGCCCGAGACCCAGTGAGCCGTTTGTTCTTGGCGGATCGTCGAGCTGTGCGTATGGTGCCAGTTATATTAAGTCCCTGTTTTCCTCGTTTTCACTCTTTTTCGAAAATGGAAATTGACGTTATCACGGAGCAACTCATCAACATCACGTTTTTTGGTGAAGTGCATTCGGTAAATGTAATCGAGAAATTACTGAATCAAGAAATTACTGAACAGCTGTTTACGTTAATAACACTACAAAGAAAACATCCGTTTTCAAGTGGATTAAGCGTTTCAAAAATGATCGACAAGAGGACACAGATGATGATGCAAGCCCAGGACGACCTTCAACCACCTGTGTTGACGATAACATTGATCGTGTGCGTTCCCTTGTCCTGTCCAGTGGCGATAGCATTCTGTGATATTCTGTGAGACTGTAAAAGGCCAGCAGGGCACTGCTAGCTCCAACTCCAATGAGGACTCGGCCGGAAACAAGAGGAATCCGACCTCGATTTCCGGGCAAGGGCAACGATATTTTCATCTTGAAATATGTGGCATTTAGTATTTACCTACAAGAATATGCCGTCTACGACCGCGCGTGTAATCAGAAAACAGTCTTATGAGATTTCATACTGAGGTAATGTACACACTCGTTTTATTTATTCATTTATGTACCCTGCAAGCCACCATTAGGGTGCGTAGCAGGGGGTGAATACACGCTAGACTAATTTTAACCCAAACATGACCTTTTTTATCATTTTATTTTTATTTATACCAACCCCGCAAGCCACCGCTTGGGGGTGTGTGGCAGGGGATGAACACCAGAATAATTTTTACCCGAATATGACCCAATCGCTGTCAAAAAATGTTATTATGATCCCCTATCGCTCGTGGAAAAAAATGAAATCTCTACATTTATCTGTTCTACAACATTAATCTCTCTAATTTTATTAGCATTTTCAACATCACTGCTAAAGAGACGCCATTCCAATTCAAATGCAAGAGATTCAATCTGTAATTTAAACTTCGCTCCATTGAGTGATTCCCAGCCTAGCTGCTTTTATAATTTTCGCTGCCATTCTAAGCTTATCATAACAACTTTTTACAAATCTAGCTCATCACCCTGCAAGCGATCCAATTCGGCAATCCATCCAACTTCGCGGGGATCCCATAATGTACTAGAAACAGATTCTACCTCGGTTGGACAATGTTATTCTTCATTCGACTTGTCTTCGCTTTAAGGAATTCGTTACCTGAATTGAAACTCGATTGCAGATGGGTCATGGCGATCCTTCGGGTTGGCCTTTAAGACTTTACTAGCGTGAGATGCTGTTCGAATGAGAGTCAAGATGTCTTCTTCCTTTGGTTGTGGTGTGGTTCTCGAGATTGCGTTGAATGTTGGTTTTTGAGGGAGGGAGATGAGAGACGGAAAAATGCAGCAAAGGGACCAACTTGCCCGCCCTTGACTACTGTTGATAACGGCGGCGTGGATTCCCTTCGCGGAAGCCCCGCCGCTACGAATATCGATAATCCCAACTGGCTCGGCGGTCTTCGTCAGAGTAAAAAATGGTTCCCCAATTGCATTCGTACGGGCTCGGTGAAGCTACGAGCGAAACCAGGCGCCCTCTCTCTCTCCCTCACACACACACAAAAGTGGTTGCGCAACAATTGACGCTGAACAACAATCGGGAGGAGAGGATTGGGGGGGGGGGAAGTGTAAAATCATCCCAATTATTTACATTACATGATACACTGCAAGCTACCCCTAGGGTATGTGACAAAGAGTGATCACACCAGATTAATTTTGACCGAAAATACTTCCCCACCCCCCATTGTGAGGTCGGTAAACTTTGTTCTGATGAAAAAAATGACATCTCTGAATCCATCGGTTTTACATTTAATCACTCTAATTTTATTGATATGATCTCTCCTACCGTAGTACTATGGGGGCAATATAATACATTTTCAACATCGGACGCCGCTTACTTTATTATATATATATATATATATAAATATATACTATATATATTTATTTACACATACCCTGCTTATATATTTATTTACAAATACCCTGCAAGCCACCGCAAGGGTGTGTGGCAGGGGGTGTATAAACATCAGGATAATTTTACCTGAATATGACCCTACCGCGGTCGGGCAACGTTATCTCCAATCCTTCGTAGAAAAATGAAATTTTAAATCTATCTGTTCTATTTTTAATCTCTCTAATTTTATTGACAAGATCTCCTCTACCTTGCTACGATGGGTGTAAAAATGATACATTTTCAACATCACTGCTAAAGGGACCTTCCAATTCTTAATGTAAGACCTACAATCTGTAAAATAAAACCTTCGCTCCATTGAGTGATTCCCAGCCTAGCTGCTCTTAATACTTTGGATGCACTATTAATTTTACCATTACAACGTTTTACAAATCTAGAGCTCCTCTACGCTGCAAGCGATCCAATTCGGTGCGATCAATTGATCCTCGTTTACCACTCGTTGAGAATTGCTTTTGCAGTGAGATCTATCAAAGATGGAATATGCTAATATGTCGAAGCCGGTAATTTAAGTTCCTCTGGTCCCTGGCATTTGCGAACGTCCAGCATGGATGATTTTATTTCATTTGTGAATAAATGTCATTTTAATTCGATTAAGATTCGAATTAATATCCAGACGAATTTCCTAAGCCAGCGCTCTTCGTGTTTGAAGTTGTTAAGCGTTATCGACTCGATCGTAAGCCCATTTTCTTTGTTCAATTACTTCTCTTTGGACTGCTGTCCTTTTAATGCTCTCTCTTTCGGGTTGCCCTAGTAGGTTTTGTACGCTTCCTAAAGGCTATGTATTTAACTCTCAAGTATTGCGAGAAATTCCTCCTTTTCCGCCCTCCATTATTTCTTCCTTAATATTTTCTTAACTTCTGCCTGACTTCATGCTAAGTTGAGAGTTGATTACTATTCTCCCTGTATCCCGTTCAACCAACTTTCCCTCCTTTACGTATGATTGTCTTCAACATCCCACTCTGCCTCTCTATATTTCCGACATCCCGTACTTTTTCTACCTTTTTCGGATTTACCCTTCCAACTTCGTACCTTCGCTCACCTTATTTAAAACCACGGCTTTCCTTTCTTTATTCGACTTATTTGACTTAATTTCTCGATTCTCCTTCGCCACATCCACATCTCCAAATTTTTCGGTCTCCTTTCATACTCTTGTTTCAAAGACCAAGTTTCCGAGCCGTACCACACTTCGCTCCATATTTTAGTCTTTCCCAAAACCTTTCTTTGCATCTTTACTCAAGTTAACAGGTTGTCAATTGTCTTCTTCTCCTTAAAAATTCCTCTTTCGCTATCGCAATGTTTCCTCTCCTTATCTCCCTATGAACAACTTCTCCTTTCCGTCGCAAATTACTTCCCAAATAAGAAGTTAAGGTCTTCACCTGCTCTGGTTTATTCACTCCTGCTTAAATTTTCAAATTAGCTCTCCTTCTTCTCTAGACTCAATTATGTTATCAAAGATAAAATATGCAATGGAAATAGATACATTTTAGAAATATATACAATAGACTACATTTTTTTCATGTCTACTTATTTTCCCAAGAACGTACACATTTTATTTTTATTTATATATGCCCCGAAAGCCACCGTTAGGGTGTGTGGCAGGTGGTGAATACACACCAGATTAGTTTTTACCCGAACATAACCCTACCGCGTTCGAATAATATTATTATGATGCCCTATCATTTGTGGAAAAAATGATATCTTAAATCTATCTCTTCTACGCTTAATCTCTCTATTTTTTTAGTATGATCCCTCCTACTGTTGTACGATGGTAGTAATAATAATACCTTTTCAAAATCACTGCTAAAGAGTGGTATCAGGTACCATCGGAGGATGAGGTTTGCCTTCGCATCTCCCCTCCCTCGCCGCGGTGTTAACTTTCCACCGCTACTGCACGAGACAACCCTTTAATCCTCCGGTTTCCGGAACGGCACCTCTTCCCCATCAAAGGATCGGACTCCGGGTGGCCTCTCGATCACTCCTCCTCATGTTGCATTCGGACGAATCCGTGCGGCCACATTGGCGGGGCGTGTTTTGGCAACTCAACCCGGAGTCAGGCCCTCCCTCCCGCGGAAGAGCAACCGTCCCGTCAAACCTTAGACCGAAGCTCATCCACGATACCTTCCAAAGCATCGATACGGGCCATTAGAGCCGCGCACCAGCGCAGGCGGGCATCGCAACTGAAGACCCAAGGGTAACCATCCTAGTTCTATCGAAAACGCCAAATTCATGAACAAAGGCTAGGTTAAACCAATGAAAGTCAGAAATTCATTGAATAAAAATTTACTTGGGCACAAAGAAGGCTACGTTTTTCGTGCACATGGATGTCACTGACCTGCTTCGCTAACAAAAACATCCACTCGGTATGTAAGATAATAAATGAAAACCCAAAATTTGTGCTCGGTTACAATGTACATATGTAGATGGCGCTTGATTGAGAGTGATTACAGCGAAGCGCGGGCCCCGCTCGGAGCGGCCAGACTGTTTGTTCCTAGCCATGCAGTGGCAGTAGTTTTTATGGGAGGCGACCGACAGCTGAGGTCATTTGCGCCATTAGGGACGCATGGGAAAACCCAGAAAAATGGAAAAAAAGGACGGGATGGAGAAAAACCCAGCGTACCTACTCTTAACGAATGGCGCCAAAGCAGTTTAAATGACCCATCCGATGGACGTCATACTCACACAAAGTGCCCTCCACAAAGCACTACAAAGCAGGGATCGGGATACTTCAGAAAAATATTTGTTGTCTCCAGGATTTGAACTCGGGAACTCTCGGTGGGAAACCTGTACGTTAGCCACCGCACCATCCTGATCCCAGGGATTGTTTATATTGGCGAAGCAATATTATAAACTGAGATATAAATATCTGCGACGCCATTAGAACTATGAACCAATATCGCCTCACCAACCCGACCCGAAACCCTAATGACGGATAATTACGAGGGCTGGGCAGAAAGTGATCTCCGTGTAGCGTGAGGATTGATAGAGGGAGCCACAAATGGCCACTGTATTGACGCATTGACAGGTTAGGTGAGTACGCCTCGAGCTGCCGTAGTCGGAAGGTCTCGCTGCTTGTCGTTTGTTTACGATAGCGAGTCAAATTGAGCAGGTCAATTGAAATTCCCGCCAAATGAGTAGTCCATACAGTGACCAACGTTTTATTGATAAATAAAAACTTCAAAGCCACTTCGACATTCATCATTGGGAAACTTATTCTCTGTACGGACCAAATGAGATGAGCGACAAATAGTCAGTGTTGTCTTCGTTTAAGAGTGGACACAAATGTCCAAGATGGTGTCCAAGATGTAGCCGCTCGTCTATAGTGGTGAACAATAAACTTCTAAACCTGAAAATTGATTAAAGGTTTGTGAAAACAGGTGTTTTACGATATCTGAAATCTTTTGTAAGTTTTCACGCATTTTTACGATTCTGTTGCATGGAAACACGACTGAAAAGTTAGACTACCGCAAATGATTCGTTCTCGTCTCGAAGGGGAACTACAAGATGCTATCATCATCATAGGTTGGCCGATAACTCAGGCGGCAGAATTTAAAAGCTGAAGGAATTTGGAAACTATGTAATTCAGAGGTATGAGAAATTATTGATTCTATTTGGCGAATATGCATTGAAAAATAGTAGAGATATATATTTTTGAGATGAAAATAGTAAATTTTCCGTATCTATTCCAGGGTATTTTTTACGGCTTAACGTAGGTTACTGTCTGGACAGCTCTCGTACCAAAAACTGCCAATCGTGATGGCAGTGCGTGACACTTTACGCGTCATTATCTTTTGCGAAAATTTATCGACATGGGTGGAGTTTTTCGATCGTTAGAACAAAATGTTGCTCTTTATTCATATAAGTTGATTATTTTCAGGCGGTGTTATACTATTTATCACCGCTCTTCTGCTTTTGATGACATTTCCATGTGGATAGTATGCGAAAAATATCATGCTTAATGTATAATAATAAATCGAGTAATCAACCCTAAGGTCGGTTTGAAATGGAACGCTCTTCGGCGACGCACAAATATATAAAAAACAGATGTAGATGTTTAAAACATAGAAACACAAAGAAAAGGCACTCACGTATGTAGTTTTGACGTTTCGACGGCACGACCGTCGTCATCACATTCTGATGACGACGATCGTGCCTTCGAAACGTCAAAACTACATATGTGAGTGTCTTGGCTCATATATATATATACACACACACACACAGTGCCATGAATGCGATCGTAGTCATTGTATGTGTGTGCGCATCTCATTGTTACGAAAGAAGTCTCGGCTCGGAAGGTCAAAATGGCACAGAAATGAGAGCACACGTGGCCTGGCTAAAGGAAGGGAGGCATTAGAAAGAAATGGCACGCCATCGAGCGTGTAGGTAGTTTCATGCGCATAACAGTATTACCACCGCAACAGTAATTAGGTTACGATAAACCTTACACTTTCACGAGACGATGTGATAATGAATAATACATGGAGGTCTTCGAAGTACAACCGAGCAAATTATACGAATGCTGGAAAATAACCCGAGAAGTCGGATTTGCGAAATCGGCGACCTTGAAAATTGTTCCTAGACGCGTCGACCGCGGGTGCCTGTTTGCTTATAAGGGTGGAGGGGAGGACCCCTGGCGTGGGCCGGGCCCTCCCTCCCCCTGCTCTAAACGAGCTGAACAAGCTGGAAACAAAATTTCCACACATCCCTGGACGTGCCCTTAACGTTGGATAGAAGAATCGGATGACGTCAGCAAAAAAAGACGCGCGCGCGCGCGTGTGTGGTGGGAAATGCGAACTAGCCACTTAAAACGGGAGTGGGGTAGGGGGGATTGTTGCGGCACATCTTTTGCGAAGCCGATAGATTTTTTTATCGTTTCATCTTTTTTTTCCTTCAAAACCTCGTGAATTAGGTTTTCCACATTCAAGGAAAAAAGAGCGTCGGCCGCGTCGATTTTGGAACGCGATGGGGGGGGGGGGAAGAAAGAGGCACATAAGGTCGGTCTTGAAATTCGTGGGTGGACCGCATTGAGGTCACTGTGGTGTGGTTATCCCAAATCGTCCCCGGAGGTCGCATATTCCTGGCTCCCGTTGTGAGGGCGCGTTGAACGTCTGGGATTCGAGATGACCAGAGAAGGGCGAAAGAAAGAACATGGTCGGGAAGGTGTCGCCATGGCATTGTACACATCATGGATATTTTTCCCGCTGTTAAGTTGGTCGGAAGTCACCAAACGATCGGGGGAATGTCGGAATAAGATATGTTAGAGAGATTCAATCCAAAGGGAAATGAAGTAAAAATGTTCCTTCCACGCTAGGTTTCCCTCAATGATTACTAAAGGGAAAGAATAAATGTACATTAAACTCAAATAAGCATTATATAATTTAATACCGTGTAAGCCTAGGGTGTGTGGCAGGGGATGACCCGACACGCCAGACTAATTTTTACCCGAATATGACCCAACCCTGGTTGGACAATGTTATTATAATTCCAAATCTTTCTCGGACGAAAGGCATATATATATATATATATATATATATATATATATATATATATATATATATATATATATATATATATATATATATATATATTCAAACACGAAATCCCGCCAAACGGCGAATAAATACTCATTTAAATAGAAACAGATACAAGGAAAAGGGATAGGAACACACATAAAGAACGAACACAATAGAGGTGGGGAGGTGGATATTAGACCCACGGATCTCAGTGTGAATTACGTATCCGCGATAGCTCAAGTGGTTAAGAGCATCCGCCCGGCCAGTGGAAAGATCCGGTGTTCGAGTCCCGGTCAAGGAAATATTCTATATTTATATATAATATGTTCTATATTTAATCTTTCTAATTTTGTTCACCTGATCTCTTCAACCCTTGTACGATGGGAGTAATAATACATTTTCTACATCACTGCTAAAGAGACCTCCTTCCAATTCATATGCAATAGCCACAGTCTGTATTTTAACCTTCGCTCCATTGAGTGATTCCCAGCCTAGATCCTCTTAATATTTTGAATATGGCAGTGTATTTATCATAACAACAACGTTTAACAAATCTAGCTCCTCTACGCTCCACGCGATCGAATTCGGCAGTCAAATCAACTTCGTGAGGATCCCATATAATGTACTTGTAGCATATTCTATAAATGAGGCCTAACCAGTGACGGATAACATTTCTCTTCGACCTATTAATCATATATCTATGGTACTCTTCTAATAAATTCTAATTTTTAGTTACCTTGTTCACATATTCATAGTATGTATTTCACCCTGGAGAGATCGTGAGCGAGGGTCACGCCCAAGTATTAAATACGGTCTACACTTTCCATTTCAGTGCTCCCAGTATCCTTCAGGGACGATGTGTACCGACAAAAACGTAATTTAGAGCGTGAAAGATGTTTTGAAAAAGAAAAATGTACGCAAAATTTAATGTTTTCCTTAAACAAATTGGCATGCATGATTGTTTTGGGAGAAATATAATCGTAGAATTCCAAAGTTTTCGAATATTATCGTGATGGAAGGAAAAATGGCGTCGCTACTGAGATACATTTGGCGATTGTTGATACGTTTCGCAGTAATAATGTTTAGGCTTATCGGCTTACAAAATGTTTACTTAAATTAATAGTCTTAGTCTAATATATATTATCAAAGTTTAATTGGATAGTTTTCTTATATATGCAATGGCAACAACTTCTATCTAAACTCCAACAAACCGCCCATAGCAACTGTGAAATCTGTTTGACAATGCGATATCAAGATGGCCGTATTCCGTTATTTATGCAGCGTTGATGACTTGAAATAAGCACGTTTTTCTGAGTAATATCATGTTCAATCTAATAAAACGATCAAAAATAATAATTAAACGCTCGCATTGAGCCAATGACCAGGTCACTTTAGAGCGTGGAGCTGTAGTGAGCCAAATCTGGAGTACATTCACTTCAGCATTACGGTAAAGCCACGACTCACATGCTCGCAATCCGACGAGTCGTTGATTGGATTACCCCAGAGTGTTCAGGAAATATTGTAAAATTTATCATTTATGTTTAAATTTATCAATTTATCTCAATGGAGCGCTCTAAAATCTCGCCCTGAGGGCATTGATTCGAAGGTTTTACGTTTCTGACAGATGATTGGCTTAAAGGTCATCGGATAAATTTTTGAATGTGTTTATTAGTGTGTATGTACCTTGTAATTGGCTTTATGAACGTGTTTAATTAATTATTAGTGAAACCTGTCTCAGGTGGAATATACTGTTACAGAAAAATATACTTAATTATGCTAATTAATGCCATGCAAGTTGAATAATATGCCCGTATTGATATCCCATAGTCAAACTGGACACTCTCTTGAAATGGAAGGTATGTTAGTGTTTAGGCAGAATATATTGCCAAAGCATTTATAGGAAAACCACCGCATTATAATCTATTTATATAAATTCATAGAGATCAGGCCAAGGCATTGTACCTTTCAAACTTTATAAACTTTAACAAACACGCTGGCAGTCAGTATTCAACAGATTTCTTTAAATTTAAAGTACGAAAAATATCATATATATATCAGTGAAGGAAGAGTGGCTGCTTGAAGGAGGATCCTGAAAAAATGAGTATATGTGTGTGTGTGTATATATATATATATATATATATATATATATATATATATATATATATATATATATATATATACACACGAAATCCCGCCATATGGCGAACAAATATACAAATATTCATTCACATGGAGATATATATATATATATACTCATTTATATAGAAACAGATATAAAGAAAAGGGATAGGAACACACATAAAGGACGAACACAGGAGAGGTGGGGAAGGCGGAATCAGGCAGATCACGAATGGAAAAATATTTCCTATTATAATATATTTCCTATTATAATATATTTCCTATTATAATATTATTTCAAGTGATGGTATCACGTTAAAAACACTATTGAAGAAGGCAACAGGAAACCACCTCAATTATCATTCTCAAGATTTACATGATGGACAAAACAGAGATTTTGAGTCCTGGCAACTACGGAGCTCGGCCCAATCGGCCGTGTGTCGTGCCCGGCAGCGGGGGAGGCAAAGCTTCCGCGGTCGTCAACCCACGAAACCCTTGCAAGGGAAAACCAGCAGCAGCAGGACAGAAGACGCAGGAGAAGAAGACCAAATTAGTTAGAATAGGAACGTGGAATGTTAGGACAATGATGAGGACAGGGAAATTGGAGAATGTTAAGCGAGAGATGGAAAGGGGAAATATAGATATTTTAGGTCTATGCGAGGTTAGCTGGAAAGATACCGGGGATTACTTGAGTGATAATTATAGAATAATATACAGCGGCGGGGACGAGAGCCAACGAGGGGTTGCCATAATATTAAATAAAGAGGTAGGAAGAAGCGTAGTCAACATAGAGCAGGTAGCAGATAGATTATTACTTATAGAGATAAAAGCAGAACCGACGAACTTGGTTATTATCTAGGTATACATGATATCTAGGGAAACATTTGATAGTGATGGGGGATTGGAATGCGACGGTAGGCGAAGGAAGAGATGGTGATGAGGTGTGGGACTGCGGTTTAGGCACGAGGAATGACCGCGGGGAGAAAGCAGTTGAGTTCTGCAGGAGACAAGGTTAGTCATCACCAACACTTGGTTTAGACACCACAAAAGACACAGGTATACATGGAAAATGCCAGGTGACTCAGGAAGATATCAGCTAGATTATATCCTGGTTAGACACAGGTTTAGGATCAGTGTGATAAATTCCCACAGCTTCCCGGGAGCGGATGCGGACTCTGACCACAATTTAGTTGTTATGAAATGTAGCGTACGTTTAAAAAAGATAAGGCAGGGGCGGCGAGTTGGAAAATGGAATGTAGAAGCGTTAAATGGGTTGAAAAGGAAGGAATACAAACAAGCGGTAGAGAAAATCATGGAGGATGGTAAAGGGCTTAGTACTATCGAACAAAAATGGGAAATGATCAAGAAGGGGTTGTTTAAAGCCGCAAAAGACACTATTGGAACCGTTAACGCTAAAAGGACTAGGAAACCATGGATCACGGAAGAGATGATTACAAAGATGGATGAGCGGAGAAAATGGAAGAATATGAATACAGAATTAGGCAAAATGAAGTACAAAGAACTAAACAATAAATTGAGGCGGGCAACAAATAAGGCAAAAGAAGCATGGTGGAAGACGCAGTGCGAGGATATGGAAAGTCTGCAGAGGAAGGGTGAAATCGGTGCGCTGTATAGCAAAGTTAAATCGTTATCGGGAAGTAAGAAAGGTAGAGCTATGCTAACAGTTAGACATAAGGCGGGTTTGGTAATAGTTGACGCAGGAAAGATCCAAGAGAGATGGAAGGAGTATATAGAAGAACTGTATGGTAAAGAACTTAGACTAACAAAGTTAGACGTTGAAAAAGAATATGACGTAAAGGAAGACAGCTTAGGTCCAGGAATACTAGACAATGAGATAGAAAGGGCATTAAGAGAGATGAAACTAAATAAGGCCGTGGGGGTGGATAAAATTCCCGCGGAACTTTTAAAATGCTTAGGAAAGTGTGGGAGGAAGAGGCTATATGGGCTGATCCGTAGTATTTATGAGGAAGGAATCTGGCCGGAAGACTTTGTGAGATCAGTTTTAGTTCCTATTCCGAAAAAGGTAAAGGCTACATCATGTGAGGACTACAGGACGATAAGTTTGATATCCCACGCGGCTAAAGTTGTTCTCAGGATCATAAACAAAAGGATAGAGAGTAGGGCAAATGATTACTTAGGGGATGATCAGTTTGGGTTTCGGAAGGGGATAGGTACGCGTGATGCCATTGCAGTAATGAGATTATGAATCGAGAGGCGTATAGAACACAACCAGGAGGTATTTGCCTGTTTTGTAGATTTCGAAAAAGCGTTCGATCGAGTGAATTGGGAAAAACTAATGAGTATATTGCAGAAAAAAGGAATAGATTGGAGGGAAAGGAGGCTAATCCGCAACCTGTACATGTCTAAGACTGCTCAGGTGCGAGTGGGGAACGGGGAGTCCGGTTGGGCAGTGTTAGGAAGGGGTGTAAGGCAGGGTTGCCCATTATCACCGTTGCTGTTCAACCTGTATGCAGAGGAAATGATTAAAGAGGCATGGGAAAACTGGAGGTAGGAATGAAAGTGGGCGGGGAATTCGTAAAATCAGTTAGGTTCGCTGATGACCAAGCTTTAGTTTGTCAGTCAGCCAAGGGGCTGCAAGCATTCCTGAGTGAATTGGAAATTCAGTGCGACAGGTATGGGATGACAATCAATATTAATAAAACAAAGGTTATGCGATTCTCTAGAAAGAAAAAGGCTAAGCTTAACATCAAAATAGGAGAGCAGGTAGAACAGTTTACGTATCTCGGTAGTGTTTTGGACGAACACGGTCAATGTAGTAGGGACGTAAGGAGAAGAATTGCGCTAGGCAAAGAGGCTTTCAGAAGGAGGAGTGAGTTGATGACAGGGACGTTGAGTAAGGATATTAAGAAAAGACTCGTAATAACTTTGGTATAGAAAGTAGTTATGTGCGGCGCGGAAACGTGGTCATTAAAGCAGGAGGATAGACGTAGATTGGAGGCTTTTGAAATGGGGGGTGTGGAGAAGAATATAGAAGGTGAAATGGACAGAGAAGAAAACAAATAAGGAAGTACTTGGTATATAATAAATGTGAAACTCCAATAGCCGTAAACAGTTTACCTTTCTAAACAAAGTAAAAATGAAATTAGTTGGCTAGCGCCACAAGTCAAGAAGGGGTAAAAGGTAAAAAAGAGGGTACATATTCACCTTTCTTATCCTCTCCTTTTTTACCTTTTACCCCTTTTACCTACCTCATTATCCTTTTTTACCTTTTACCCCTTCTTGACTTGTGGCGCTAGCCAACTAATTTCATTTTTACTTTGTTTAGAAAGGTAAACTGTTTACGGCTATTGGAGTTTCACATTTATTATATATTACTAGCCGTAAGAGCTCATTTCTATCAATAGTACTTGGTATGGTGGGCGAGGACAGGGGTTTGTTGGGAGAAATCCTGTGGAGGCAGGTAAAGTGGATGAAGGGGGTATTGACTGGCAGTGGGATGTTGAAGACTGTGATAGAGGGTAGAATGTTGGGCAAAAGAGGAAAGGGAAGGAACAGGATAGGGATGTTGGACGGGATGAAGGGAGGAAGAAAGTACTCAGAGATGAAGAGGGACCTGATATAGAGTAGGATGATGGTTTTTTTGTGTTTTGTTAGGAGTAAGAAAATATTTGTTTGGTAGTTGTGTCCATCCAAAAACCTACCTTAACCGGTAGATTACCTTTAAAAAAAAAATATGTATATATAACACTTTTTTGAAAGTCTCACGGATGTGAATATTAATGAATGTGAATTTAGTACTAGTGGACAAAGACAAAAACACACAAAAAATAGAAGTAACTCTCTAGTTTTCGAATTTTCGGTGGTCCAAGCCACCTTTCTCAAGGAGGAAATGGGCTTCATTGATACATATATACATATATCTGTGTAAATATATGCATATATATATATATATATGCCATTGCAGCAGTGAGATTATTAATCGAGAGGAATATAGGATGCCTTAAGGAAGTATTACTTGCCTGTTAGAGGCTATTGTAGATATGTGGGTGTGGGGAAGAATGGAGAAGAAGAAATGGACTGAGAAGAAAACAAATGAGGAAGTACTTGGTACGGTGGGCGAGGAGAGATATTTGTTGGGAGATACCTTATGGAGGCAGGAATACCCATAGATAATATCGCCCATTTAATTACTCTTGCCAACGTAGTCCAAATATTGTATCAATTCTTTCATTCAAATCGCCATAATAACAGTATCGAAATATCGGCTGGCATCGAGATAGCGGCTCGTGAATTATTATCATTATTCTAATGAATTCTCTTCTATGTAGATTGATAAATCGGTAATATAGTCCATATTATTTACACAGAGCATATTACCACAAAGGTCCATCCTGTGTATCGATTATTTCTTGCATATCGAAAATTACAGATCGGCTATTGACATATTTATTTTATTTACACAATTACGTTGCAATTAGGCAAATTTCCTGGTGGCAACGGTCAGGTAAGGTCAAAGATAACTCTTACACCGAAATTACATACGAATACGAGCTCTACCGATTTCACCCTTCCTCTGCAGACTTTCCATATCCTCGCACTGCGTCTTCCACCATGCTTCTTTTGCTTTATTTGTTGCCCGCCTCAATTTATTGTTCAATTCTTTGTACTTCATTCTGCCTAATTCTGTATTCATATTCTTCCATTTTCTCCGTTCATCCATCTTTGTAATCATCTCATCCGTGATCCATGGTTTCCTAGTCCTTTTAGCGTTAACGGTTCCAATAGTGTCTTTTGCGGCTTTAAACAACCCCTTCTTGATCATTTCCCATTTTTGTTCGATAGTACTAAGCCCTTTACCATCCTCCATGATTTTCTCTACCGCTTGTTTGTATTCCTTCCTTTTCAACCCATTTAACGCTTCTACATTCCATTTTCTAACTCGCCGCCCCTGCCTTATCTTTTTGAAACGTACGCTACATTTCATAACAACTAAATTGTGGTCAGAGTCCGCATCCGCTCCCGGGAAGCTGTGGGAATTTATCACACTGATCCTAAACCTGTGTCTAACCAGGATATAATCTAGCTGATATCTTCCTGAGTCACCTGGCATTTTCCATGTATACCTGCGTCTTTTGTGGTGTCTAAACCAAGTGTTGGTGATGACTAACCTTGTCTCCTGCAGAATTCAACTGCTTTCTCCCCGCGGTCATGCCTCGTGCCTAAACCGTAGTCCCCCACCTCATCACCGTCTCTTCCTTCACCTACCGTTGCATCCCAATCCCCCATCACTATCAAATGTTTCCCTGCAGGAACACACGCGATTATGTCCTCTAACTGATCGTATATCCTATCGACCTCTTCTTCCTTATGGTTGCTCGGTGGCATGTATACCTGAATAATAACTAAGTTCGTCGGTTCTGCTTTTATCTCCACTAGTAGTATTCTATCTGTTACCTGCTCTATGTTGACTACGCTTCTCCCTACCTCTTCATTTAATGCAATGGCAACCCCTCGTTGGCTCTCGTCCCCGCCGCTGTATATTATTCTATACTTATCACTCCAGTAATCCCCGGTATCTTTCCATCTCACCTCGCATAGACCTAAAATATCTATATTTCCCCTTTCCATCTCTCGCTTAATATTCTCCAATTTCCCTGTCCTCATCATTGTCCTACCATTCCAAGTTCCTATTCTAACTAATGTGGTCTTCTTCTTCTGCGTCTTCTGTCCTGATACTGTCAATTTTCCCTTGCAAGGGTTTCGTGGGATGACGACCGCGGAAGCCTTGCCTCCCCCGCTGCCGGGCACGACACACGGCCGATTGGGCCGAGCCCCGTGGTTGCCAGGACTCAAAATATCTCTATTGTCCATCATATTTTTTCTAGGGAATGATAATTGAGGTGGTTTCCCGTTGCCTTCCTCAACAGTGTTTTTAACGTGACACCATCACTTACTGGCCGCCCCACTGGGGTCAGACGCCATTGCAGCCGCCTCACTGAGGAACAGACGCTGCGTGGACTACCTTTCGTCTGGCTCCTAACCTTCGACCTATCTGGCATGGGTGACCCTACCAGGAGCAATAATTATTACTCCCGCCAGCACAGCTCAAGGGGTCATCGGAACGCACAAGCCCTTCCACCACGTCAAGGTTGTAGTCCGGGGAGGGATATATATATATATATATATATAACTAGAGCAGGTAGAACATTTTACGTGCCTCAGAAGTGTTTTGGACCAACACGGTCAAAGTGGTAGGGACGTAAGGAGAAGAATTGCGCTAGGCAAAGAGGCTTTCACAAGGAGGAGTGAGTTGATGAGAGGGACGTTGAGTAAGGATATTAAGAAAAGACTCGTAAAAACTTTGATATGGAGCGTAGCTATGCACGGCGCGGAAACGTGGTCATTGAAGCAGGAGGATAGACGTAGATTGGAGGCTTTTGAAATGCGGGTGTGGAGAAGGATGGAGAAGGTGAAATGGACAGAGAAGAAAACCAATGAGGAAGTACTTGGTATGGTGGGCGAAGAGAGGGGTTTGTTGGGAGCAATCCTATGGAGGCAGGAAAAGTGGCTGAAGGGGGTATTGACCGGCAGTGGGATGTTGAAGACTGTAATTGAGGGGAGAATGTTAGGCAAACGAGGAAAGGGAAAGAACAGGATAGGGATGTTGGACGGGATGAAGGGGGGAAGAAAGTACTCAGAGATGAAGAGGGGGGACCTGATATAGAGTAGGATGTTGTGTTTTCTAGGGGTCACAAATTATTTAATTAGTAATTATGTCCATCCAAAAACCTACCTTAACCGGTAGATTACCTAATAAAATCGAGAATAAAAAATCGATTCAAAATATACTTTACACTCTTAATGAGAGGGCTTATATAAATAATTATGACGACACAAACAGTGTAAATATTATGATTGGTTTTAATGGTTCATTCAGGCAGAGATTGAGATACTACCGAGTTCTATAGAATGTCAGTAAATAACCACTGTGGGTTACTTATGGATATTGCGGACCTTATTGCCGATACTATCGATTTATTCTTACTTAATTGCCACATCGGGGAATTGTTATTGTCTCAAAGTTTAAATGGGATATCGATGTTGTGAAATTAATATTGCAAAATCCTTACCCAAGCACTAGTTTTACACTAGTCTGGTTCTATTAGGGATCGCTCCTCGCCCTGGTCGAATTAAATCGAATCGATGCCAACAATATAAAATTGTATATTTATCATATTAAATTACATTAAACAGATGCCCAGCGTAGATATGCATAAACGAGATTAGTAAGTAATAAGCCCACCGCAATTACCACATTTTACTTCGGCTCGGAGTTATCCATATTTAAATTAAATGTTTCGAAATTCGACCGCCTTGGCGCCAATAGCGAATATATATGTGCGATGTGCCCCGAAAAAAACTTTTCCGTAAAGTAATAATAATAATGATGGCAACCCTTGCAAACAAGGTGACGCGTTAGTTAACCGTTTATTTAAAAACATAATTCACAGAGTTACCCTAACGTAATGACCACACACCGATGGCCGTGCGTCACGTGACACCGGGGCCGTTCTGCCGTGAAACCCCCTCAAACCTACGAACAAATCTTCATTGTCCGAAACGGAGTCGATGCGGCCGTCGTTTCGCTCTTGTTTCCATTTTTTTGCTTCCGTAAAATGCTCCACAGCAACAAAGGCGCTAGGGTCGTAGATGCGATCTCTTCCTTATCATCTCTCTCTCTCAGAATGTTCCATGGAATGTGGCAATATTAGGTGTAGCACAGTTGTTTTGTTTTGAGCGGGCGCCCGGCGACGATGTTCATTTGTCACGCCGAGAGGTTAATCCGCTAAAGAAAGAGGGAGTTGGGGTGGGGGCAGGGGGGAGGGGGAGGAGGGGTGGAGGGGGGGTGGGTGGGGGAGAGGGGGGTAAAGAAAAATCAATCGCTCCCTACCCCCCACCCCATAGCAGCATAAGTATTACTCGCGACCATGGATAGCGGCACTCATTCTGTCCACGAGATTTGGAACATTAATAAATATCTGAGTCCGACGGCGGCCATTTTCAAACAAATTCAATGCCATGTTTAAACAAACGAATATCCACAAAGCCGCACGAAATTCGTAGTTTACACGCGGTCGACCCCCGCCCGGGATCGGAAAACAACAATGGGACGTCGCTGCATAGTTGGACATCACGGTCGACGAACCGATCCCTATCGACAAGAAAAGCAATGTCTCCACCCCGGAGTCAAACAAAACACGCTGGGTAACTGAACGGAAAGAGCACATCTATCTAACGATTTTTTTACCCTTCCGCTACTGATGTTTCCCTCGGGCGAATAATGAATGGGAAGGGATGTGAGGCGACGTGTTTATCAGGCACGGCGAATGGCGAACGTGGGCGAAAGGAACATCTCACACACGCGCGTTCATAATGTCACTATGGTTTATTCTGCAATCTTCTAAGGTTGGTCATCCTGATGAGTAGAATCAATCGTCCCACATCGTAGCAACAAAACGGGAAGCACCCCGGAAAGAGATAGATTGACAGAGAGAGAGATTGGGACGACATCTGGCGGGATGTTTTTCATTCGATGGACCAAAACAACATTTATTATTCGGCTCCTCTTCACTATTTTTCCATCGTGTGTTTTCTTCGTTGAGTGGGGCAGAAAAGGGGGGAGGGGGAGGGGGTGGGGGAGGAGGCGGTTAGTGGCACTGCGGAGAAGAGGATCCGTGCTTTACCGCCGACGCTGTCAGCGCCCTCACGCGTCCGCAGCGAGAAGTGAGTGGGGAAGGGGGAAAAACAATAGCGCATCGTCACCTACGTTACTCTCGTGAACAGGATTGAAAAGGGGTTCTTTTGTCCCTTCGTGAGGAGAGACATGTAAATCTACACACAAACGCGGGCACAAACACGAGCAGACTACGTAAATCGCGTAGATGTAAACTAAGACTTGTATTAATTCTACGCAAAACTCAGTCACCGCGTGCAATTATGCAATTTTCAAGAGTTTTTCGTATTTAAATAGAGCACCATTGTGAACAAATACAAAAACACTACCTTTAATATCGCCAATGAAATTGGCTTTTCCCATAAACTGCAAATCAAACCAAAAAGGTCGAAGTAAATCGGTCCCACAAGGCGCTTTATGAATGTCACTCATAGAATTGGTCATAACGGATTCCCTGCATGTCAAAAAGATAAGATTATCGATGGATATTGATGGGACGGGTTTAAAGTCCAAAAACAGTGAATTATACAAGCGAACAATTGCTGACAACATGATTGCGTTTGCGGCTGCATTAATGGGAAAAAGTTTGATGAAAAAAATTTGTCGAGAGGACGTGATCAATAGCTTTTTTCCGAAAAAAATCTAATGATTTCTGAAAAAAAAAATTGAGACAAAAATTGACGTAAAAAAATAAATTTCTCCCTAATCTTAGCGTTCGTAAATGAATTCAACCCCCAAAACCAACCCCCCCCTCCCAAATTAGTGATTCAGTTAATATTTTTTAATTTCATATTTCAATTTCTTTAAGAAGGTTAAGATATAAATAGTGCCACAAAGGGGACACTCGCAACAGAACCTCTGCCATTAAATCACAGTTTACTTGGTCTTATTTCTAACGTTTCTAACGCACCGTCCGTACACATTTTAAAATCAGTCAAAAAACCACTTGACTTCGGATGAATTAAAGCAAAATAACATCACGAATAGATGCATCATTTAAGGCAGGAAGAAGCTCTTTGTGAGGCTACTTACATGGCCCTGCGTATCGACTCCCTACCGGAGTCCGCATCGATTGACCCCGAAGACGCCGCCGTCGAGATGAGGTTGAGGAGGAACATGGTGAGCAAAACGTGTGATAGGAAGACGACCGTCGATAGGACGGGGGACGAGGACCTGGGTCCGCCCGGCTTCTGAGGCTCCTCCTCCCGGGGCGGGTCCGTCGCCTCGTCGGCGGTTATCCGCGGGAGATGCGACCCATCCGTCCGGGCGAGGTCGGGCGGTTCGGCCGGGCGTGTGTCTTCCTCCATCCTCGCGGTCGCCGACGACAAACACGAGAGTCGCTCTCTTTCCAAGATGGGGTGCGCTTTGGTGCGGATTGCTGCCGCGACCCCAGGGAATCGACGAGGGCAAACAGTCTCTCAGGCCCGAGACGCGGGCCAGACACCGGGCATCACGACCAACGTGGAGCGACCACCATCGGGGCAGGTCACGGGGTAAGAGGGCAGGGATGGAGTTCACCGCGTTCGTTGGTTGACGCGAGATGGTCGTGGCCTTCGCCCACCCGAGTCTCGCTGGAGTCTCTCTCACCCTTCTCTCTCGCGGAAGCTGGTGACTATTGCCCGCGGGCGCGCATGCGTCCTCGCCCACCCCCCAACCCCGCCTAGGGTGCTGGCCTCTGTTGGTAGGCGGGAGAAACCTCTCCCTCTTACTCTTTTAACCTCCTCCTCGCTTTTATAGCTCCCTCCCTCTACTTTCTCTCCTCTCTCCAACCCATTTCTCTCGCTCTCTGTCGAGGCTCCTTTATCCCTGCACAACAGAACCAACCTCTCCCTCTCCTACCCTACTCCTCCCTCTTTTCGTTTGTATGCGTGTGTATACTAATATATATAAGTATATATATTTTTCTACACATATAAATATATATATATAATAAACATATATATTTATGTATTTATTTATTTATATTGGGACGGCACAATAGAACACAAATAAAATAGTAACACTTAATAGGACACTCACACGGTAAATTGTTTAACCTCTCGGCCTTCTCCGAGGCCTTCTACAAGTACTCGAAGTACTATATAAATATATATATATATACAAACACACACACACACTATATATATATATATATATATATATACAAACACACACACACACACACTATATATATATATATATATATATATATATATATATATATATATATATATATATATATATATATATATATATATATATATATATATATATAGCCCCGAGAACGCCATTCTGGAGACGACAGCCGAGCTGTCGAAACGTCAAATAACAAATTGTGAGTGTCCTTTCTTTGTGTCTCTATATTATCTACATCTGTGTTTTTATATATTTGTGCGGCGCCGAAGAGCGTTCCATTTCGAAGATATTTATATATATATATATATATATATATATATATATATATATATATATATATATATATACACACCATAAACACAGTAATCAACCCGAAGGCCGCTTTGGTAGGTGATGACAGAGTTCACCCAGTTCTAAGCCCGACGGCGTGTGAAATTCACACGTCAGGGAAGGGGGGCCAGTTCCTTTCCCTTTGCCGGTTATGGTTTCCCAGGGAGATCTGGTACCCGAAAAATCACATAGCTTGGGTGGAGCTGTAGGTGCCCAGGGTGCCTTGCCCGGAAATTGAACCCGCGCCCCTCCTGTCAGCAGTCCAACGCTCTACCTCCTGGACTACCGCGACTTATATATATACATACATACATATATATATATATATATATATATATATATATATATATATATATATATATATATATAAATGCATACGTACCTATATAAATGCATACGTATGCTATCGTACCCTCAACATTAAAATGTTGGGAGTGGGCACGGGGGTGGTGCAGGGGTGGGTTTTGTGTGTGCGTGGGGTTGGGGGGGTGCACGTTGTATTTTCCCACCCGGAAAGGGCCCCTCCGCCGCTGCTGGGGCTCATGAGAGGGCGCAGGAGGTCGAGGCTCGCTTCCCTCCCGTCAATCGATTGCTCCATATCGCCTGCGCAATGGGGTTCGCCCCTACCCTTCCCCCTCTTCCCCCTTCACACCCCTAATCCCCCCTTCCCCCTACTCCGTCCTCACCCCCCATGTCCGTAAACCTGAGATCCCACCCTGAGGGGAAAAACCCACGCGCTTCAGCGTTTAGGGAACAGATGTGGCCGTTATTTCTTCTAAAATTAGTTATCCTTACATTAGTTCACTTGGCAACGAACTTGCTGAACACTTACGGGCAGACGTTTCAATTTTGCGATACTCCGGACAATCGCGTGTCGTTCGTCATTTTTTTACCTCACCTCTCCTTCGTTGTTTCGACTGTTCCAGTTTTGGATGTTCAAAATATATCGAAATCATTGATGGATAGAAATCGATACATCGGTCGAGATGATTCGATAATTTTAATCTCTTTTCCGTTCGATTCGAAAGGCTGGTTTTTATGATTTCGGCACTTTATAAAATAGATCACCTACCCGCATGAAATTTGTTTATGAATTATTTCCTCCACCCTCTGGTGATTTTATCTATTTTATTATAAGATTACATTTAAGTAAAAATGAAACTACATGTGACCATTACTCTTTAGATTATTACAATATATCGCTGCATTTTTTACCATACACACTAGTTGTATTGCAATCCAAATCATAGTTAATAGGAGCGATAAACACTTTTCCTTTTGCGAGGAAACGCGTCTTTTTGCCTCGATCGATAGTTAAACGAGTACAAAATTATGCATTCCGACGTGGACATCATACCATATTATTTTTCGTGTCTTCAACCCTAATCAAGCCCTGTTCGCTATCCCTCTGATGGCTACAAATCCCTGTCATTTTATTTTTGGTACTTGAAATACGTACTATCGTACTAAATCAATCGTCGAAACCATATTTCCGACAAATGTTGGTTATAAAGGCTATGTTTGATGCGATAATTATCGAATAAATATTCACTCATCAGTTTCGATTCTAGGGAAAAAGGACCTGGTATCAATTGATCTATTTTATTTGGGAGCAATAGATACAATAATTATCTAATAGGCAATAAAGTCTAGGAATTAACATAGCTTTAATAAGAAATATTGGGAAAATTGACTGAAAAATATATTTTATTCAAGTATTGAAACAATGTCTCTCAAAAATCCTTTAAAGTAGTTCTTCTTTTGTGACCGTCGACACACACTTTTGCCCTTGCGACTTTTCAACGATTCGAAAACTCCCTTTTAGGCGGAAGGCCCTTAAAGGGTACAAGCCCCTTCGAGGGCACTTAGAGTCGTGTCCTTTGAGGCAGGATTCCACTTTTATAAGGAATAATAGTCTGTTGGTGTCATGTGCCGGGACTGTGAGGGGGTTGGGGAATCGTCGCAATGTCGTTGCAGTATAGTCTTCAAATGACGGAGGCTGGGATGTTGCGGTTGCTTAAGTACTCGCTTCCAACCTCAGAGGGTCCGGGTTCGAATCCCGGCGGCGGCGGATATTTTTCAGAGGTATCTCGATCCCTACTTGAGGTGCTTTGTGGAGGGCGCTTTGAGTGAGTACGCCGTCCGTCGGATAGGACGTTAAGTTGTGGACCCCTTGGCGCCTTTCCTTAAGAAAAGGCTAATGTTTCTCTCCACCCTTCATCGTTTTCCGTCCATCATGGTACTTATGACCTCAGCTATCCCCTGCGGGAGGCGACCGACAGCTTCTAGCGCAGATTTTAAGCATCGCCAAATTTTCAGTGATTTAATTGGTGTGTGCACTGTCACTGTCCTATATCAATGCCAATGATACGTTCTGTGATCATCTCATCATGTCTCCGATCACGCGCACACTTAACAACCGACGATCTGGTTTCAGCACTTCACACGCAATGCACGTCAAGAAATACTTATTTCCGATACTTTTGTACACAAATCTGGTGTATCAGCACATTTAGCCAATCCTCAGTTCTGTTCCGTTCTAATTATTATTCTACCATTTAAGGTTTGGTTTCGATTGGACACAAATTAATGTCAATTGCGCAAGATTGCCCAGTTCCATTGCCCTCTCCTTAGGAGGGTGTTCACTCAAGGAACCAGTGTTTCAAGTTCAAGTACAGGTATGCTTTCTAAGGCATGCCATTGGTTTGCCATGAGTGTTTTTGTCCCACCGTTCAAGGAAGTTTTCGAATGGACAGTCAAACGATTAACTTGTCTCCCCGATTGCAATGCAAACTGACATACGACACTACAACAAACCTTTCTTCAATTCCAAATGCACTATTCTTCTTCCTCCATTCAAACAGTCCCAAATCTAGACCCTGTACCCTGAACCTTTTTTCCCTGGTTCGTTTAATAACTATCCCCTCTCTGGAGCACATTCTTCCTCAGCATCCCATCGCCAATCAGAACGCTCTGAATCCATTTCCATTCTCCCGCCCCCTCTCGAAAAAACCTCACTCCTCCCCTCTCACCATGCCTAAACACGTCTTCATTTGTTTTCCTTTCTCTCCACTTCACCTTTTCCTTTCTTGCCGCAATACCCCACAAGCAGGGCGCGGGGGCGTGTGGCGGGGGGTGTTAGGTCTGCAGCCATGCATGCAAAATCCCACTCATGTCACCTCTTCACAAATATTAATTTGACCATGCACTTGAAAAATGTAAAATACACGAAAGAAATTACCTACATGGGAAGGCCCAGAGGTATCCGGCCTGACGTAGAGCTGGCGACAGTTGTTTTGAAACATTTCACTGTATAAGAAAGTACAAAATCTAGAAAGTATATGTTTCAAGTTTGAAGGCATCACGTTGTTTAGTATTTGTTTGGCAGCCATCGATAGTCTCTATTTTCAGTAAAATTTGTGAAAATGGAGAAGAGGGTTGTAGCTATGTGATGCATTGCTTTCATTTGAAGGCTTCAGTCCAACCAATATAAAAGCTGAACTGGATTCTATTCTGGGTAAGTTTTGGCCGACCAAATGAGGTGATGACTCCATAAACATTTAAGAATATCCACAAGGAGACACTGAATGATCGTAGACTGAAAGTGCGCGAGCTAGTAAACATAGTAGGCTTTTCAAATAGTGCGGTGCATCACATATTGACTGAAAACTTGTGACATGAGAAAGCGGTGTGGTGGATGGGTGCCGCGTTTGCTCACACTCGAGAGCAAGACCAGTGCCATGGAGATGTTTCCATTGAGTGTTTACCAAAGTTTCACAGCAACAAAGCAGAATTTTTGCACCGTTTCATAAGCATGGATGAGATATTGGTCCATCACTTCACACCATTAAGACAAAAGAACAATCTAAGCAATGGACTCAAAAGGGAGAACCGTCTACGAAGAAGGCGAAGACCGTTTCGTCTGCAGGCAAGGTCATGGCGTCAGTTTTTTGGGATGCGCGTGGGATAATTTTCATTGACTATCTTGAAAAAGGAAAAACTGTCAATAGTGGGTATTATGCGAACGCGTTGCAACGTTTGAGGGAAGAAATCAAGCAAAAGAGGCCACATTTGACTAAGAAGAAAGTGTTCTTTCATTAAGACAGTGCACCAGCTCTCAAATCCGTTATTGAAATGGCCAATATTCATGAATTGGAAAGGTTGAATTGCTACCTAATTCACCCCATTCTCCAGATTTAGCCCCCTTGGATTATTTTCTGTTCACAAACTTAAAAAAATGGCTCGGTGGTCAACGATTTTCCAACCGTAAAGAAGTTAATTCGGCCAGTGAATGGCTATTTTGAGGAGCTAGACAGATCTTATTATAAAAAGGGTATCGAACTTATTGAACATTGCTGGGAAAAGCATATAGAGCTGAGAATTGATTATGTTGAAAAGTAAATACATTTTATTCCAAAATATTTGTGTTTTCATTTTTATTGGGCTGGATACTTCTGGGACCACCCTCGTATAGCGCGTCTTCGCGTGAAACATTCTTCTTCAACAAATGCATCGAAACATATTTATTCAAAATCAACCCTAGTTCACATGTCTCGCGCCAGTTCTGGATTGCATTGAAGTCGTCAGCTAATGATGTGTCTATCTCCATGACTGGATATTTCCCAATTTATCACTGCGTTGTCAGCAAATTGTCGAAGTTTACTGGAAACCAAAGATCGGACGTCATGAAAATTCTCACCCACGTCTGCATCTCTAAAAAAACCTCCAATCTACGCCTATCATTTTACTTCGACGGCCATATTTCCGCCCCCTACAAAACCGCGTTCAATATCAAAGTCGTAATCAGCAATTTATTAAACATCCTTTTCTCAACGACCCTGTCGTCAGTTCCCTAACAGTCACTCTCCCCTCCCTATCACAGTAGTCTTCAGCGTTCTATTGGCAGTCAAAATACCGTGAATCCGCATTCATTCTTCAGCCACCTTTTGACATTTTCACCGGCCAACCCCTCTCTCCTCCCCTTTCACCATGCCATCCTCGTTTGACCTCCTTCCTGAAATGAAAATGAGATTTGCGACGAAAACGCCTGCCCAATTAATAGTAAACGCATTCAGTTATGTGATACAAAATGAACCAACTCAGACATACGAGCTCGTAAGATATTTATTTAAGAATTTATCGTTGCAATTAGGCAATTATCCTAGTGGCAAAGGTCAATTCTGGTCAGCTGTCACTCTTACAACATAAGTACTTAAAATGCCTTCCGTGTCACATACTTCCGTGACACGTACTTAGACTTCCCATCTAAGATCCCTAGTTAAATAATCGTCTAAATATTTGCAATGAAAGCTACACGGGATTATTTATTTAAAGAGGGTGTAAATACCCTTTTCAGTATTCTTTTTTTTTGACAAAGTTACATGCTTACTCTTACTTACATTAATGTTCATAATATTATTGTAAACCGGTCACCAAGGCGATTGATTACATTTTGTAGCACTACGCGGTCATTTACATGATCTAGCCGTCTGTATATAATGCAATCATCAGCAAAGAGTCTTATTTGGGAATTTAAATTATTTAGTACATCGTTGACGTAAATTAGGAAGAGTAATGACCCTAGAACACTGCCTTGTGGAACTATAATAAAAAATATGCTTAAATATCAATTACTCATGTTCTCCTGAGATTATAGTTAAATAATTGTTCACGTCTACAAATATATATGATTATTCTAAATTGTAAGCACAGTCAAGCGTCTTTCAGACGTCTTTTGTTATTTCCAAAGTTTCGTATATAGCATTTAGCATTTATGACTTCGTGGATGAGCGTACGCAAATTGCCCATCTCTTATCTCGTTAACCGCCGTGTTCTCGCGAGAAGGAAGGCACCAAGTGACCCGGTTCCACCCCAAAACTGTCTCGTTGACATCGATAAGGTCAATCGTCCGCCCTGGTCCCATCTTTGGCACACGCCATCGCGACGATCGGGACTGTGCTTCGACACCGCGGTTAGCGCCGAACGAATGTGGAAAGGCGCCGGGGGTATGATAATTTCGAATTTATCGCTAAGTAGGAAAGGGGGAGGGATCTTGTTTGGTTCGGTGGATAGCGTACTATTGGCTTTTCACCCTTAGCAGATGACCCGGGTTCGAATCCCAGTCAAAGAATTTTTGCAGTTCTTGCATCCCCTCTCCCTGCTTGTGTGGAATGCAAATGGAGAGAGAGGGAGCCCCAAGTTCAGTAGGCCGTATGTGGATTGGGACGTTTGTCCCATTGGCGCCGTATTCAATAGATATGGACAATGTCTCAATTCTGAGTTTCTCTCATCACCCGTTTTATCCCCATTACTTTAAATTCTATCAGTGTTCATAAATATTCAGTGCAGCATAACCCTGATGAACGATTTTTTCAGGAATGATTAAAAACAGAGCTCTTGAAACGTACTCTTCGCTTGATCCTCCCATGAAGTTGGCGCTGGTGACCTGGGCTCCTAATAACCACTTTCAATTAGGATCAAACACTGTTATTAGGATGTATGCCAGACGTAGGGAAAAGCTACCATTAATATTGATTGAACTATCAAGATTATTTTACACTTGAGAGACGAGTGTATTTAAGAAAATGTATCGTATTTTGACTTCAGTTCTAAATGAGGATGATACATCAATCGAAAAGTTTTACAACCTTGAAAAGGATTTGATTAGTTAAATTTCTATTTATAAATTCAAAGCTTGCTGTTGAACACATGATATTTTATCATTTAGAACTATATATATATATAAATAACATAGTAATCAACCCGAAGGTCGGTTTGGTAGGTGATGGCAGATTTCACCCAGTACTAAGCCCGGCAGGGTGTGAAATGCACACATCAGGGTAGGGGGCCAGATCCTTTCCCTGTGTCGGTTATGGTTTCCCATGAAGATCTGGTACCCGAAAAATCACATAGATTGGGTGGAGCTGCAGGTGCCCAGAGACTTGCTCGGGAATCGAACCTGGGACCATCCGGAAGGTAGTCGAACGCTCTACCCCCTGGACTACCGCGACATATATATATATATATATATATATATATATATATATATATATATATATATATATATTTGAGAGATAGAGAGATAGAGATAGAGACAGAGACTCTCTATCTCTCTCTAATATATATATATATATATATATATATATATATATATATATATATATATATATATATATATATATATATATAACGATTGTACGGAAAAACTCACACGAGCGGCACAATAATGGGCTGACACAATATAACACAAAGAGAATAGAATAGCAACATTTGAAAGGACACTCACACGGTAAATTGTTCGAGCTTTCGGCCCTCTCAGAGGCCTTCTTCAAGAGAGACTGAAAATTTGCTATTGCTGAGGAGAGGGGAAAGAGGTATGGGCGGCGAGGGGAGGTGTGGAGGGAATGCTGGGAGGGAAATTAAAGATGGCGGTTAAGGGTGGGAATTTTGAAAGAACGGAAAGCTAATATGTAGGCGGATTCACGAGTTCTCACCTCTATGTTGGTGGCTGAATCAGGTAGGGATTCTAGGATGCTTAGAGCAAAACACTGGTCGAATGAAAGGTTGTGGGAATTGGCGTGTGAAGGGATAGGAAGAGAAGAGAGTGAGGCAGAATTGCAGGAGTACCGGTGATTATTCATTCGGATGGATAAGGGGGCAATGCATTCGCCTATGTAAAAGGAAGTGCAATGTTTGCATGACAAAAGATAAATAATATTTTTTGAGAGGCAATTAGCGTGGGAACGAGGTGAGGGGGCAATGAGGGGATGTAGGGAGAGGGGAGTAGGCATAATAAGAGGACAGGTTTTACATCGGGGGCGGTTGCAAGTTGGGGAAATATTAGGAAATTTGTCATGGGGGGGCGCCAAAGGGTTGGTGGATCTCAGAAGGTTTTTGAGATTGGCGGGTCGTCTGTATGCGATAGATGGGCATTGGGGTAGTAAGGATGAGTTAGATATATATATATATATATATATATATATATATATATATATATATATATATATATATATATACATACACACACGCATATACCAGGTATGTCCATTAGCGATCCGACCTGCGTTCATATCTCCGCATTGGTGCTATTCTTCGTCATCCGGGGTGTGGCGCATTCTCCGAAGTAGTCCCCATTTGATGATGATGATTTTGTCGTCTAAGTGTAAAATACATGTATTTTTCCACCTATGGGTAAAGTTCCCGTAGTTGGTGGGGTAAAAAACGTTAAGGGTTATATAATATAATGACATCCCATTTGAGGTAATTGCTGTCAATTTTTTTTTCCGCAGCCCTGCTTCTTTTGCTGCCCTCTACCTTCTGTTATCGCGTTCTGCCGAAAATTAAAAACTGGTTTTTAACGTTACATCGTCCATTGAAACGGGACGGGATCTGCCGAACTCGCAAAACCGTCCGCGCAAGTTATTTTTGTGCTAGGTCAACCTAAAACACTTAATCCCCGAATATCATCAGAAATGGATTCATTTTGTTTTTTGCTCATATTTTTCTATCTAAAAAATACTCTCGCCTCTGAAATCAAACCTGGAGAATCGAGGACTTGTTTATGCTGCAAAATAAAGGTGCCAGGATAATTAAAAATCCCCATTATTGGGGCAATTTTTTTCAATTTTCTTCTCATTCAGTGGATCAACTTACCTCCGAGACTCACCCTAGTCCTGATATTTATAAATGTCTGTCCTACCTCAAAGAAACCTCGACACCTTTGAAACCTATGTCTCCAGGGTACATTAGCTTAATACCAGGAAAAAAGCTGACCTAGTGGTGCCACAATGTAGGTAATACACACCAAAGGACTCATTCAACTTATTTAAACTAATGTTTTTTAATATTGGCTAAATGTTTTCACATGTTACACGTTTCCGAGCCGTGATTTGGCGCAATCGAGCTCAAAAATGACATCATTGTTTCTGTCACGTGCCTCTCTATCTTTTTCATCTTAATAACTGCCTGTGCCCCGTTTTCTCCCCTCTACTCGATTTAACATTTATTTCCTCTCTTTACACACCTCGTTTCGAAAGATTGCGCGTCTCTTTAAGGTTCTCTTTTTTCCATTCAACCACGTTTCCGATCCGTTATATGTTTCGGGCCTGTGCAAAATTTTGTTTTAATTTCGTTGTCCCTTTAGTTTTTGGGAACGTTTTTCCTTGTAGGGGACGCGGTAGTGATGATATCCTCATCGTTCTAATTCTTTGTGGTCTGAGATATTTCTCTTCTGGTCGAATTCCCTTCTCGTTTCTTTATCCCCACGTCTTCTTCCTATTACGAGGGATACGGAAGGATTTTCGCTTCCGGTAATTGTGATTCGAGCCATGACGGGAGAGAGAGAGGGAGAGAGAAAGGAGAAGAGGATGACGGAGGAGGAGGCCGGGACTTGCCTCCGAAGACGTTCGTAATTTCGTCACGGAAAGGAAGGAAGTCTTTCCCGTGCGAAGAAAATCTCTTTCATTCCTCCTCTCTTTCTCTCCCTCATCCTCCGCATACATTACTCGACTAATTTCCCCCCGGAGCGAGAAAGGGTCAAGCCCTCTCTTCCTTGCACCCATTACCCGACCTTCTCTCCTCCTACCCCCCCTCCACACAAACACGCACACGAACACGCACGCACCTTACCCTAATTTCGTGTCACCTGCTACCGGACCACACGTATTCCCCATTATTCTTCTCTTACCAACCTGCCTTCGAGGGCAGCATAATCCCCCCTTTCCTCCCCCTTCCGGTCACCTCCCAAACCCTCCCCTTTCCCCACGGCCACTTACGTGCCACGCCCATACCGTAGTAGCTCTCAGCTTCATAAAAAAACCCTCCCATGCCTAAAATCCTGCTTCTCCGTTCTCTCCCCACCCTCGCTTTTTTCCTTTACCCTTCACCGTGCCTGCAACCCACAATCCCACCAGGGTATTGTGTGGCATGATGACATGCAAACACTTTCGATATATTTTTTTCCACTGTCAAACCAATGCTCGACACGAACCGATATATTAGTATAAGGATCGATATGACGTTGTCGATAAGAAGATAAGTATTGTCGATTTAACGTTACGGACACAGAATGTTCATATGACAAAACCACTAATGTGTCGCTAAAAAACATTGGAGTCATTTAGGCACGGTGTAGAGTACAATCGATATGACTAAATAATCGATATGTTAGTTTTATCGAAAAGGTCAATATTATGATATGGGTAAATAAACTGTATGATATTAATGGATGGATAATGTTGATTAGAGAATATATTCGATATGAAAATATAGTCGACGTGAAACTTAGGGCGATATAGTCGATAGGGCACAATGGTCGATATGATATTATGGTCGATACTGTCACTCTTTCGACTCTAGACTCTCATAGACTATATGTCTATGTGAGTCTAGATTATAATGTCGTCGTAATACACTGGATGGTTAAGTCGCTATGGCACTATAAATTATTATGTCGAGTTCACGATACGTGCGCCTGTCATCACACCTACGCTGGAGGGAATTGAAGACAGGGACGTTCGGTAAGGATATCAAGAAAATGCTCAAGAAAACTTTGTTTTATTTTGTAAAAAATTATTTTTAACACAATTTATTGCACAGATTTGCACAAACACAAAAATTCTTCAAATTACTATACTTGGGCCTCTACACATATTTCCCAGGACTCTGCCATGACCGGTACGTGCCCTGGAAGGTATCTTCGGGGACCTCTCGCAAGTTCTTCGTCACTGCTGATTAGATCTCTTCTATGGACGAAAAATGGGTTCCTTTCAGGGCTGCCTCAATCCTAGGGAACAAAAAGAAGTGTGCTGGGGAGATGCTAGGGTTATGGGGGGTTGGACAGCGTTGGCACCTGGCGTTTGGCTAGCGACTGGCGGACTAGTAGCGCGTTGTGGCAAGGCACGGTGTCGTGATGGAATTGCCAGGTGGCGGAGATGTCTTTCCTCTTCCGGATGACCCCTTTCCGGAGTCTTCCCAACACATCCACGTAGCAGGTAGCGTCATTTGTCTGTCCAATTGAGGAACAAACTCCTTATGGACCACTCCTTTACTGTCGAAAAAGGCAAGGAGCATTGTTTTCATTTTTGATTTGCTCATTCTTGCCTTTTTGGGCTTGCGGGACTGATTGGTATGCCTTCCAGAGCTCTTTCGTTTTGTTCCTGGATGGTATTCAAAAACATAGGTTTCATCTATAGTGATGACGTTGTCCAATTAATAATCAGGTTCATTTTCAATACGTTGCAAAAGTTCACTTGAAATTTCCGCTCGGTCGGTCTTTCGTGACGCGGTCGGCGTCCCGTCCACCCTCCACCTACTCCAATTGGTTCGATCAGACTCCGATCATCGATAAGAGTGGCGCGGGATATTCAATCGCATGTCTTTTGGAACGAACCTTATATGTAGGGCGCGGAAACGTGGTCACTGAAGCAGGAGAATAGAAGTAGTTTCGAGGCTTTCGTGAGACGTGGGTGTGGAGGTTGATGGAGAAGGTGAAGGGGAGGGGAAAAGGGAAACAGATGAGGAAGTACTTGGTATGGTGGGCGAAAAGAGGGGTTTGTTGGGGGAAATCCTATGGAGGCAGGAAAAGTGGATGAGGGGCGTATTGATCGGAAGTGGGATATTGAAGACTGTAAAAGAGGGGAGAATATTAGGCAAACGAGGAAAGGGAAGGAATAGGATTGGGATGTTGGACGGGATGAAGGGGGTCAGAGATGAAGAGTGACTTGTTGTAGAGTAGGGTGTTGGGTTGTGTTTTGTTGGGAGACGCAAGGAAATGGTCGCTGCATCACTTAGTATTCCTGTCCATCCAAAACTAACCTTAGCCGGTGGATTTCCTGACTATAAATAATAATATAAATCGGTGACGTAGAAGAATTATCAATTTTGAAGAATTTTTGTTCCGCGTTAAAATCAGTTTCCTAAACACGATTAAATTGGAGCTGTTATACACTTAACCCTTGCCAACCACACAAACATATTTTCAATGAAAATGAAAATCGAGCCTTTTCTATGGCTTACTAACATCGATTATTCTCTGAGGGATATCGATAGGTTGCGATAGAGATCGGTGACATGTGACGCGATTCAACCTCCTATTTGGGTGAGCTGGCATTCAATTCGATATCAATCGACCAGTTAACGTGCGAAATCATTTGAACATAGTACCCCGCATCCCTCAACTACCACAGAGGCCCACCCCTCATTCGAAAATCAATTTAACGAGCATACACGCAAGTTCATGTTATACTTTCAACTAACTTATACATGGACCTAAAAATACATGTATACCTTATGCTTACGCAACGTTAATCTTTTCCTTAATTGTAAATCTAATGCATATAATATTTCTAAAATGACATCGGTTTCTTACTGTTATGATTCCTGATTGTTTTGGGATAGAATGAGTATTTGTAGCTATCTGTGATGGAATCTATCTCCCTTATTTTATATTTGTGGTCTGATCTACCTATAGTATAGTGTGGAGCCATTATAATAATTCCTTTAGTGCCCTCGTTAAACTCGTTTTTTCTGAACCTTCCTTGAAGTCTAAGTATCGCTTGTTCTCTTCGCATCTAAAATGGCTCCCAGCCAAAAATTCCCCATCATGAAACCTGCCATCCTTGTGTTCTCATTATAACACTTTTTAACGAATCTGGTGGATTTTCTTTGGACTTTATCTAATTCTTTTTGCCTAATTTTCGCCCAAGGAATCCAAATACTTGCGGCATATTCCAAATGAGGTCTAACTAGAGCAAAATAACACCTCTCTTTAACTTCCTCAATTATATTTTCCCAGCACATGTTTAATGAAGCCAAATTTCTTTGAAGCGGATCCGCATATTGTCCTGATATGTGAACCCCATGAAAGGCGTGGTGTTAGAACAACCCTCAAATACTTGATTGGCTGTAGTTAACACTGAACCCTCTATTTCGTAGTTTATGTCCTGTTTGCCACTGCCTTTGTTCCGAAATTTCAAAGCTACGCATTTGTCTACACATAGATAAGCATTGATCCCCATTCTTTGCACCAATCCGAGATTGTGTCTAAGTCTCTAGAGAGTAGCTCGCGATCTAGTTGCCTCCTTATATCCCCGTATACCACCGCGTCGACCGCAAATAATCTGAGGCTGCTACTAACGTGTGAGTTTCAGTCATTAATTTATACTAAGAACAATAGCGGCCCTGTTACGCTTCCCTGGGGAAAATGAATCAGCGGTAATGAACGTCATTATAACCGCCATTAAGGAAATATGTGACCGAAACACTATAAGAACAAAAATATCGATATGACAATACATATAGTCGATTTTCTGTGACAAATTCGACGACTGGTCAATACGGTCGACATTTTCACCGAGTCAATAAAGGACTACGTTCGATATTATTTGATATGACGTTATGCACGCATTATTTCAATGCTCGATATCACGACATGGTCATTTTCTTCAACAATATTACATACAGGAAGTGATATGACGATACAGTCGACATTAAATTTTTATATAAATTCAGTGTTATCCTTCTATATTTTGTGTATATATATATATATGCATATATTTACACAGATATATGTTTATATATATATATATATATATATACATATACATATATCAGTTTTGCCCTTCTCTTCCTTGAGACCTTGTATGGTCGAAATGAATTGATATCCACGAAAATTATCCAAATATCGATGCTATATCCTCCGCATCGACATTTTCTCTCACAAAATATGGAAGGTCAGTGCCTATTGGAAAATGATTATCTCCCAGCCCCACTTTGCGCCCTCCCCCCCACCCTCTGTCCACCCCTCCATACTCCATTATCTTCGACACGGGCGCCTCCTTCCTTCCTCGCCTTCTTACCTCACCGCCATCACTCCCGGAACTTCCGCCGGCGCTCGCTAGGGAGGGAGGGAGGGATGGGAGGGGGGGTGCGAGGACTCCCCGGCGACCCCTTTAGGACCCACTCTTCCCTGTGTGTTGTCCTCCATCATCACTTGACCGCCCCCGCTCCCTTTGCTCGCCACCGCACACCCTCGAACCCTCTCCTGCCCCCAACCCCCGTCCCCTCCTGACCCCTTTCTCATCCCCGCCACACCATGCCAAACAGCGAGCCTCTTCCGAAGTGAAGGAGACCTCTCCCGAGCAGACCTTTCAGCCCACCCTTTCCCGCAAGAGCGCCTGAAAGAAACAACAAAAAGAAACGTGCTAATGCACCCACAACACACGCATGCTGTATTCTCCGCGATACTTGTGTCCACTCGCACGCATTCGAGCACGCGTGCACATAATATTTACTAATATACCCATACACGAACGAGGTGTATCAGAAAGGTATCCGACCTGCGATTGTTATTATTTTTTTAGATTTTGAGGGTGTTGGGCCCTACGAATTTTCTTCAAGAGGTCAGACGATCAGCAAAGAATATTACGTTGAAGTACTGAATCGAGTGCGTGATGCCGCTGTGAGAAAAAAACGACCGCGTGTCTCTGGTCAAGCGAGGTGACTGGCTGGCTTCTTCACCACGACACAACGCGCCATCGAACCTTGTGCAGCAATTTATGGCGAAACACGGGAGATTGTACATAGATCTTCGCCAGCCTCCTCCTTTACAGTCCCGACATATTAGCTCCCAGTGACTTTAGAGGATGTTCCCAAAATTGAAAAAAGGCGCTCAAAGGAAAGCGGTTCGTGACGATTAAGAGAAATGCGATACCCGAGCTGAAGGCCATTTCAAAATCTGCGTTCGAGGACTGCTTTAAGATGTGGAAGCACCGCTGGGAGCGTGTGGTTCAAGCGAATGGGCAAAACTACTTCGAAGGATGCCACACGGCCCGGATGACCATGAAGATTGGAACCAATGTGGAGATATGAATGCAGGTCGGATAGTATTTCGGGCGCACATCGGGCCCATCTATGAATGTACTAGATGTCTCAGCAGCGTTTAATCTTGTCCTCGCTTGTATTTCAATTTAAATCGCTATTTCTATAGTGACTTTGCATTCTCACTAATATGATTCTTGTGCGTCCAAGGAATTAACGAGTATCTGTATCTATCCGTACTGGAATCTATTCTCCTTATCTTTTTATCTCTGTGGTATGATGCAATCACAGTATAGTGTGGGGCAATAATAATAATTCCTTAACTGTCATTGTTAAACTCGTTTGTTCTAAGCCTTTCCGAAAGCCTGTTAAGTCTCGCTTGTTCTCTTCACATCTCAACTGGCTCCCTGCCTGATTCCCCCTAAAAGGCCTTGTCCTCTTCTTATACAGCGGATTTTTGGCGAATCGGGAGGATTTTCTCTGAAATCCATCCAATTCCACTATCGAAGATTTCTCCCAAGGATCCAAAATAATTGGCGGCGGATTCTAAATGGTGTCTAACTTACAACAGCTCCAATGCTCTTCTCATTTCACTCAAATTCCACTTGCCACCTTCAGTTCTCATGGAATAATTAATTCTACTCAATTGCATGCACTGACCTCGTGTGCTTTGTTGTCAGAACCCTTTCTTTCCGCATGACCGCATTAGAATGCCATTAAATAATGTAGTGCTCTTAACAGTATTGCTTGACCTACTCTGTCTGTTTTATAAGTTTCCCCTTCCATCCCTCGTCTATCTCTGATGTGGGGGGACCCTCCCGCTACCTCCAGCGTTGGGTCACATTCCCTACCTGTGTCCTTGGAGGAGGAGGCCGTCGTATTGAGCATGTCTATGTGGTAGCGGGATTTCGCCTTCTTATTTATCAAATCCTGGCTTGCACGTTATTGGATAAATTTCTTACGGTACTGCATCCTTAGGTGCCATTATTAGTTGGATGATATTATATGCATTTACATGAGTGTAAAAGGAAAAGATTTTTGCATGAATGTATACGCCACTGTGAGTACAGGTTTGAATGTATGAGTTGGTTTTGGATGTTTTTTTTCTCTTGTACTGGCGGTGACCTAACTCCCCCCGCCACGCGCCCTTTCGGCGGTTTGAGGGGTAATATGAATTTGTAGATGTATTCATATTCACGTTCACTCACACTCATACTAATACTCACTCATATTCACGCTCAAAGTTATATTCACTCTCACTCAGCCACGTTCACTAAAAAACTCACGCATACTCACGGAATCACATTTTAACGCCTCTTATTTTTACTATCGTGAGCAATTATTAATTTGACATTCAGTTCGTTCATCCGCATGTATTCCTGAAACACCTTAATTCAACTATAATCAACCTTAGACTGATATATTATTTTAAACCAACAAGCCGTATTGACATGTGTGGTTAAAAGCCCTCTCTCGCCATAGGGCACAATTTGCTTCCTCGACCCGGGAGAAGGGAAGGACAAGGAAGGAAGGAAATAAGGGGTTCTTTTCCCTCCTTTCATCATTTTTTCACTTCTCCTGACCCCTTTCTTCTTCTCTCCCTAAAGTTTTCCGGGGAAGTTCGGGGTGTCACGTAGCCATGCGCCGCTGCGAAGAAGGCGTTGTGAGTAACTAACTAATAACAGGGGAGGAACCAGGAAGGGTGGAAATGGAGGGTGGGCTCACCTCTTCCCCCACCCCAGGGATTCTTATACCACTCGCCGGGACCCCAGGCCCAGCTACACTCTCCTCACCCCCTACCCCCCCCCCTACTTCATACTTCCGCAAAAACCAGAGCTCTTTAACTTGGGCGAATCCTCGGGAATTATCAGATGTTTTTAATGTGAGGACGCGCGATCATACTTCCGCGCTTCGCTCCTCTTCTTTTTTTTGTAATCGTCGCCGATCTACAACAACGTAATACTCCGCAAGCCGCCACGTGGGCTTGTGACTACGGTCCATACATGCGCACGATTTACGTCTTTATCTACTGAGATATTAGTTCGAACATTCAACTAGAACAATGCACCACGCAAGAAGCTACTAGAAGGTACATGGAAAAAATATTAGGTAATAAGACAATAATGTAATATTGTAGGTAAAATGCGTTAAAATGGATCTAATTAGGACGCATGCAAGATATATATGTATAAATAATTATATAATAAATTGGACAGCAACAAACAATATGAGAACACATAAAAAGAACACTCACACGTTATTTCTTAATAATTTCGACGGAAGTTTTTTTAACTCGGCTTTTATTCTGAGGAAGCGCTAGTTTCCGTCGAAATTATTAAGAAATAACGGGTGAGTGTTCTTTTTATGTGTTCTTATATTGGATGGACACAACTACCAAACAAATATTTTACTACTCCTACAAAACGATAAATTTCCATCATCCTACTATATATCAGACCCCTTTCATCTCTGAGTACTATCTTCCTCCCTTCATCCCGTCCAACATCCCTATCCTGTTCCTTCCCTTTCCTCTTTTGCCCAACATTCTACCCTCTATCAAGGTCTTCAAATCCCACTGCCGGTCAACACCCCCTTTATCCACTTTTCCTGCCTCCATAGGATTGCTCCCAACCAACCCCTCTCTTCGCCCACCATACCAAGTACTTCCTCATTTGTTTTCTCCTCTGTCCATTTCACCTTCTCCATTCTTCTCCACACCCACATTTCAAAAGCCTCCAATCTTCGTCTATCCTCCTGCTTCAATGACTACGTTTCCGCACCGTACATAGCTACGCTCCATATCAAAGTTTTTACGAGTCTTTTCTTAATATCCTTACTCAACGTCCCTCTCATCAACTCACTCCTCCTTCTGAAAGCCTCTTTGCCTAGCGCAATTCTTCTCCTTACGTCCCTACTACTTTGACCGTGTTGGTCCAAAACACTACCGAGGTACGTAAACTGTTCTACCTGCTCTAGTTTTTGCCCTCCTACTTTAATGTTAAGCTTAGCTTTTTCTTTCTAGAAAATCGTATAACCATTGTTTTATTAATATTGATTCTCATCCCATACCTGTCGCACTGAATTTCCAATTCACTCAGCAATGCTTGCAGTCCCTTGGCTGACTGACAAACTAAAGCTTGGTCATCAGCAAACCTAACTGATTTTACGAATTCTCCGCCCACTTTCATTCCTACCTCCAGTTCTTCCCATGCTTCTTTGATCATTACCTCTGCATACAGGTTGAACAGCAACGGTGATAATGGGCAACCCAACCTTACACCCCTTCCTAACACTGCCCATGCTGACTCCCCGTTCCCCACTCGCACCTGAGCAGTCTTAGACATGTACAGGTTGCGGATTAGCCTCCTTTCCCTCCAATCTATTCCTATTTTCTGCAATATACTCATTAGTTTTTCCCAATTCACTCTATCAAACGCTTTTTCAAAATCTACGAAACAGGCAAATACCTCCTGGTCGTGTTCTATATTCCTCTCGATTAATAATCTCATTACTGCAATGGCATCACGCGTACCTCTCCCCTTCCTAAACCCAAACTGATCATCCCCTAAGTAATCATTTGCCCTACTCTCTATCCTTTTGTTTATGATCCTGAGAACAACTTTAGCTGTTTGGGATATCAAACTAATTGTCCTGTAGTCCTCACATGACGTGGCCTTTACCTTTTTCGGAATAGGAATTTAAAACTGATCTCACAAAGTCTTCCTGCCAGATTCCTTCCCCATAGATACTACGAATCAGCCCATATAGCCTCTTCCTCCCACATTTTCGTAAGCATTTTAAAAGTTCCACGGGAATGTTATCTACCCCCACGGCCTTATATAGTTTCATCTCCCTTAATGCCCTTTCTATCTCATTGTCTAGTATGCCTGGACCTAAGCTGTCCTCCTCTACGTCATTTTCTTTTTCAATGTCTAACTTTGTTGGTCTGAGTTCTTTACTATACAGTTCTTCTATATACTCCTTCCATCTCTCTTGGATCTTTCCTGCGTCAACTATTACCTTACCCGCCTTATCTCTAACTGTTAGCATAGCTCTTCCTTTCTTACTTCCCGATAACGATTTAACTTTGCTCTACAGCGCACCGATTTCACCCTTCCTCTGCAGACTTTCCATATCCTCGCACTGCGTCTTCCACCATGCTTCTTTTGCCTTATTTGTTGCCCGCCTCAATTTATTGTTTAGTTCTTTGTACTTCATTTTGCCTAATTCTGTATTTACATTCTTCCATTTTCGCCGCTCATCCATCTTTGTAATAATCTCATCCGTGATCCATGGTTTCCTAGTCCTTTTAGCGTTAACGGTTCCAATAGTGTCTTTTTCGGCTTAAGACAACCCTTTCTTGAAACTTTCCCATTTTTCTTCGATAGTACTAAGCCCTTTGCCATCCTCCATGATTTTCTCTACCGCCTGTTTGTATTCCTTCCTTTTAAACACATTTAATGCTTCTACATTTCAGTTTTTAACTCGCCGCCCCTACCTTATCTTTTTGAAACGTACGCTACATTTTATAACAACTAAATTGTGGTCTGAGTCCGCATCCGCTCCCGGGAAGCTGTGGGAATTTATCACACTGTTCCTAAACCTGTGTCTAACCAGGATATAATCTAGCTGATACCTTTATGAGTCACCTGTCATTTTCCATGCATACCTGGTTTGGTGTCTAAACCAAGTGTTGGTGATGACTAACCCCTGTTTCCTGCAGAACTCAACTGCTTTCTCCCCGCGGTCATTCCTCGTGCCTAAACCGTAGTCCCCGACCTCGTCACCATCTCTTCCTTCGCCTACCGTCGCATTACAATCCCCCATCACTATCAAATGTTTCCCTGCAGGAACACACGCCATTATGTCCTCTAACTGATCGTATATCCTATCGACCTCTTCTTCCTTATGGTTGCTCGGTGGCATGTATACCTGAATAATAACTAAGTTCGTCGGTTCTGATTTTATCTCTACTAGTAGTATTCTATCTGTTACCTGCTCTATATTGACTACGCTTCTCCCTACCTCTTCATTTAATACTATGGCAACCACTCCTTGGCTCTCGTCCCCACCGCTGTATATTATTCTATACTTATCACTCCAGTAATCCCCGGTATCTTTCCAGCTAACCTCGCATAGACCTAAAATATCTATATTTCCCCTTTCCATCTCTCGCTTAACATTCTCCAATTTCCCTGTCCTCATCATTGTCCTAACATTCCACGTTCCTATTCTAACTAATTTGGTCTTCTTCTCTTGCGTCTTCTGTCCTGCTGCTGCTGGTTTTCCCTTGCAAGGGTTTCGTTGGATGACGACCGCGGAAGCTTTGCCTCCCCCGCTGCCGGGCACGACACACGGCCGATTGGGCCGAGCCCCGTAGTTGCCAGGACTCAAAATCTCTGTTTTGTCCATCATGTAAATCTTGAGAATGATAATTGAGGTGGTTTCCTGTTGCCTTCTTCAATAGTGTTTTAACGTGACACCATCACTTACTGGCCGCCCCACTGGGGTCAGACGCCATTGCAGCCGCCTCACTGAGGAACAGACGCTGCGTGGACTACCTTTCGGCTGGCTCCTAACCTTCGACCTATCTGGCATAGGTGACCCGATCAGGAGCAATTTTTATTACTCCCGCCAGCACAGCTCTAGGGATCATCGGAACGCACAAGCCCTTCCACCACGTCAAGGTTGTAGTCCGGGGAGGGATATATATATATATATATATATATTAATATGTATATATATATGTATATATATATATATATATATGTATATATATATATATATATCTATATATATAATATCTTCGAAATGGAACGCTCAGAATGAAGACGACAGCCGTGCTGTCGAAACGTAAAATAACAAATTGTGAGTGTCCTTTCTTTGTGTCTCTATATTCTAAAAATCTACATCTGTGTTTTTATATATTTATATATATATATATATATATATATATATATATAGATTAATATGTATATTTAATATTGCAGAAAATTGGAATAGATTGGAGGGACTGGATCCGCAACCTGTGCATGTCTCAGACTAGTGAGGTGCGAATGGGGAACGGAAAGTTCGGATGGGCAGAATTAGGAAGAGGTGTAAGGCTGGGTTGCCCATTATCACCGTTGCTGTTCAACCTGTATGTAGAGGAAATGATTGAAGAGGCATGGGAAGAACTGGAGGTAGGAATAAAAGTCGGCGGGGAATACGTAAAAGCAGTTAGGTCCGCTGATGACCAAGCTTTAGTTTGTTAGTCAACCAAGGGGTTGCAAGCATTGCTGAGTGAATTGGAAATTCAGTGCGAAAGATATGGGATGAGAATCAATATTAATAAAACAAAGGTTATGCAATTTTCTAGAAAGAAAAAGGCTAAACTTAACATTAAAATAGGAGGGCAAAAACTAGAGCAGATAGACCAGTTTACCTATCTCGGAAGTGTTTTGGACCAACACGGTCAAAGAAGTAGGGACGTAAGGAGAAGAATTGCGCTAGGCAAAGAGACTTTCACAATGTGGAGCGAGTTGATGAGAGGGACGTCGAGTAAGGATATTAAGAAAAGACTCGTAAAAACTTTGATATGGAGCGTAGCTATGTACGGCGGGGAAACATGGCCATTAAAATAGGACGATAGACGTAGACTGGAGGCTTTTGAAATGTGGGTTTGGAGAAGAATGGAGAAGGTGAAATGGACAGAGAAGAAAACAAATGTGGAAGTAAACCAAAACGCAACGCACATCACTTCGACCTGAAGACGCCTCCAGGACTGGGGGCGAAACAGTTGTCCACCAACTAAACTACGCGACGGTAATTCCCGGAAATCATTATGGATTCAAATGCAGAGAAGAAAACAAATGAGGAAGTACTTTGTATGGTGGGCGAAGAGAGGGGTTTGTTGGGAGAAATCCTATGGAGGCTCGAAAAATGGATGGAGGGCGTATTGATCGGCAATAGTGGAATGCTGAAGACTATTTTAAAAATCTGTGTATATATATATATATATATATATATATATATATATATATATATATATATATATATATATATATATATAACGCCATTTAGAAATAAAAAACGGCGGTACTGATTTTAATCACATTTGACTTTTTATAACATCATAAAAAAAATCAATAAAACTACAAAAATAAGTATTTCAATGGCTTGCCATAAAGACGTTTTCTTTTATAAATCTACACATATATGCATTCGGGTTGATTCTCTTGATCAAGCACCTTCTGATAAACAACATTTTTTGTTTTGCTACCAGGCGCAAGAACAAATAAAGCGGATGGTTTACTAATGCGTGAACATGCCACATATAATTGACCAGGAGAAAATTATGGGTTTGCTTGATCCAGGCCACAAACACTCAACGATTGGCCTTGTGATTTGTTAATCGTCATCGCGAATGTAAAACTAATTGGATATTGAATACGTTTAAACTCAGAGGCCATATCGGTTGGGGTTATGGGAATCCTCGGAGTGATAACTTCCGCATCTTTGAACTTTTCTTTGATTAAAGTCGCATGAATCACATTGATCATCAGATTTTTTTCGGCAAACGCGTTCCATTGCATAGTTCTTGTTGGTTTAGGTTTCGAAGCATCTTGAACACCGAGCCAACTTCTTGGTGTAAATACGCGGTGGTAAGCCAGGCACATCCAAGGAGTTAACATGTTCATTTGGATAGTTGGTGACTTCGTCTTCGTTTGTTACACAGTCAAATCATCTTTGTTCTTAGCCGCCAAAATTGCTCGCTCACTCAACTATCTGTGATTTTTGTGGTTATCAACGATGTTCGGGAACACTCCTGTTTATGAGCTCATCTTTCGATGAAACGAAATTACAAAAATTCCGAGGAAACGAAATCAATCCGCTCGATTCGTCGACAGGAACACGGCCATTACCGATAGTCAACCATTGCTTGGAGAAATCATTAGCAGATGGATCGTTCAGCAATGCAGCTCTCATGTTTGTAGTCAGTTGAAGTTTCTTCACATATCGCCACAGATTTGATGATTTGAGACAAGCGTTTATTTCATCGGCAGCAGTCGATCTTGGAATGAATGGCCGTGTTTGGCGGAAATCTCCGTACAGTTAAATTATTTCGCCACCAAAGCATCTCGAGTCATTGAGCGGATCTTTCAGTGTGCGGTCAAGTGGTGCTCCAATGCGCGTTTGTGCGCCATCGTGCATTCGTCCCATATGATGGTTTTAGATGCTACTAAAATGTTGGCCATTGCGGACTGTTTCGAAATGTTACATGTCATTTGTTGCGGATTTTGTAGGTTTAACGGCAACTTGAAAGCTGAATGAGCCGTTTGGCATCCTTCCAACAATGTGGCCGCTATGCCAGAAGAAACAACTGCCACCGAAATGTCCGATCTCACACGAACAGTGTTCAAAAGCAATGATATGAGGAATGCCTTCCCAGTCCCACCAAGGGCCTCCAGGAAAAATAAGCCACCATTTCCATCATCAATTGCCTTCATTAATGTATCATATACTTCCTTCTTGTGGGAGTTCAGCAGGAGTACATTTGTTTGAACTGATTGGTCTAATTCATGTCGATCGTCCTAATTCTCGATTAAACACGTCGTCCATTCCACGATCTGGCATTCCTAACTTCACTAATAAACTGCCGCATACGAGGCAACACATGCAAAGCCCGGTTATACATCTCCTCATTTACCACAATATTGAGATTTCTTGAACTTGCAGGAATTCGATGTGAAATGCCTTCTGACATGTTATCCTAGTATTTGTTCCACAGGTCACTTAGATTGGATGGCAAGCATGTCGAATGGATGATAGCAGTTAATGTGTGCATCTGACTTGGAGATGCAGAAATGGTTAGTTGCTTCGGCTTTTGTCGTGTCCCAATGATTTTCGTTTTCAAGGAAATTGAGCTCTGGACATGTAGCACGAAATGTTTGGTCCACTATACTATTAACAGTCCTTAGTAACTCTAACGATGTTGGCCCTCCAACATTCACCAGTAGCAGCCAGCATCCATCATTCTTCGGTTGAACAGCATAAATACGGCCCAGAGCATCAGTAGAACCCACGTCCGGATGACCAGGAACCGCGTCACCTTGCTTCAGGCGTTAAAAAATCATCGATGAAGCGATGCGATATTAAGATACGGTATTATGATACGAAATTTTGGGAGATTTTAATGGCTATCCTGTTATTCTTGGCTGAGATGAATCCAAAAAACCAAATATCATTAAAATCGACGATACGATACTTCTACGATATTTTAATGGTTAGTCGGCTACTCTGGTTTGAGTTGTTTCGAGAAAACCAAACTTCATTAAAATCGGTACCGCCGTTCATGATTTATAAATGGTGAAACTAACACAATTTACGACTTTGTTTTATATATATATACATACACACACATATATATATGTAAATATATATATCTATATATACATATATACAAAACATAGATAACACTTAAAAGGACCCTCACATGGTAGATTGTTTGAGCTTTCGGCCTTCTCCGAGGCCTTCTTCAAGTAAGACTTAAAATTTCGGAGAGGTTAGGGGTCTGGGGGGGGGGTGGGGAAGGGAAGGTGCGGGAAATGCTGGGAGGGGAGTTTAAGATGGCGGTTAAGGGTGATAATTTTAAAAGATCGGAAAGCTATTATATATGCGGATTCACGAGTGCTTATTGGTGGCTGAATCAGGTAGGGATTCTAGGATGCTAAGAGCAAAACACTGGTCGAATGAAAGGTTGTGGGAATTGGCGTGTGAAGGGATAGGAAGAGAAGAGAGTGAGGCAGAATTGCAGGAGTACCGGTGATTATTCATTCGGATGGATAAGGGGGCAATGCATTCGCCTATGTAAAAGGAAGTGCAATGTTTGCATGATAAAAGATAAATAATGTTTTTTGAGAGGTAATTAACGTGGGAACGAGGTGAGGGGGCAATGAGGGGATGCAGGGAGAGGGGAGTAGACCTAATAAGAAGACAGGTTTTACATCGGGGGCGGTTGCAAGTTGGGGAAATATTAGGAAATTGGTCACGGGGGGGGCGCCAAAGGGTTGGTGGATCTCAGAAGGATTTTGCGACTGGCAGGTCGTCTATATGCGAGAGATGGGCATTGGGGTAGTAAGGATGAGGTCGTGTCAATGTCGTATAAAATAGGTAACAGTTCTTTAAGAAAGGTTTTCAGTCTCTTTGATCCGAGGAAATAGGTGGTGCAAAGGTTGAGTCCTGCGTCAGATGTGGGCTTGTTATTGTGTGGTGTGTGTGGTCGGGTGGAGCGGTGGATTTTAATTTGTAGGAGTTTTTCTAGGTAACCGCGTTTGAGGAGTGCAAGGTGTAGATTGTCGAGGTATTCGTTGAGAGTGGCTGTGGTGTTGCAAATTCGGTGTCCGCGGATAGAGAGAGAGTTAGGAATCGAGCGTTTCGTGTGTTGAGGGGGACAGCTTGTGTGGTGTAGGTATTGCTGATGGCTAGTGGCTTTGATGTGTACTGAAGTAGTGAATTTGTTGAAATTAGGGAATCACACACACGTGATTAACAATGCATATGAAGTTAGGACTGGTGGGCAAATACAAAAACACAGAAAAACAAAAAAGAAAAGAAACTCTAGGTTTAGAATTTTCGGTGGTCCAGGCCACCTTTCTCCAGGAAGATAAGGACAGAACTAATATATAAATAAATATTATTAATATGTATATTTCGACGTTTGGCGGGATTTCGTGTTTGAATGTGCATTAGGCCAATGTGGCTCGTCTCTTCTTCTGGCTATGCGTGCCACGAAACGCACTGTTCTTATCCTATATGATGTTGTATGATTCCTTTACTACTATCCTTTCTTCTTGTGTGTGATGTCTATTTCTCCTTTGGTGGGTGAAACAGCTCCCTAATGCAATCTCTTGGCCAAAGAATCGGGGCACTTGGTTGCATAAAGCATCGCAGATCTCAGTGTAAATTATGTTTCCTGGATAGCTCAAATGGTTTAGAGCCTCCGCCCGGCAAGTGGAAAGATCTGGCTCAAGTCCCAGTCTAGGAAATATTTTTACACTTGTAGTTTGCCTGATTCCGCCTTCCCCACCTCTACTGTGTTCGTCCTTTATATGGGTTCGTATCCCTTTTCCTTATATATATTTCTCTGCGAATGAGTATTTGTTCGCCGTTTGGCGGGAGTTCGCGGTTGAATGTGTGTGTGTGTGTATATATATATATATATATATATATATATATATATATATATATAAATAAATATATATACAATCGAAAGGTTGGGATCTAGAATAATGCAATTTTTTTTGCAAATGTATGAAAACACCCTGGTCACGAGCTTGGCGCACACTATTTTCATCGCTAAATGTTCAGTAAAAAACTCTATGGAGTTGTTAAACTCGGGTTAGATGGCGCCGAGGGATGAATGGCATTTGACTGGAATAACACGCTTTCCTCGGGACGATATATTGCAAGGAAACTTCGCCTCATTTGTGACGCGGTCTCAAGGAGAATGCGTTGATTAATCAAATAGATAAAAGTTTTGATAGGATCAGTTGATTTTGTGAAAAATTATCCAGATGAAAATAAACTTGAGCGGTTTGCTAGATATATAATATGAAAACCACTTCAGTTTTATTCCGAGAAAGTGTACTCACACTTTTATCGGGCAGAGGGACTATCTAAGCCAACATTTCACCTTACGACGCATGGCAACTCAGGACTTCCAGGGGGTTGGTTAAAATGAGACAGACGGCTTAGGGCCAAAAAAATATGCATATATGTATGTAAGTATATATATATATATATATATATATATATATATATATATATGTATAAATTCTCCCTCTTCCTTATGGGAGACATTTTTTTAGCGTAATTCTTCTCCCTACGTCCCTACTACTTTGCTATGTTGGTCCAAAACATTTCTCGATACGTTAGCTGTTCTACTGGCTCTAATTTTTCCCCTCCTATTTCAATGTTTAGCTTCGCATTTTTCTTTCTGGATAATCGTTTAACCATCGATTTATTTCTATTGATTCTCATCTCAATTTACTATATCAAACAATTTTTCGAAATCTACGAAACAGGCAAATACCTCGTGTTTGTGTTCTATATTCCTCTCGATTAATAATCTCAAAACTGCAAATGCATCACGCATACCTCTCCCCTTCCTAGACCCAAACTGGTCATCCCCTAAGTAATCATTGGTCATACTCTCTATCCTTTTGCTTAGGATCCTGAGAACAACTTTAGCTGCGTGGGATATCAAACTAATTGTCCTGTAGTCCTCACATGACGTAGCGTGTTCCTTTTTCGGAATAAGAACCTAAACTGATCTCACAAAGTCTTCCGGCCAGATTCCTTCCTCATTGATACTACGAATCAGCCCATATAGCCTCTTCCTCCCACATTTGCCTAAACATGTCAGTAGTTCCACGGGAATGTTATCTACCCCCACGGCCTTATTTAGTTTCATCTCCCATAATGCCCTTTCTATCTCATCGTCGAGTATGCCTGGACCTGAGCAATCTTCCTCTCTCTATTTCATGTTATCTATCTGTGTCGCTACATACCGATGTACATAATTTAAATAATGTTGTTTGTCTTTGAGTAAATATTCTACGTCGGGCATTTGGATTCTATTATTTTGTTATGGTTGCTCTAATTGTGCGAAGGAATAATGGTCACTTAAATCTTTATCAGACGGTGTCTTATCTGTCTCTCTCTCACTCTCTAACTCCTATTCTTTCTCGTTTGTATGCTCTACATGATATGACTTGGTGCCATTATAATTCCCTAGGTGTCGCGAGAAAACTAAGTTTACCATTCTTTTAGTCCCTCTTGTTCTCTTGAATCAAATGAACCTCGACCTAATATTATAAGATATGTAAATAAAACAGCAATTCTTAAATCTAATTATGTTTTTTTACTAAAGATATGGTTGCAGTTTTTTAGTTTTTTTTGTGGTCTTAAAAGAAACGTTTCAAAAGGATTTCTGTGTAAATATAGTAGGTATATTCCTTCCTGTTCAGGTGATGGAAGCATTACACTTTCCCCTCGACGCTCTCGCTGTAACCTTTGACGACACAATTTACATAAAGACGTGTTAAGTAGGCATTCTGACCAGTGACCTGCTCCATCTTGAAGTCAGATAATCGACAAATGCGGAGGTGTGTTAATTCTACGAAGGGCTTCCCTAGAGAAGGAATAATCGTCCCTGGAATAGATTCATTCGCTCTCAACCTGCACGCTGCTGCAATCGGACGCGAATGGAGGCGCTATTGATGTCGTCTCCATGGTGAGCTGGATCTGGGCCAGCTCTGTTTTGCTCGGAGAATGACGTCCCATTCACCTTTCTATCTTTTTCCCGACTTAAAATCTTCCCTCTGTAGTAGTGCAGTAAACGTTGTCGGCAGTTGAATCACGCCCGAGGGTTATGTAGCGATGGATTTGAACCTGCCCGCAATGTGATCACAATTCAAGATAAGACCTTAAAATCAAACGAATGAAAACACTAAGGGATGGACGGATACGAGGGTGGGCTGAAAACTGATGCACACATGCTTGTAGACCACGAACAAAATGACCTTCAGAAGCCCTCCTCGTGGTATGTGGAAGTAACATTTTCACCCAACTCGCAAGCACAGGTTTGAGGTCGTTGCATTCATCCAGTGTATTTCGAGAAGCCGAATTATGGAGACGCATTCTAGTGCTAAGTTAACGTGAGTTAATCGGCGTGACTTAAAAAGTGACTCGTACTGAGATTCGTCGTCGTTTAAAGGCTCTTTATGGTGACGATGCTGTTGATATGCCTACTGTAAATCCATGGGTAGTGAAATTTCGTGGTTGCGGACCTTGAAAAGCCATCATTGTTGATTGTTGATCACGCAGCGGACGTCCGATCACTGCCACGTTGAACGATACGACGATAAACGACCGATCACTGGCGATAAACATCGCAAACTCGTCGAAGATTTGATTCAAAATGACCGGCAAATCACTCGAAAGCGTATCGCAAACCATATTGGAATATCCAAGGAACGTGTCGGTTTCTTTATTGAACGATTGGGATACCGTATAATCTGTGCACGATGGGTAGCACGCCGTCTCACAGACGAGGACAAAATAAAACCCTCCTTATTCCCCCGATCTTACGCCTTGCGATTTTTATTTATTTCCTAAACTCAAGAAACACACCTCAAGGGTAATCATTACGCCTCGAATGATGAGTGGAAGGCAAAAATTCGATAATAGCACGCTGTTGAACTCGCGTTGACATAGCACTAGAACACGTCTCCATACCCCCGCTTCTTAAAATACGCTGGATGAATGCAACGACCTCATAACTGCGCATGCGTGTTCAGGGTGAATGTTACTTCCACATGCCACGAGGAGTGCTCCTGAAGGTAATTTTGTTTATGGTCTACAAAGATGTGTGCATTAGTTTTCAGCCCACCCTATGAATTGGCCGTACAGAATTATATACGTAAAAGAACATATTTTCAAGTTGAAGATGAACATTAATTATGTAGAGTTCTACCGGGTAAGAGTATGTTTCTGATTATCCCTGGACCCACACTCTGCTGAGTTCCTCATTCCAGCTTAGCATGACACACAATAACCTTTAACCCCTTACCAAGTATTATAATTAACCCTTTAGCTTTGTTTATTTTCCCATCTCCCATTAATTCTATCCAAAATGGCTTTCTTTGTTCCTCTACCTTGCCTACCCAGCACTCTTCAGATGTAATTGTTGCTACATTCAGCCGGCATCCCATTGTCTCTCTCAGTATACAAGGTTTATTTACAAAGCATCGGTAACAAATTTTTCCTGATGTGTTGGTGAAGTGTTGAACTCACGCCATCGTCCCGGTTAAGTGTGCGCACGGTCGCAGATCGTGTTACTGACATTGATATGCAAGAAAGTGACGGAGCACACATTATTTAAATAACTGAAAATCAGGCGATACGAAAGATCAGCGCTAAACTCGTCCTCCCGAAGGTCTTTGGACGGATGACCAAAAGAGAAGAGTCGAAGGTCTACCTGTTGCGAAGACCTTTTGCATGTGACATCGCGACGATTGCCCAACCCCATTACAGTCCCCCCGACTTGGCACCACTAGGAGACTATTATTTCCATAAAAATGAAATCCACCATCCCTCACGTTACACCACCACATTTGGACCCTAAGTGCCGTCAAAGAAGCTTGCAGGCGTACCCTTAAGTACCTTCCACCCACCAGGGAGTCTCCGAGTAATGGAAAAACCACATAGGCAAAAGTGTGTCGAAGGTCAAGGGATGTACTTTGAAGAGTATTGAGGCAATTCATCGCAAAATGTGAAGTAAATCTATTTTCCGAAACTTTTCCCGATACGTTTTATGCAAACAATGTAATGCTCTGAATCTATTATCGACTACTGACCTCGTCTAATTTTTCCTGACAACCCTAACACTCCATATTTTCCGTTATGCCATGCCTAGTAATTCATTGCTTGTTTTTCTTTCCACCCGTTTCATTTTCCCCGCGAAGGAACTCGCGAAAACTTTCGTGCGATGAGTGTTTACGACTTTCATCATGGTGGATTATCAAGACAGGAGTGCATCGATCAACTTACTTCCACTTTTGGCGATGAAGCCCCATGCCAGTGTGAACCGCTTGGAGCGCATGCAAAAGAGTTTCGATTGTCATGGAGAACTCTTTGAAAAACAATAAACACATATTCAACAATAAATTACTGCATTTTCGTTATTAGGCTGAAAATATAAGTAGCAACCCTAGTACTCTGCTCAACCTTCTCTAGAACACTTATTAAATATATGAACCATACTACCTGATATAATTTACTATATCACCAAAATTAAATGTTTGTGGAGATGAACCCAAAGAAAACTGAAGTAGTGGCATCGCATTACATATTTTCGGATACAACTGCCAACCCTTAACAAAAGTGGGCTTTCTTCCCTGAACATTGGAACCTTCATCAGGCTAATGAGGAAGTCGTCAAAACTCAGTTCACAGTGCGATAAACAGGAGATTTGATGATGATGATGATTTGAGGAATTACGAAGCCAGAATTCTTAATTTTTATGATTTAACAAAATCTATCAGTTTTAAGGTGGAAAAATATCGTAAAAAAACTGACGTTACATTTTTTTGCGAATTTTAATACATGAAATACCGGTTTATTTGGAAAGTTAGTGACCTGCTGTGAGTGGCTCATTGGCGGTCGCAACTCTAAAAGCGTTAGAAAGAGACGTTTCAGGCGTAATATGGTGGCATATCGTGATTATTAAAAATTGGCAAATTTTTCCACAAAATAAAATTTATTAATGCGACCGGTTTCAATGCAGTGACTCCATCATCACCAGGTAATAGTCATCACAATTTTTCCAGTCCAGTGTACATACAGGCTGAAAAGCAAGTAATGGGAGGGCAGTGGGGAAGAGGGGGGTGAAGAGGGGGGGGGTGAAGAGGGAGGAAAGGCAGCATGGGTGACTATGTATGTGAGTGGGAGAGGGGAAGACAAAGTAAAAAGGTGCAAAGTGCGGAGAGAGCGTCGCAGCTGGACGGAGGGGCATTTCCCATTGGGGGGGGGGTCTCACGGAGCGGCGCTACACTCCTAGGGCCGTGGAGAAAGCGGAGCGGGTGAGGTCAAGGGTTATTCTCTAGTGGCCGTTGACTGGGCGCATGATATCAATGCACTAAGAAGCACAGTGCGCAAAGGGTAAAAACTGGTCATTAGGGATGTGTGATCACTTGTATATTATGGTTCTGATGGGCACTCCCTAGCGAGGGTTTGCGAAAGGGTCGAGGAAGGATTTTACTCACTTTCAAATTGCCGATGAGGGGAGGAAAGGGGGGGGGGGTGGTGATGATAAAAATTGGACTTCATTGATGAGCTCCAAGTCCTTGTGCAGCATGAAGTTACGGAAAATTGCTATTTTTAATTAATCTAATAACGATGCTGTGAATGTCGTCGAACCACGATAAGAAATGCATGAATGCATTATTGCATGAAATCTAACGTAAGTGATTTTGATTTAACTTGGGCGAAATGTTATATAAAAATACTACAATCACATGCGGGGGAAATTCATTATCATGTCACTTGAGGCAGTGCGATCAGAGAAGATATTGCCAACAATTTCAAACTTACGTACGAGGTGCGTCCGAAAAATATCCGACCTCCCTTCACATATATCCCCTCATTGGTGCTCATCTTCGTGGTCATCCGGGCCGTGTGGCATCCTTCGAAGTAGTTTTGCCCATTTGGAATCGAACCACACGCTCCCAGCTGTGATTCCACATCTTAAAGAAGTCCTTTAATGCAGATTTTGGAATGGCCTTCAGTTCGTATTACTCTACATATGTCGTCTCGAACCGCTTTCCTTTGAACGCCTTTTTTCAATTTTGGGAACATCCCCAAAAGTCGCAGGGAGCTATGTCTGTGGGGACTGTAAAGGAGGAGGCTGGCGAAGATGTATGTACAATCTCTTGTGTTTCGCCAACAATTGCTGCACAATAAGGTTCGATGAATGCAATGGCGCGTGTTATCGTGGTGAAGAGGCCAGCCAGTCACCTCCATTGACCAGAGACACGCGGTCGTTTTCTGCTCACGGCATCACGCAATTTTTTCAAAACTTCAGCGTAATATTCTTTGTTGATCGTCTGACCTCTTCGAGAAAATTCGTAGGGCACAACACCCTCCCTATCATAAAAAAATAATTTAAAAAACGCAGGTCGGATACTTTTAGGACACACCTCGTATCTTTCTCAATTTTTCGGCGAACAAATAATACGCATGTTTGCACTATTCACGATAAATGGGAACAGGTATTTCCAGAAAGTTCATTCGTTGCAACATTTCTGTTGTTGGAAGAAAATGACATATTTGGCAAGAGATTGTGGAAGCGATTCATTCAAACTAATTAATGAAGCGTAGCTTGATATTAATTCTTGTTTGTCGTACTTGTTTTAAACGAAAAGTGGACTATCGTGTGTTCGTTGGAATTAAATTTATTTTCGGGATTTTTGTAGACAACATTCAAATCACATGGAAACGGGAACGGACCACGTGGCGAAAATGGCGCAAAATATTCGATGGAATTCAATGGAACATTTTCCTTCAAGTTCAGGATTTAATTTTTTTCGAAAGAATATATTAGCCATTCTATCATATTATACTACGAGACGGAATCAATTCCCTCGCGTTCAAAATTGCAGGAGGGTTTGGTTACTGATACTAGGCCTCTTTCCTGGCGTCTGGCGTTTACTGGCGCCTGGGTTCAAGAAAAATTCATTCACGGCTAACCAGGACGCCCACGCTCAATTCCAAGGGTCTATTTCCTTCCGTGGGTGCCTGGTTGTGCTAAATGCGGCACAGGGGAAGGGGAAACGACACCCTTGACCCTGAACTCGTGATGTTATTCACGAATCGTGGGCGGGACGCGGGCCTTTCATTAGTAAGGGTGGAGCCCCATTTTATCTTCCGTCGAACCGAGTCCATGGGCTGTGATGGTGACTGTAGTCATTCGCTGCTCTGCTTCCTTTGATCAGGATATCGGAAAAGCTTCAACGCTTAAAAGCTTGTATATATATATATAATATATATATATATATATATATATATATATATACAAATATATAAAAACACAGATGTAGATTTTTAGAATATAGAGACACAAGGAAAGGACACTCACAATTTGTTATTTTACGTTTCGACAGCACGGCTGTCGTCTTCAGAATCTGAAGACGACAGCCGTGCTGTCGAAACGTAAAATAACAAATTGTGAGTGTCCTTTCCTTGTGTCTCTATATTCTAAAAATCTACATCTGTGTTTTTATATATTTGTGTGTCGCCGAAGAGCGTTCCATTTCGAAGATATTTTATATATATATATATAATACCTTTTTATTATATATATATACTATATAATATATATAGTACCTTTTTAAATATATATATATATATATATATATATATATATATATTTGTGCATGTGCCCATATTCATAAATGCATATATGTCTAATGATACGACCCAATTTACAAAGAGCAGTAAGTAAGGTCATACGAAGTGAAACAGGAGGCAGCCTGCAGTACAGTTGTTTCGAGTTTTTCCGTAGTTATGCGGGGATAAGGATGAAAGGAAAGGCCGGGTATCCTTTCCCATGTTAATGAGGTAGCACAGCTTTTGAAGTCAAACCCTTTCGATTCTTTCTCTGATTTTTCTTTCTTTTTCCCAGCAGTTCGGAGTGAAAGACGCCTAGGGATTAATGAATTCCCTTTGGGATCGTGTACCGCATTTCAATCCCCGCAGAGTGTTCGCTTCTCTGTCAAAATTGTTCGGCGAAACGTTATTCTTGCCGCCTATTAAAGACCGCGTCACTCACACACGCGCCCGAGTGAGCTAGTCAAGTTTTCGCTCGACGTTTCGGTCGGAGCTCGCATCGTGTTCGACTTCTTGCGTCCTTAGTCATTCAGAGATAATCGCGTGTGCCAAGCCGTGAGGGGTTATTGCGCAACAATGGAAATCATGGCCTTTGTTGAGGATTGCAATTTTTCCTCACCTTTCTTGAATCAACATTCCATGGCCTCATTATTTTAGGTACGGTTTCATATTTTCTTAGCATTGCCGACCATTGTCACCTTGTTTACAGTTGGCGCAGCGTTGCTCTTCCGTCCACCATGAATCATGCTTCTCACGCTTGCTCGCTCTTGATTCGTTCATTTATTTTAATTGTTTTATTTACATATAACCTGCAAGCCATCGTAAGAATGTGTGGGAGGGAGTGAATACACCCCAGAATAATTTTACCCGAACCCAACCCTACCGCGGTCGAACAAGGCTATTCTTATCCCTAATCGTTTGAGTAAAATATGTCATCTTAAATCTCTCTGTTCTACACTTTATCTCTCTAATTTTATTAGCATTCGAATCATCGTTCCCTGACCAACAAAACTATCACTCTGGCAAGATTTTCGTCACTTTTTGTGGTCGGAGGTCGACTTGAATGCTCGGCGTCTTCAACATCTTCTCTACCCTCCCAAAACAACTTGTGCCACTCAAAAAACACACAATCTATTCCTGACGTTATCTCCATAGGCTGCCTTGAGCGTGTCATGTGTGGTTTGTCATGTGTGGTTTTGCCAGTTTTACCCAGTTGCACGCAAAATTTGATGGCGTAGTCCTGTTCCAATAACCGGTTGATGGCATAACGCAAGGCGTTCACGTTATAGAGGTTTCGCAAACGAACGATACTCCTTCCAATTAGTGTGGGAGCCAACTGAAAATGGCTTCCAGCCTTTTCTGAGACTCACCTCCCTCAAACCCTAGCCAGAGAAATATATATTAGAGCATAATTGTCATAATGGAGGGATTTTCGTAATTTATTAAACGAGATAAATGTTTTCAAAGGATACAAAGATAAAATTTTTATGCACAATCCAATGTAATTTCTCACGAAGATG